>NW_027461676.1:0-364329 GCF_050947455.1 Rhinoderma darwinii | reverse complement strand
GATTCCTACTTTTTTGCCACCTCAACACCTCTTCAAACCTGGCATGCTGCCTAAAATATATTCTAATAAAAATGAGGCCCCAAAATGCACTAGGTGCTTCTTTGCTTCTGGGGCTTGAGTTTTAGTCCAAGAGCACACTAGAGCCACATGTGGGACATTTCTAAAAACGGCAGAATCTGTAAAATACATATTTAGTAGTGTTTCTCTGGTAAAACCTTCTGTGTTACAGAAAAAAATAGAATAAAGTTAAATTCAGCAAGAAAAATGAAATTTGCAAATTTCACCTCCACTTTGCTTTAATTCCTGTGAAATGCCTAAAGGGTTAAAAAAAACTTTCTAAATGCTGTTTTGAATACTTTGAGGGGTCTAGTTTTTAAAATGGGGAGTTTTGTGGGTGTTTCTAATACATAGGTGCCTCAAAGCCACTTCAGAACTGAACAGGTACCTTAAAAAAAAGGCTTTTGAAATTTTCTTAAAAATATGAGAAATTGCTGTTTATGTTCTAAGCCTTGTAACGTCCAAGAAAAATCAAAGAATGTTCAAAAAATGATGCCAATCTAAAGTAGAATTATGGGAAATGTGAACTAGTAACTATTTTGGGTGGTATAACCATCTGTTTTACAAGCAGATGCATTTTTTACTTTAGAAAAATTCTATCTTTTCTAAATTTTCTCTAAATTTTGCAATTTTTCACTAATAAACATTGAACATATCAACAAAATTCTACAGCTAATATAAAGCCCAATGTCTCACGAGAAAACAGTCTCAGAATCGCTTGGATAGGTTTAAGCATTCCGACGTTGAAAAATGTCAAAAGAAATAGCGCAGACCCTAGTAGCTGGCAGGAATGGATTATATACAAAAGCAAATTGGTGTGCAAGAGCAGTAATGATCCCAATTTCCCAGCTGCTATTAAGTTGTTGAACTTATTAAAATGTAACTTTTAGGGTATGTGCACACACACTAATTACGTCCGTAATTGACGGACGTATTTCGGCCGCAAGTACCGGACCGAACGCAGTGCAGGGAGCCGGGCTCCTAGCATCATACTTATGTACGATGCTAGGAGTCCCTGCCTCGCTGCAGGACAACTGTCCCATACTGAAAACATGATTACAGTACGGGACAGTTGTCCTGCAGCGAGGCAGGGACTCCTAGCATCGTACATAAGTATGATGCTAGGAGCCCGGCTCCCTGCACTGTGTTCGGTCCTGTACTTGCGGCCGAAATACGTCCGTCAATTACGGACGTAATCAGTGTGTGTGCACATACCCTTATTATTTGAATTTAGAAATGAAGCGCAGCAGAGAGAAGAAAGACGTACAACATTGAGGTGAGTTAAAAGGATTATTAAAAGAGCGCTACCCCCCCCCCGACATGTTTCGCTGCTTCAGACCATTAGCCCCGAATTTATCCCCTGAGGATGCTGCTGAAGCAGCGAAACATGTCGGGGGGGCTAGCGCTCTTTTAATAATCCTAGTCGGCACAAGCTACTGCATCTTACCCTGTGTGACAAAGACGGGACCCCATACGGCGCTGCTACTCAGGAAGGATACAGTGGTAGTTATAAATGATACTTTATTGTAGGCTACGCGTTTCAATGCCGCACCGGCATCTTCCTCAGGCCACACACATTGCAGTCTGAACAACAGCCCTTTAAATACACCACGCGGGAGAAAAATCCGCCAATGTAAACAGGGTTAAAGTGCAAGGTTACGTAATCACCGGGAGAAGTTCAAACTTAACAGATACAAGAAAGACATTCAATTGTATATACTGCTAATTTAAACTAAAATCGGCAGAGTTGAATTAAAATGGGGTATGGGATCTTAACATAAAAAAGGGGACAATTGCAGACAATCTATAAAACATTAATAACCATATCGATGAATTTAAACAGTTGCTAAAACATAATAAAATATACAGAAGTTTAGCGATGTATCGTACTTGCAATATTTTGCGGTAATTCACCAATTAATTAAAATGAAAACGAATTAAAGGAAAATAAACTGAATGGGTGAAAATAATAAAAACTGCTATGGAACCCATATTACTGGGAACTCAACTGAACGTGGAAAACATATAAAATGATGTATATTTTGGTAAAAAAACAACAATCAACCATTAAGTTGATCTAAATGTCATTTATATTTTTATTTTCAGTAGTTATCCTTTGGAATAAAGTGAGGACATTCCATCATAAAAGAGTATGGGTGTTGAGTAAAATTAATTTGAATAAAAGAGAGGACTATTTAAGACAATCTCAAATATTTATCTATGAATTAAGATAAAAGTTTAAAAGCTCAAAAGAATATACAGAAGTTTATGCTGTATCAAAACAGCGATATTTTGCGGTAATTCACCAATGATTTGCAATCAAAACGAATTTAGAGAAAAATGGATTCAGGAAGAGAAAATGATTAAAAATACCATAAAACCCATAACGGCCAGAACTCAACTAATCAGGGAAATTCCACCCAATGATGTTGATTTTAATAGAACCACTGCTCATCCTTTACGATGATCTTGATATTATTAACAGTGGTTAACCTTTTTAATAAATTGTGGAAAATTCACTAAAGATTTCTAACATGAACAAATATATATAAGTATTAGGTATACATGTATAAGTCAAAAGTGAGTACTATATGCTAAAAAAACACAAATTCATCTGTAATAAAAGAAGCATTAATCAAGACTAGTTTCCGTGATGTCATTCAAACCGTTTGGATGTAGGGTCAATAGTTTAAAAATCCAAACATTTTCTCTTTGCTTGAGTTTTTGGAACCGGTTGGGAACGTCACAAGGAATTTGTTCAATAGGCGTAATGGTAATTCTATTAAACTGGCAGTTATGGGAAGAAGCACAGTGTCTCGAAACACTGTGTTTTAAAAACCCCTTTAGAACATTATATCTATGTTTGTTGATTCTGCTTCTCAAACATTGGATGGTCCTCCCAATGTACTGTAAGCGGCACGAACACTCAAGGAGGTAAATTACAAAATTACTACCACAATTAAGGAAAGCCTTAGGCTATGTTCACACGGAGTATTTTGGGGGAGGAATATCTGCCTCAAAGCTCCAAACGGAATTTTGAGGCAGATATTCCTCCCCCAAAATACTCCGTGTGAATAGCAATGATCGCGCCGTTTTTCGCCCGCGGCCATTGAGCGCCGCGGGCAGAAAACACGCTTTCTCCTGCCTCCCATTGAAGTCAATGGGAGGTCGGAGGCGGAAGCGCCCGAAGATAGGGCATGTCGCTTCTTTTTCCCGCGAGGCAGTTTTACTGCTCGCGGGAAAAAGACGCCGACGCCTCCCATTGAAATCAATGGGAGGCGTTCTCGGGCCGTTTCTGCCGAGTTTTGCGACGCGGTTTCCGCGTCAAAAAACTCGGCAAAAGACTCCGTGTGAACATAGCCTTAATTGGGAAAATTTCTTTGGTTGTATTGGAACAGAAGGTCAGTTTTTTGTGTGAGATATTGTTACAACACAGACAACGTCCTTGGCTACACTTATAGGATCCATTCAAAACTGGTAAAACTCTTGGAATAGAAGGTTTAAGGTTATTGATAAGACTAGGGGCCAATATAATCTTCAAATTAGCTGACCGTCTAAAGGTGATATTTGGTTTGTCGGGTAGAGAATTTTTGAGGAAAGGATCATTTTTCAAGATATGCCAATGTTTGGACAAAATAGATCTCACCAATTTATGTCCACTGTTATATGATGTAATAAAATTATTTGTAAACTTAATCTTGTTGGTATTAGTTTTTCCATTTTTATTAGTGCAATCGGTAGTATCCTCTGTCTTTTTTGTTTGGTTAACACAGGACTTTTGGGTCAATTCTGCTGCTTTTAAACGTGCACCTTTAATCAGTTGTGTAGGGAAATTTTTCACCTTAAATCTACTTTCTAAAATCTCACATTCCCTTAAAAAATTAATTTCAGACGAGCAATTCTTCCTCACTCTCCTGAATTGGCCAAAGGGTCACGTTCAGTTGAGTTCCCAGTAATATGGGTTCCATAGCAGTTTTTATTATTTTCACCCATTCAGTTTATTTTCCTTTAATTCGTTTTCATTTTAATTAATTGGTGAATTACCACAAAATATTGCAAGTACGATACATCGCTAAACTTCTGTATATTTTATTATGTTTTAGCAACTGTTTAAATTCATCGATATGGATATTAATGTTTTATAGATTGTCTGCAATTGTCCCCTTTTTTATGTTAAGATCCCATACCGCATTTTAATTCAACTCTGCCGATTTTAGTTTAAATTAGCAGTATATACAATTGAATGTCTTTCTTGTATCTGTTAAGTTTGAACTTCTCCCGGTGATTACGTCACCTTGCACTTTAACCCTGTTTACATTGGCGGTTTTTTCTCCCGCGTGGTGTATTTAAAGGGCTGTTGTTCAGACTGCAATGTGTGTGGCCTGAGGAAGATGCCGGTGCGGCATTGAAACGCGTAGCCTACAATAAAGTATCATTTATAACTACCACTGTATCCTTCCTGAGTAGCAGCGCCGTATGGGGTCCCGTTTTTTCAAAGAATTTACACATTATCTATTGCGGTGGTCCTTCAGGATTGACCGGCTGGGATCTCGGCAGCAGCACTCATCCAATACTTATCTACCTACTACACGCTCCTGACCTTTCCACCTGTGGTAAGCCTCCATCTGTCAAACATAGTTTGTTTTTTCCTGGGCTTACTCACACTATGTGGCGCCGTGCTTTTCTCTTTCAATTCTCTGTGTGACAAAGAGGCTCTCTAGCAGTCTGCAGCTGCTGACTGCGCCTGCCACTTTATTCTTATGAGACCCTAATACACATTGGATCTCAAACGTTACGCTAACCGACTTGGAACCATTTTAACTCACCTCAATGTTGTACGTCTTTCTTCTCTCTGCTGCGCTTCATTTCTAAATTAAAATAATAAAAGTTACATTTTAATAAATTCAACAACTCAATAGCAGCTGGGAAATTGGGATCATTACTGCTCTTGCACACCAATGAGATTTGAAAAATGAGCTCTGAGCCCTAAGGCCCAAACTAGGCTGCGTCCTTAAGGGGTTAAGCAACTATCAAATATATCAATGTTTTACTTCTCCTGTCACTCTTTGTCCTACAGTATATAATCCAGTACATATGGCGGCACGTTCCATACACTCTGTATTGTGTACATATGATACAATGTCCTGTCACCTACCACTGGATTAAACGCGATGTCACACAAATAGCGCTGTGAAGGGTCGGTTAGGTGAAATGTATACACTGTGGTAAGTTGCAGCCGCGCACATAACAATTACCAGTCACACTTATGGATTGATGTTAAAGATTTATTTAAGGTTTTTGTAGATCAAAATATATAATGGTAAAGATGATGGTAATACAAGATCCAGCAAAAACGACGGAATATGTCACAGTATATACTGTAGTATCAGTAAGGGGTGGAAAATCTGGATTCCACAGACACAAGTAGAGATGACATATTGTCCTGTTCTGAACCTGGTCTTCTGGGTGATATTGATGCCCTGGTGACCACATTGATGTCTCTTCTGTGACAGATGTTGTAGAAATGTTAAGTCTCGCCATTGGAATTCTTGTAAGATGGCGGATTCTGCCCTTGGTTGTTATTGGTGTTGATGTTCTGTTGATATCTGCTGACTTGTTCTGGGGGGAGAAGCACACAACCCTATTAAATATTGATCATTCAGGCTGCTTGATAAATATAGAGAGGGGACACATCCAGAGGAACTTACCTTTCTATCAGCATTGATGGTGGCTCCTCCGGTGACAGGGAGCGCTATTCTCGCCAGATGTACTGCGGAATTGATGTTTATGCTGCAAGACAAATATTTGCTATTAATGTTCTATAATGTGTGTTTCTTAGCAGACACAAAATCTAGAAGACTTTTTAAGGTGATTTGAGGTAAATACATTTCTTAATTGATCCTTGGCGTCACACTACAAACCTTGAAGATGGTTGATGCAAGCAGTGGGTCTGACCTAGAGCTGCGTTCTTCAGCATGTTACGGGAACTTTCTGATGTTCCGATGTTTTATGCCCCGGAGATTGTAACTGTTCCTTAGGAGTCCTGCAAGATGCCAAGTAATGTCTTCCATCAATAGCAAAGTTCCTTGTATCCATCATTTTTGCTTAGAAGCTAATGCATCATAAAATGCAGTTGTTCCATCCATTCAGATGACAGGTTCCTTTAGGAAACTCATTGTACTATACTACATACATGCTTACAGTTGGGGAAGTTGTTCCCCAAAGCCCACAACCTTCATTCAGAAATGAAAACGTGTCTAAATACAAGGAGTTGGAATTTTAAGATTGAAAATACTTATTTACACTTTAGTTAAATTAGTTGATAAAATAAATTACAGATACAGAGGAAAACCTAAGAGATGGAAGAACATTTTCACCGCAAACATAATAGACAACTACAAAGCTCTTACCTGTAAGGACATGAACAGATGCAGCTACTTTTTTTGTCCTTTCCTCCTAATGCCCGTTACATAGATTTTACGATCAAAGCGTCCACCAGCCAAGGGGATGCTGGAATGAGAAATATATTTATGTAAGACATATGATAATGTTAGCAGGTAACCACACTTTGCTTAGTTTCACATCCTATAATCCTCCAGTACTGTTACCAAGGTGTACAGCCACCTGCCCCAAAGTGTGAGCTCTGGCTATAAGGACCATGTAGTAATGACGGCTACTGAAAGTATCATACCAACAACATGGAGGAAAACATGACTTACTCATCTGAACCAGGCCTGATCTTTACTTCAAAGATGCCAAAAACAGGTCGGTGGTCTGAGGTCTTCAAAACAGGGCAAGAGTCGTATCTCAGGACTCGTACATCTCCCTCACATTGGCTTTTAAACAACACCCTGTCCTGTAGAGGTCATGAAAATAACAAATATCATTAGTGAAATCATATTATAATATATTATTAAACTGCAAAACAACACAGACCTAAATGTTGGGCCTACTTTATTTATATTGCAGAATATTGAGACTTTATTGTATTTTAGGTTTGACTTGGTCACACAGATTTCATTAAATAAGTATCCTTGACCCATGCTGGGCAACGACATATTACACTGGGAAACTGTGATGACAAACTCACTACATAAAAGTAAAATTAACTGAAAGCTTTGTTCATAAGAAATTACTCTTCCAGCTATAATAATAACAATTCATTACATTGGGGGAGGGGATTCATTATATAATGGGTGCTCTGGCCCATGGATTCTATTGTCTCTCAAGCTCTGTAGACCTGGAAATAAGATATCTTACCGTATATGATGGAATTCTCTGCTTTGCTGATGTATCATAGGTGTCTGTGCCAATGTCAAACTTATATGTAGGAAGGAAATCAATGGTGTGCTCCTTGAACCCTAGAAATATGGACCCTTAAGTTGAAAGAAAAAAAAGTTGTCAGTATTAAAAAAAAAAAAGGAGCAATTGATAATTTTAGCACTATATAAGAATTTGGGGAACATATCAACCATCATGTCAGTGATTTGTATTAATCTGTGGAAGTGGTTGTGGTATTAAAGGGGTTTTCCAACTTCTGACAACTGATGACATACTCACCAGATAGGTCATCAGTACATGATCTGTGGTGGTCCGACACCCGGACCCTGCACTAATCAGCTGGTCCGGTGCCTTTGAGCACCGGACGTACATGCCGGATGCAGTTGGCGCCGGCCACGGAATTGCTACCGAGCTGCAGTACTGCAACTCTGCTCCTATTCAAGTGAATAGGAGGCAGACCCGCAGTTATGCATCATGGCAGCTATGCTATATAAGGAGCAAACTGCTTCTGGCTCCGTACATAGCATTGTGTGGCATAACATCCGGTGCCCGCAGGCCACTGGAGCAGCTTAACGGTGCAGCGTCCAGGTGTCGGACCCGCACCGATGATATACTGATGAGCTATCCGGTGGATAGGTCATCAGTTGTCAGAAGGTGGAGAACCCCTTTAATGAAGGTTGAGGAGTGATAGAGATCTGTCTACTAGTAAATATACCATTGTTCTTGGCTTCATTCAGATGGTCGTGTTTGAGGAGACTGGATATATCTTTTCCTTCGATCTTCTGCAGAAGAGATTCCACATTTTTTCTGTCCTCTTTAAGCTGAAAATTGAGGTCTCCAAACCAAAACACCCGATCAAAGCGGCTGGTGACGTCCACTGTAGAATAAAAAAAAATAAAAAAATTATAGCACATGACTGCATTAGACTCAACTGAGACAAATTTAGAGATAAAAGGATCCATAGGTTCAACCACATAAGTAATACTCACAGGCATTGGAGTTGATTCTTTCCGGAATAATTTGAGGCAGACGGAGACCCTCAGTGATGGTTTTATAGTCCTGGATCCTCTTGTTGACTGCCCCAACTGCCAACAAAAAAATACATATTAGCAGTGGCAGATGATCATATGGGCGGCCCGAATCGCATATTATTTCCAAAAAAACACATTGCAGCGTGCCACTGCCGCTAATGGAGAGGAGGGGTGGGTGTGAGGGATTATACAGCCGCACCGTCCGCCCTGCTGCCTCTCTGAGGGGGAGGCGGCGCAACTGAAACCAGCCGCCGCCACCCCCTCCTGCACTAATTCTACCTGCGTGTATCTGTATTACTGGCCACTCACAACATAGAATGAGATTGATAGATTAGAAAAAGTTTGATCAAACTGGAACAAACCTTTTATTTTTACCAAAACATAAGTACAGATCTCTTGATATCATCCCATATATTTCAGTTAATTATGAAATAGCAGCAATTTTATACAAAGTAAAACTGTACATGGTCATATATTAATATTGTAAATACTTACATCTCAGATGTGAATTAATAAAAAGGAAAGATGTTCCAAAGACGGTGAAGGCAACACCCAAGGCTCCTTTAGTTTTCACATGGTGGAATAGCCTGGTTGTTACATGGGTGTGCTCTACCTCTGTATAAGAAATTAAACACAAAAAGACGGGTCAGTGGTTAAGAGTACTACATGCAACAATGGAATAGAAATTATTTCCAATTAAACTATGGAAATATTACTAGAACATAATTTCATACTTTGTAACTGTGGTGTGAACTTTTAGATCTCCAATACTCAGAAGTCAAGAATCTGAGAGCCAAGCTCTTAGGCATCTAATTCTAATAACTAAATAAGATGTTCCAGCTAATGACTACATTCAAGACTTCTTATGTAGACGTAGGAATGTGAATCTTACCTGAGCAGAACCAGATTAGTTCCCGTCGAACAAAGATGGTGAGATACAGGACTCCGAGCCCGGAGGAGTGGTATAATACATAGTGTGGTCCAAGGGTCTCCTGTAATTTTATCTCCCATTCCCGTCTACAAGAAGACACAATTTCAGATTTACATATTAATAAATGACACAAGATTAAGATACTCAACTCATCTGTATCAACACTCAATATAATAACCTCTGGTGTTGAATTTTGAAAATTAAGGAGTGATAATACAATAAGTAGAGCATTGAGAGAGAATTTGTATCAGCCGACCTGCTGTCCATCTGCAGTCATAGGCTGGTGTAAGACAACCTGAGAAGACTTACCTGTTTGGACATCCTTCCTGAACGCCAATAACATAAATGTCTTTCGTATCATCTGATGGTAACAGCAGATCCTCCACATTTTGCGGGTAATCCTGTTCAAAATATACAAACATTAATATTGTATACAAAGAGCGCCAACTCAACTGACATAGGGTAGAATATAACCTGACTATGTGATATTCAACTACAAACTAAAGAGACATGGTTACTGGCCCATTTCATCCAACTTGAGCTCGGGCATACTGATGGGTCACAATAAATATTGTACATTACTTCTCACCTTTCCCTCCATATTCCAGGTGGCAACATATAGTCTCAACCGTCTATCTGGGAAATAGCGATCCAGTTCTCTAGCGCCGATCACAGCGCTGCTGCCAAAGTTTCTGTGAAGATATGGGGAGAATTAAAGATCTAGTGACTGTTATACCACAGCTCTGGATATCTGAGCAATGTATGAGAATTATTAGTTACATACCTTTTACGGATATTTTTGGAGCGCAGGCGGGTCAGCAGGCTGAATGCGCTCTTCTTGGTGTTCTTTGACGTAATGTCACAATATTTGCTGTGACTAAGATCGCTGGATTTTTCATCTGCCATATCTTTGATGACAGAAAACTTCTGGAGCGAGATGTTAGGCTCCTCCATAGTTGGTATGTCTCCCATCAGATTTCCTTTATCAGGAATTTGGGAGACATGATATTTCTTAGATTTTTTCCAAAAAGGCATGGTTGTTTAATGCCCGGGTGCAAAACTGCACCAATGTCCTTGGTAGAAAACCAGGAGACAGTCAAGATAGAATTTGACTAATCGCCTCTAGTTCTCCGAAAATAGGACAAATCGCTAACCGTATAAGCAACACAGTAAGTAACACAGTGTCAATCCAACAGCAAGACCTAGAAAGACCAGAAAACTATAAGGGAGTCGTTACTTGTGATGAAACTAGCTGGAAAAATTAGTTATTAAATAGGGTATTCCTATAACAGAATATTGTCAATCATAAGTGTCAGAGGATCACATGACCTGGGAGCCCCTGTTGATAACATTGCATTAGGTTTGGAAGCTGAAACAATGTATTGGTTGTTAAATTGACCATATGGCATTTTAAAGGGTTGAATTTTTTTTTATATTAATTGATAACCAGAATTTAGAACCTAAGTAATTGGAGTTAGTAATAAATACTTTTTATTGTTATCTTTTTTATTGTTATTATTATTATTATTATTATTATATACATAATTATTAACCCCTTAGTGACCAACAGTACGCCTTTTTACGTTCCTCACTAATGGGCTTTAGGCTAATGCGACGCCTTTTAACGTGATCGCATTAGCCTAAAGTAGCGCCGAAATTAAAGATCGGAGCTCCGTTCTCTCAGCTACCGGAGGTAGCTGAGAGTTCGGGGCAACGACCAGAGACCATAACGAGTGGTCTCTGGTCAAGTGATCGCCGTGAATCGCTATTTCACGGCGTTCACGCTAAAGCGGCAGATAATCGCCATTTCTCTCTCCTCTCATGGAATAACTCCTTAGAGAGGAGAGAGAATGGGTAATTAGTGCGCCCCCCCTCCCATGTCCGATCCCCCCCGTCCGATTCCCCTTCATGTCCGATTCCCCCCCCCCGGTCCGATCCCCCCCCACGGTCCGATTCCCCCCCCAAAATTGCGCCCGAGTGCGCTTTGCATATCTTACCTGTGTCGTCATCTGGCACAGCAACAATCAGGGACCGTTGTGACTGGTCCCTGATCAGGTGATCTCTGTGATAAAACCTATCACAGAGATCACTGACAGTTATTTTCATAACACAGCCAGGACATGGGCTGTGTTTCTCTCTCCTCCCATTGTAGTTGTTCTGAGAGGAGAGAGAAATCAGTCTAAGTCCTGTGCTGTGAAGAAAGAAAAAGTGAAAAAAAATCATCGTTCTTATACACACACATATATATATATATAATATATCAAATCTATATTATCGTCAGCGCTAGATTAGCGCCAGCGCTAGTTTAGCGTTAGTGCTAGTTTAGCGTTAGTTCTAGTTTAGCGTTAGTGCTAGTTTAGCGTTAGTTTAGGTTTAGTGCTAGTTTAGCGTTACTTTAGGGTTAGGGCTAGTTTAGCGTTCGTGTTTAGGGCCGTTTAGAATTAATTTTACGTCTGTTATATAAAAAAAAATATATATATAAAAAAATATATATATATAAAAAAAAATAATAATAATTTGTGTCGTTTTTAGGATTTTAGGTTTACTTTAGGGTTAGGACTTATAGGGCATATATATATATATATATATATATATACATACACATCTATAAAATATGTCTCAGCGTATGTACAGCGCGGAGCAAGCCTACGCCTTGCTATGTTCCAACACTCCTGAAAGCGAAACAGACACCGCTTCAGAATTTGTTCCAGACAGTGACAGTGATGATTCTAATTCCACCGCTGAACCCCATAGTCCTATGGTGGTGGATACGTCAGTCGCTGTAGAGGTGTCAAGTGCAGGGCCGAGTGTTGCAGTCCCTCCCGTGATGTGGGATCCTGCACTATCATTTTCCCCCCAAGTACCCCAATTTGAAGCGACCCCAGGAATTAGTGTCGACATCCAAAATTTTACCCCCTATAATTTTTTTAATTTATTTATATGTGATACGGTCCTAGACTTGATAGTCCAGCAGACTAATCTGTATTCTAGGCAGTTTGTTCTACAAAAGCCTGCGTCTATGTACTCCAGAATGTGGAGACCCACAAGTGTCCCAGAAATAAAAAAGTTTTTAGGCATTACCCTCAATATGGGTTTGGTTAAAAAACCCTCTGTCCGGTCCTACTGGACTTGTAGTGCTGTCCACGCTACCCCTGTATTTGCAGCAGTGATGTCCAGAAACCGCTATGAGGCCCTAATGCGATTCATGCATTTTACTGACAATTCCCAAGTCCCCCCAAGAAGCGACCCAGCCTATGATCGGCTTAATAAATTAAGGCCATTAATCACCCTTCTAAATGATTTATTTTTAAAGTTGTACACCCCTGACAAAAATTTGTCTGTAGATGAATCGCTCATGAGCTTCAAAGGGCGTCTTTCCTTTCGTCAATTCATCCCTTTTAAACGAGCCAGATATGGGGTGAAATTGTACAAAGTGTGCGAGAGCACAACGGGTTACACCTGCGGTTTCAAAATCTATGAAGGCAGGGACTGCCAAATTCATACCCCAGGCTGCCCAGAAACTATTGGCACCTCTGGCAAAATTGTGTGGAACCTAATGGAGCCATTTCTGCACAAGGGGTACCACTTCTATACAGACAATTTTTATACCAGCGTTGCCCTTTATAAAGCCCTCCATGCTGCAAATACAGGGGCCTGTGGGAGAGTACGGAAGAACAGAGTGGGACTCCCACAACAGTTGGTGTCCAGGCGTTTGGGAAAAGGAACATCCATGGCCCTTGCAAGTCAGGAATTGCTTGCAGTGAAGTGGGCCGACAAGAAGGATGTCTACATGCTGTCCACCGTACACACGGACACCACTGTGGCAATTACGGAGAGGGGGGCTACCACTGCAAAGCAGAAACCTGTCTGTGTAACAGACTACAACAAATTTATGGGGGGTGTAGACCTTTCCGACCAGGTGCTTCAGCCTTACCTGGTGAAGCGCAAAAATCATGCCTGGTACAAAAAGGTAGCAATCTACCTCATCCAGGTTGCTACCTATAACAGTTTTGTTATTTTCAAAAAAGCCCAAGGAACGCTCACTTTCCTTCAATTTCAGGAGAAGGTCATTGAGCATCTCCTTTTTGAGTCCACTATACCGGCACAATCCTGCGAATCTGAGGATGTGCGCAGGCTTTCAGAGCGCCACTTTTTACACCCTATTCCTTCCTCTGAGACCCAAAAATATCCCCAAAAAAGGTGTCGGGTATGTAGCAAGCATGGCAGGAGGAGGGATACCCACTTTTATTGCCCCATGTGTCCATCAAAACCAGCCCTTTGTAACTACCCCTGTTTCGAAACCTTTCACATGGTTGCAAATTACTAGAATTTAACACAAAAAAAAAAAAATGGGTTGGGGGCCTTTTTAGGGAGTCAATTTCTTTATATTTTCTTTTTAGTTTGTGGGCTTTCCAAGTAGGGATTATTTCTTGTGGGAGAGGTTGTAGAGCACATTTTTTTCAGACCGTGAAACTAATTTTACCCCTTATGATTTTTTTTATTTATTTGTGGGTGATCAAGTGCTGGAATTAATTGTCCAGTACAAAATCCCACATCCACAATTTTTTTATTTTGACTGTTCTTATGACTATGTCCTGCCACATACAGCTGTTACATTCCTAATTCTGTACCGTGATACGGGCATGATCTTTTTTTTTTATTTGGAGGATCTCTAATAATTGAGCTGTTCCTTATCAATACACCATGGGCTTTGTTACGGTTCTTCTGGAAATACTGACATCATTTTGGGGATTAGTGATCCTTTACTGTTCCTATAGATGGTTTTGGACACTGTCCTTTTATATATTCTGTAGGTGATTGGTTGTTTTGTGCACATAGCAGTTCCTACCTTGCCGGGCAGGGGTCTGTTATGGTGTACCGCGTCACTTGGCACATTCGTCCCTCATAAGGATTGATGGAGCTAAAGAGACGTTGTACAACCAGTCACTGAAAAAAAAAATCCTTGTCATGACAGCCCTGCAGGTGTTCTTCTATCTAGTGAACAGACTCGAGTTTGCAACATAGTTGGATACATTTTCCTCCATTTGTTTGAAGATATTGCCCGTCACTCCAGTACAGTTTATTTTTTCCTCTCTGACTGATTTTATATTAGGACAGAATTCTGTCCACAATGACATCATAATGGCACCAACTGCTTCTTCAGCAAGACATAGTCATAAGTACAGGCAAATACGCCTATAGCAACATGTATCCATTATGAATACACGGCTTCACTTCTATTCTGTGCCGCACAAATTTATTAATGTGGCGTATTTCTAACAAAATAACCTTCTACCACGTCTCCTCTATTTCATGTGGAAACGTAATAAAAGCTTGAAGAAAACATTATATACCCATAGTGTCTGAAATGATACCCATTATTTCCTCCTTTAAAAAATTTTTGGTCCGCATGCCCACTACACCACTAGATGAATACCTTTAGGGGTTTAGTTTTTAAAATGGGGTCATTTCTGCGTGTTTTTTTTTTTGTTCAGGCAGCTCAAAGCCTCTAAATGCATGATATGGGGCCTAGAATTTATTCAATTGTGCCCTGAAAGCCAAAGGGTGCTCCCTCTCTTTTTGGCCCAGCCACACGTCTAATAAGCAGATTGGGGCAACAATGGGAGTATTTTTGAAAACAGGATAAACCGGGTGATAGATTTTGGGGTGTGTTTCTTCATTCTCATGGTCGCTTTACAAAGAAATCGGTCTTCAAAGTGATACTTTTATATAAAAAGTGATTTTTTTTTAAATTTCACCAGCTATGCATTAAATTTAGCAAAAAACTGTGGGGTCAAAATACTCACTACACCCCTAGATAAATACCTTAAGGGGTCTAGTTTTCTAAATGGGGTCGTTTATGGGGAGTTTCTATAGTTCTGGTAGTTCAAAACCTCTCCAAATTAACAGTGGGGCCTAAAACATTTTCAAGCAAAATATGAGTCCTGAAAGCCTCCGGGTGCTCCCTCCCTTTCGGGCCCTGCCGTGTGTCCAGGCAACGCATTAGGGTCACAATGGGGGCATTTTTGAAAACAGGAGAAACAGGGTGATAGATTTTGGGGTGTGTTTCTTCATTCTCATGGTCGCTTTACAAAGAAATCGGTCTTCAAAGTGATACTTTTATATAAAAAGTGTTTTTTTTTTAAATTTCACCAGCTATGCATTAAATTTAGCAAAAAACTGTGGGGTCAAAATACTTACTACACCCCTAGATAAATACCTTAAGGGGTCTAGTTTTCTAAATGGGGTCGTTTATGGGGAGTTTCTATCGTTCTGGTAGTTCAAAACCTCTCCAAATGTACAGTGGGGCCTAAAACATTTTCAAGCAAAATATGAGTCCTGAAAGCTTCCGGGTGCTCCCTCCCTTTCGGGCCCTACCGTGTGTCCAGGCAACGCATTTGTGTCACAATGGGGGTATTTTTGAAAACAGGAGAAACAGGGTGATAGATTTTGGGGTGTATTTCTTCATTCTCATGGTCGCTTTACAAAGAAATCGGTCTTCAAAGTGATACTTTTATGAAAAAAGTTAAATTATATTTTTTTATGCCTGCTTTGCATGAATTCTTACAAAAAAACTGTGAGGTCAAAATACTTACAACACCCCTTAATAAATACCTTAAGGGGTCTAGTTTTCAAAATGGGGTCACTTGTGGGGGTTTCCACCATTCTGACACCTATGAGCCTATGAAAACCTGGCTTGGTGCAGGAAAACAAAATGTACTACAAAATTGATACAATTATTACTTAACTTGTAAGTCTTCTAAATTGCTCAAAAAATATTTTTTTTTATTCAAAAGTGCTGCCAAAATAGAGTAAAGAGATGGAAATATATATTTAATAAAAAAAATTGTACAGTATGTGTGTACATATGTGACATATTGCAGTTAAAAATAGGGAAAAATGATAATTTTTACAAAATTTCTTCAATTTTTCTATTTTTTAAGTTATTTCCGCAAATCGTATCAGTCTACTTTTACCACTAAAATAAAGTACAACATGTGACGAAAAAACATTGTCAGAATTACTTGGATATTCAAAACTTTCACAGAGTTATTCTCTGATAAAGTCACACATACCAGATTTGACAAATTTGGCTTGGTCATTAAGGTCCAAACAAGCTTGGTCACTAAGGGGTTAAGGAAAAAAAGTTTCTGTGAAGCAGGTAGCCCGAATAAGATGTTAATAAACATTATTAAAAATCAAAATAAGGGTAATAATGTTTCAGCGTTGAGGAACAGGGCATGCTTAATAATTATAGATGACTCTATGATTAGAGATTAATTCTTTGAATACTATTCAAATTTATATAAGTCCAAGGTAAAGTATAGCAAGGTACAGTTAGAGGAGCATTTGGACTCTATCCCCTGGACTCAAATATCATGCACTCAAAGGGAACATTTAGACCTCCCAGTTACTCCCAGTGCTTTAAAGGGGGAAAGGGTAATTCAGCCCCAGGTTTGGATGGGTTTCCCTTTGAGCTGTACAGAAAATACGAGGAGGAATTGCTTACAGCACTATATAGGACACTGTGCTCATCAATAAAGGTGTAATGTCCATGGTCACTGACCACGAACTCCTTCCATCCAGTCGATGCCCTTTTCTCTAGAGATGTCTGCACATGCGGCCGTCCTGTTCCATGGTGAACACCAGGGTGTGCTCGCGAGCTCAGTCCAGACTTAAGGAGCCAAAGCGCACACAGGTGGGAGATTGAGTTGCTTTTTCCCAGATCACCCTGGGCTATAAGAAGGGCTGTGCCCCTCCCTGCAGTGCTTGAGCCTTTTTGTCTACCCTAGTCTGTCTAAGCAAATGGTCTCCTAGTGTTTCCCAGTTCCCAGTGCTTCCCGTTCCTGCCACCTGTAACCTGTATCCCGTGCTGTCCTGGCCAAGTACCAGGTTGAGCTGAAGTTTGACAGCTGTCAAGGCGTTACGGTCCAGTGGGTCCACGTACCCAACGTGACAGTAGGCTCAGGACATGGACCCCGCTGGTCAATACAAGACCATGATGACGTCACAAGAGATGGGGGCGGATATGCTAGACCTCCAGTCTCAACAGGACCAACTCCTCCAGACCTTGAACATTATTGCACGTCGGCTGGAGGTGCAAGCTGCCGATCGTCTGACTAACACCTCCTGGCAGTGCTGATCCCAGATTTTCTTTGCCACTACCTGACCACTATGATGGAGACGCAAGGACCTGCCATGGATTTTTGAACCAGTGCCAGATCCACTTTAGCCTGTATGCAAGGGCATATATGTCTGATGGCGCAAGGGTCGCTTTCATCGTCTCTCTCCTCACTGGCAGGGCCCTTGCATGGGCGAATCCTATCTAGGAGAGACAAGGACCAGAGACACGTGACTTCCAAGGGTTCCTCCAGACATTTTGCACAGTGTTTGAGTAGACTGGATGAGTCTTGTCTGCAGCCGCCGCCTGCTGAACCTACGCCAGGGAGACACCTCCGTGGTCGAGTATGCCATCCGCTTCCGCACCCTGGCGGGAGAACTGTTGTGGAACAATGAGGCCCTGGTTGCTACATTCTGGCAGAGACTGTCTCCTGAGATTAAGGACGAGCTTGCCGCCCGAGATCTACCATCTACCCTAGATGACCTCATCCTTCTGGCCACCCAGATTGATATAAGGATCCGAGAACAGCTCCAAGTAGGTCGTTGGGAGAAAGGACTCCCTAGTCCGGTCCCTACTTTGCAGCAACCCCTGCTGTCCTCAGATGCCGATTCTCCTAAGATATCTGTGGGAACGGACCAGTTTAAGCTATCTATCCAGGAGAGACAACACAGACGCATCTCGGGACTCTGTCTATATTGCTGCCTCGGAGCCCATCTTGTGCGTCTGTGTCCCCAAAAGCCCCAGAGCCTAGGGTTGGTGGGAGAGACAACCTTGGGTAAAGAAGGACTTTCATCTAAATTGTGCATTCCCGTGACCATAGTGTCCGACGAGAAAACGCATCAGGTCTCTGCGTATCTGGACTCTGGATCCACCGCTAATTTCATTCGTAGAGACCTGGTGGATCTTCTCCAATTGCCCACTACCCCTCTGGAGAGGCCGTTGATGGTTGCTTCTGTAAATCGACTACCTCTGCCAGACCCAATTATAGCTGTGACCAAGCTGCTGAGGCTCCAAGTGGGAGCCCTCCACTCCGAGCTCCTCTGGTTCTTTGTCCTGCCTAAGGCCGTCAACCCGTGCTGTTGGGTCTCCCTTGGTTTCCGACTGCATGCCCCAGTCCTGGACTGGAATTCTGGAGAGGTTTTCCAGTGGGGCCTGAGTGTCTCAATCGTTGCCTGGTACAGATTAGTTCAATTCAGCCTCCTCTGCCTCGGTCCTTGGCAGGATTGCCTGGTCATTATTTTGCATTTTTGGACGTCTTCAGCAAGAAAGGGGCTGAGATGCTGCCCCCACACCGTGCGTATGACTTTCCTATCGACCTAGTTCCTGGTGCTTCCCTTCCCCATGGTAGGGTATATCCTCTCTTTTGCCAGAGACTCTGTCCATGTCCGCCTATGTTAAAGAGAACTTAGAGAGGGGCTTCACACGGAAGTCTTCCACCCCGGCAGAAGCCGGGTTCTTCTTCGTCAAGAAAAAGGATGGTTCTCTTCGTCCTTGCATCGACTACCAGGGTCTCAACCAGATCATGGTGAAAAATAGGTATCCGTTGCCATTGATCTCTGAACTGTTTGATCGTATACGTGGTGCCAAGATTTTTTCTAAACTAGACCTGCATGGGGCTTACAACCTAATTCGGATTAGCCGGGGTGAGGAATGGAAGACTGCATTTAACACCCGTGACGGACACTATGAATATCTAGTAATGCCCTTCAGCCTGTGTAGTGCTCCTGCGGTCTTCCAGGAGTTCGTTAATGACGTCTTCCGCGACCTCCTCCAATGTTTGTGTTGTGGTCTATCTTGATGACATCTTGATTTTTTTTTTCCTGATCAGAGACATGTCCGTCAAGTTTTGCTGCGGTTGAGGGAGAATCGCCTGTATGCCAAGTTGAAGTGCATGTTTGAGAAAGATGCTCTACCCTTCCTGGGCTACATCATCTCGAATCAAGGTCTCAAGATGGATCTTGAAAAGGTAAAGTCTGTTCTGGAATGGCCACGCCCTCAAGGCTTGAGGGCCATAGAGCGCTTCGCCAATTTCTACAGACCGTTCATTCCAAACTTCTCCTCACTGACATTTCCTATCTCTAACCTCACCAAGAAAGGCATGAACGCCAAGTTGTGGACTCCAGAAGCAGAGTTCACATTTAATAGTCTGAAGAGTGACTTCACGTCAAGCTGTATCATCCATCATCCAAATGTTTCTCGACAGTTCTCGTTGGAGGTGGACGCCTACTCTGTTGGTGCTGGAGCACTCCTGTTCCAAAAAGGTTCCAAGGGCAAGTCAATGGTATGTGGCTATTACTATAAGCTCTTCTCTTCCGCAGAACGCAACTACTCGATTGGGGATCGGGAGTTACTGGCCATCAAATTGGCTCTGGAGGAGTGGAGACATCTATTAGAGGGTGCAGTTCATCCTATCTTGATATTTACGGACCACAAGAACCTCACTTATCTCCAGACGGCCCAACGACTGAATCCTGGTCAGGCCAGGTGGTTGCTGTTCTTTACCCGGTTCTAATTTGAGCTCCACTACCATCCAGCCGATGCCTTGTCCAGGTCATTTAAGACAGAGGACACTATGGAGTCTCCACAGAGTATCATTAACCCATCCTGCATCATCCCTGTTAACCCTCTGCCAGTTAGAGACATTCCCCTAGGGAGGACTTTTGTGCGTCTGTCGGACAGAAGAAGAATCCTCCACTGGGAACACCGTTCCAAATGGGCAGGTCACGCGGGCGCCCGTAAGACCCGAGACCTGATTGCTCGTCAGTTCTGGTGGCCCACCTTGCCCAAAGACATCATGGTCTTTGTCTCCTGCACGGTGTGAGCAGCAAATAAGGTTGCCCACTCCAAACTGGCAGGCCTGCTCCAGCCGTTGCCTGTGCCCGATGCCCCCTGGCAACATATTGCTATGGACTTTGTCACGGACCTGCCTCTCTCTGCTGGTTGCAGTACGGTCTGGGTGGTGGTTGTCCGATTCTCCAAAATGGCTAATTTCATTCCACTGACCGGCCTACCGTCCGCTTCCCAACTGGCCAATCTCTTTGTCCAACACATGTTCCGTCTGCACGGCTTGCCTCTACATATTGTGTCGGATCAGGGGGTTCAGTTCACCTCTAAGTTCTGGAGAGCCCTCTGCCTACTTCTCGGTGTGAAGTTGGACTTTTCCTATGTCTACCATCCCCAGTCCAATGGTCAATTTTAGAGAATAAACCAGATTATGGAGAACTATCTACGACACTTTGTCTTCAGGCAGCATGAATACTGGGTGCAATACCCTCGTATACCTCTTCCTGTTTCCACTACGTCCCATGTGCCTGCAGCTGACCCTGCATACAGAGACTTTCTACAAATCTGGCAGCAGACTCGATCTTCTTTTCTTCTGGCAGTCGACCACATGAAGAGAAAGGCAGACACAAGAAGACGAGAGCCTCCCCAGTTCCTTCCAGGTACTAAGATCTGGCTGTCCTCTAGGAATATCCAGCTGAGGATGCCATCGTACCAGTTTGCTCCCAGGTTCCTTGGACCCTTCGAGATTTTGCAACAAATCAACCCTGTTTCCTACAAGCTTCGGCTGCCTCATGCCCTCAAGATCCCCAACTCCTTACATATCTCCCTGCTGAAGCCGGTGATCTTGAACCGCTACTCCAAGACTTCCACTCCTGCAGTGGCTCCCAGTGGTACATCAGAGACTTTTGAGGTTAAGGAGATCCTGGACACTAAAAAAGTTGATTGGAAGGGGTTTGGTCTTGAAGAGAGGTCCTGGGAGCCAGAAGAGAATCTTAATTCTCCTACCCTCATTAAGAGGTTTCTCTCTCGCTCTGGCCACAAGAGGAGGGGGCGTAAGAGGGGGGATACTGTAACGTCTGTGGTCACTGACCACGATCTCCTTCCATCCAGTCGACGCCCTTCTCTCCAGAGATGTCTGCACATGCGGCCGTCCTGTTCCACAGTGATCACCAGGGTGTGCTCGCAAGCTCAGTCCTGATTTAAAGAGCCAAAGCGCACACAGGTGGGAGATTGAGCTGATTTTTCCCAGTCCACCCTGGGCTATAAGAAGGGCTGTGCCCTGCCCTGCAACCCACCAGGTTGAGCTGAAGTTGTGATGTGCTGTGTACCACGCCTGTCCTGCTACACCACGCCTGGAGCCTGCCTGCTGCCTAGTCCCAGCCGAGCCTGTCTTGCTACTGTCTGAGCTACCACAGGTACACTATACGAACTATAGACTGTGACCCGTGTCCTGTTGGCCAGCTGCCATACCGTCAAGGCGGTACGGTCCAGTGGGTCCACATACCCAACGTGACAAAAGGCATGTAAACTGCCAACTACCATGACAGAAGCAAAAATTATTTTAATATTAAAAAAAGATAAGTGCTTAGTAAAGGTGGACTCATTAAGACCAAGCTCACTGTTAAATACAAGCGTTAAACTTTTTGCAAAAGTCTTGGCAATTAGATTGGCAAAAATAATCACAACGGTAATTCATGAGGATCAAAAAGGTTTTATTCCAGGCAGAACGGTGCGGCAAAGTGTCTGACGAGTGTTTGGTAATATTCAAGTGACATCTGGGTGGGATCCCCGCTCCATCCGGTCTTTTGTCGCAGTTAAAGCGTTCAACAGGGTGGAGTGGGGATACCTTTGGGCAGTGTTGAGGAAAATAGGATTTGGCTATTTTTTTATTGGATTTTTTAGATTACTATATACCGCTCCCAGAGCTAAAATCCGGGTCAATGGGAAGAATTCAGTGTTTTTTTCTTAAAGCGGGGTATGAGGCAAGGCTGTCCCCTCCCTCACCCTGTTATTTACCTTGGCGGTTGAACCCTTGGCCAATCTAGTCAGGACAGGCCAGTACATTGAGGGATTTGGTGCGGGGGAGAGAGAGGACAAAATTGGCCTCTACACGGATTACTTACTCCTGTTTGTGAAAGATCCAGAGGGTAAATTGCAGTATGTAATAGCCAAAATGCAGAAGTTTTTTTTTTTCTCTGGTCTTGAAATTAATTGGGCGAAAGCCACGTTGTTGTCCCTTCATAAAAGAAATGTAATACTACAAAATAAAATAAGTGATTTTACCCGGGTCAAACATTTTAATACCTAGGAGTTTAAATCTACAATAAGATAGAATATTTTGGGGCTCTTAACCTTACCTGTATGATAAAATAACTGGGGAAAAAACAAAAATTTGGTGTAAACTACTTATATCAAAAGCTGACAGAATTATTCTGATAAAAGCAGTTTATTACCTAAATTATTGTTTATTTTTGGAGTATGCCCAGTCGGGATCCATGATAAGCACTTCAAAATAATAATTATTATGTCCAATGAACTTATATGGGGGAGGAAAAGGGTTCGGATAAAATTAGACTTTTTATGCCTTCCAAAGACAAGTGGAGGTTTGGCATTCGCTGAGATCCGCTTGTATTTTTTAGCAGCCCAACTACTTTACATTAAGGAATGGAACAAGGATTTGCTGTGGGTTATGTCTAAGACCAAAGGTTAATACTCCAATTTTTTTTAAGTGTTAGAGTCAGGCCAATTACTATCCGGTGTACTAGCAATTGTGCCAACAGCCCGTCATCTACATGACTGTTGTACTCTCATGGGTAAAATTATAGGAAGGAAAAGTTCAATATAATTCTCGCCTTTATGGCATAATTCATGGTTCAAGCAGCTCAAGGATATCTCAGAGCATCCTCTCCTAAGACAAAAAGAAATAAGGCGTATACTAGACGTAGGGGAGGAGGGAAAAATTAAATCATGGCAGCAACTTTCTGCAGTTTTTGGTCTATCCTCAAAGGAAAGGTTCTCCTTTGCTCAATTAAAACCTGCCCTTAATCACTTGGACAATAAATTGCTCCTTTACAAGGATGTTACGAATGGCTTCTATTCAAGATTTTTCATCCAAGAAGTAGGGGTCAAGGCTCTAATATCTATAAAACATTGTTAGAGGTTAATTCAGATCAATTTCAATTTAGGAATATTGAAAAATGGGAAAATTATTTGAAATGTGTAGGCAAGTTAAAATGGGATATTATATATAAAAACATTAGTAGAGCCTCATTAAACAGGAATCACCAATTGATACAATTCAATATAGTTCAAAGACTTTATTACACTCCAGTGTTCCTGAACAGAATCTATTAAAAAAAAGTCATCTAACTGTCCCGGATGTATGGTAGTGAAGGCCGACTATTTGCACATCCTATGGTGCTGTCCGACAGTTATAACATTTTTGGTAGCAATTTCTAAAGAAATGTTGGACTGTCAGGAGGTGGATATTCTTTTCTCTCCCCAATTAGTATTACAGGGAGATGATTCTGCCTTAAATGTACCTAGACACTGGAAAAATGGTGTAATAAAGTTATTGTTTATCGCCAAACTTCAGATCATTAGAAAATGGATCTCTAACACTCCTAAGGTGTAAAAGCATGGATCCATAATGTGAAAAAATCATAAGTTATGAAAAAATAAACAACAATAGTACCTCCTGGAGTAACCTTAAAAATTGCTACTGGGGTCAATGGTAGTGATCCTATTCCTGTGTAATTTCTAGTAATTTTCAAGTAGTCTGATTCTATGCCTTTCTAAAGGTGGATAAGGGCGGAGGGGCATTATGGGGGGTGGGGGGTTGTCAAGGGTTATGGTAAAAGTTTTAAAAGTAATTTTGTATTATAAAGTGTGTATTGCAATATTCTGTTAAAATTTATTCTATTCCTGTCAAATTTTTACACTGTGTTGAATAAAAATGTTCATTTAAAAAAAATAAAAAGTTATATGAATTGTGTATCATTAAACATGTATTATGAATAATTAATAATGTATTATGTATCATGAATCTTGAATCATAAATCGTGTATCCTTAATCATTAATCACGAGTTATTGATCATGAATTATTAATCATGAATAATGTGTCATGAATCACTAATATTGTATTATGAATCATGTATTATGAATCAATAATCGTGAATCGTGAATCATGTATTATGAATCATGAATCATGAAACATTAATCATTAATTATGAATAATATATAATGAATCATTAAACATGAATCATTTAATCATGAATAATTAATCATGAATCATGTAACATGATTCATAATACATGATTCATGATAAATGATTCATGATTTATTATTCATAATACATGTTTAATGATTGATGATACATTATTCATAATTAATGATGATTCATGATTCATAATACATTATTCATGATTTCCGATTAATGATACATAATAAATGATTTATTATTAATTATTCATAATACATGATTCATGATACATTATTCATGATGAATAATTCATGATTAATAATTCATGATTTATGATTTAAGATGTATAATTCATGATTAATGATACATGATTTATGATTCATGATTTGATTTATGATTCATGATTCATGATAAATGATTCCAGTGGCGTAACTACCTCTATAGCAGCCGTAACGGCTGCTACGGGGCCCGCGGCATGAGGGGGCCCGAGTCGCCTGCCGGCACGGGCCCCCTCCATGGCCGGAGGCTTCGCTAGCTGCCGCTATGGCTGCTACAGCGCGACACCACTATACACTATGGCAGAGCAGGGAGGTATCTCCCCGCTCTGCCATTAAAGGGGTTGTTCCTACATAAGACATGTATCCCCTATCCACAGGATAGGGGATACATGTGTGATCACTGGCAGCGACAGGGAGAACGGGGGACCGAAAGTCCCCTGAAGTTCTCCATCACAAACCTCGGACTTCCGGGGTCTGTGTCAGCAGCTCCGTAGAAATGAATGGAGCGCCGGTCGCGCTTGTGCGCATGCGTGACCAGCGCTCCTTTCATTTTTATTGAGCTGTGCAGACTCCGGAAGTCAGAGGTTAGTCATGGAGAACTTCGAGGGACTTTCGGTCCCCCGTTCTCCTTATCAGTGCCAGCGATCACACATGTATCCCCTATCTTGTGGATAACCAGTAATCATGAATCATGCATCATAATTCATTAATCGTTTATCATGAATCATGTATCATGAGTTATTAATTTTTTTAATCATGAATCATTAACCCATTCCCGACATTTGCCTAATGGATATGTCATGGAATGCTAGTGCTTCCCGCATTTTTCCGTATCTATACGACAAATGCATGGCGCCGTCTCAGAAGCGGTGTCATCATCGCCGGATGTCAGCGGTGCATTACAGCTAACATCCAGCTGTAATGGCGGGGACCAAAATGAGCTTCGATCCCCACCATTAACCCCTTAAATGCAGCTAGCTGTCAAAAGCGAATTAAATTGCAGGGGTTCCAGTGATTGCAATGGCAACCGGAGGCCTAATACAGGCCTCTCGGTCTGCCTAGCACAGAAATCTTCCAGGCCCCGCCCAGAGGCGGAGCTTGAAAGGCTTTCGTAGCTGACGGCAAGATGGCGCTGGCTCTGGAGCTGAGCCGGCGTTATCAGCAGTGGATGTCAGCCGTATGTTACAGCTGACAATCCACCTGTAATGGCAGGAACTGGAGCTAGCTCCGATCCCTGCCATTAACCCCTTAGATGCAGCGATCGAAAGCGATCATTTATGTTTTCATTAGTACTATTTTGGGGTACATAGGACTTATAGATTAATTTTTATTTAATTTTTTATGGGGGGAATGGGAGAAAAGAGCGAATTTTGCCGTTGTTTTTTGAGGTTTTTTTGGACACCGTTCATCCGGCGGTTTAATTAATGTGTTCATTTTATTGGTCAAGTTGTTACGAACGCGGGGATACCATATACAGTGGAGGAAATAAGTGTTTGATCCCTCGCTGATTTTGTACGTTTGCCCACTGTCAAAGTCATGAACAGTCTAGAATTTTTAGGCTAGGTTAATTTTACCAGTGAGAGATAGATTATATATATAAAAAAAAAAAGAAAATCACATTATAAAAATTATATATATTTATTTGCATTGTGCACAGAGAAATAAGTATTTGATCCCTTTGGCAAACAAGATTTAATACTTGGTGGCAAAACCCTTGTTGGCAAGCACAACAGTCAGACATTTTTGGTAGTTGATGATAAGGTTTGCACACATGTTAGATGGAATTTTGGCCCACTCCTCTTTGCAGATCATCTGAGAATCATTAAGATTTCGAGGCTGTCGCTTGGCAACTCAGATCTTCAGCTCCCTCCATAAGTTTTCGATGGGATTAAGGTCTGGAGACTGGCTAGGCCACTCCATGACCTTAATGTGCTTCTTTTTGAGCCACTCCTTTGTTGCCTTGGCTGTATGTTTCGGGTCATTGTCGTGCTGGAAGACCCAGCCACGAGCCATTTTTAATGTCCTGGTGGAGGGAAGGAGGTTGTCACTCAGGATTTGACGGTACATGGCTCCATCCATTCTCCCATTGATGCGGTGAAGTAGTCCTGTGCCCTTAGCAGAGAAACACCCCCAAAACATAATGTTTCCACCTCCATGCTTGACAGTGGGGACGGTGTTCTTTGGGTCATAGGCAGCATTTCTTTTCCTCCAAACATGGCGAGTTTAGTTAATGCTAAAGAGCTCAATTTTAGTGTCATCTGACCACAGCACCTTCTCCCAATCACTCTTAGAATCATCCAGATGTTCATTTGCAAACTTCAGATGGGCCTGTACATGTGCCTTCTTGAGCAGGGGGACCTTGCGGGCACTGCAGGATTTGAATCCATTACGACGTAATGTGTTAACAATGGTTTGCTTGGTGACTGTGGTCCCAGCTGCCTTGAGATCATTAACAAGTTCCCCCCGTGTAGTTTTCGGCTGAGCTCTCACCTTCCTCAGGATCAAGGATACCCCACGAGGTGAGATTTTGCATGGAGCCCGAGATCTATGTCGATTGACAGTCATTTTGTATGTCTTCCATTTTCTTACTATTGCACCAACAGTTGTCTCCTTCTCACCCAGCGTCTTACTTATGGTTTTGTAGCCCATTCCAGCCTTGTGCAGGTCTATGATCTTGTCCCTGACATCCTAAGGCTGGGTTCACACGACCATGTTACGTCCGTAATGTACGGAACGTATTTCGGCCGGAAGACCCGGACCGAACACAGTGCAGGGAGCCGGGCTCCTAGCATCATAGTGATGTACCATGCTAGGAGTCCCTGCCTCTGCGTGGAACTACTGTCCTGTGCTGTAATCATGATTACAGTACGGGACAGTTGTCCTGCAGCGAGGCAGGGACTCCTAGCATCGTACATCACTATAATGCTAGGAGCCCGGCTCCCTGCACTGTGTTCGGTCCGGGTCTTCCGGCCGAAATACGTTTCGTACATTACGGACGTAACATGGTCGTGTGAACCCAGCCTTAGGGTATGTTCACACGGCCAAATTTCAGACGTATACGAGGCGTATTTTGCCTCGTTTTTCGTCTGGAAATACGTCTCAAATACGTCGGCAAACATCTGCCCATTCATTTGAATGGGTTTGCCGACGTACTGTGCAGACGACCTGTTATTTACGCGTCGTCGTTTGACAGCTGTCAAACGACGACGCGTAAAAATACAGCCTCGTCAAAAGAAGTGCAGGACACTTCTTTGGACGTTTTTGGAGCTGTTTTCTCATAGACTCCAATGAAAACAGCTCCAAAAACGGACGTAAAAAACGCAGCGAAAACGGCGTGAAAACGCAGCGAAAAATGCGAGTTGGTAAAAAAACGTCTGAAAAGCAGGGTCTGTTTTCCCTTGAAAACAGCTCTGGATTTTCAGACGTTTTTGGTCACTACGTGTGCACATACCCTTAGAAAGCTCTTTGGTCTTGCCCATGTTGTAGAGGTTAGGGTATGTTCACACGCTGAGAGGCAGTTACGTGTGAAAAGACAGACTGTTAACAGCTGCCTCGTTTCACACGTAAAAGCTCCTCCTCGTAATTTACGAGGCGTCTGAGACGCTCGTAAACCTTGAGCCGTGCTTCATTGATTTCAATGAAGAACGGCTCAAATTACGTGGCAAAGAAGTGCCCTGCACTTCTTTGCCGAGGCAGTAAATTTACGTGTCGTCGTTTGACAGCTGTCAAACGACGACGCGTAAATTACAGGTCGTCTGCACAGTACGTCGGCAAACCCATTCAAATGAATGGGCAGATGTTTGCCGACGTATTGCAGCCCTATTTTCAGACGTAAAACGAGGCATAATACGCCTCGTATACGTCTGAAATTTGGCCGTGTGAACATACCCTTAGAGTCAGACTGATTAATTGAGTCTGTGGACAGGAGTCTTTTATACAGGTGACCATTTAAGACAGCTGTCTTTAATGCAGGCACCAAGTTGATTTGGAGCGTGTAACTGGTCTGGAGGAGGCTGAACTCTTAATGGTTGGTAGGGGATCAAATACTTATTTCTCTGTGCACATTGCAAATAAATATATATAATTTTGACAATGTGATTTTCTTTTTTTTTTTTTTTATATAATCTATCTCTCACTGGTAAAATTAACCTAGCCTAAAAATTCGAGACTGTTCATGTCTTTGACAGTGGGCAAACTTAATAAATCAGCAAGGGATCAAATACGTATTTCCTTCACTGTATGTGTATGTGTGATTTGTTTTGACACTTTTACTAAATAAAACCACTTTTTGGGCAAAAAAAGTAGTTTTATTTGATTTTCACTGTAATTTTTATTTTATTTTTTTCTTTCACAAACTTTATTTAACTGATTGACATATTTTTTTTTAGTCCCACTAGGGGACTTCACTATGCGATGTGCCGATCGCATATATAATGCTTTGGTATACTTAGTATACCAAAGCATTATTGCCTGTCAGTGTAAAACTGACAGGCAACCTGTTAGGACATGCCTCCGGCATCGCCTAACAGGCAGTTGCGGAAGACAGACCTGGGGTTCTTTGTTAGACCCCCGGCTGCCATGGAAACCCGACGGCGACCCGCGATTTGTTTGCGGGGGCGCCGATCGGGTGACAGAGGGAGCTCCCTCCCTCTGTCAAACACATTAGATGCCGCTGTCACTATTGACAGCGGCATTTAATGGGTTAAACTGCCGGAATCGGAGCGCGCTTCGATTCCGGCAGTTGCAGCAGGAGCCAGGCTGTGTATAACAGCCGTGCTCCTGCTGCTGATCGCGTGGCTACAGTGACAGTACCCACGCCATCACAGGACGGATATATCTGTCCTCCTGCGCGAACTAGCAGCTGCTGAGGACGGATATATCCGTCCTTCGTCGTTAAGAGGTTAATGATAATAATATATTTGTTATTTCTAAAATCGAAAAACAATAAACAGTTTCAAACTTCTTTCCATTCATATCTCCATCAATCACCGGGTGGGGGTCCCTTGAGGACAGGATCTTCGGTTTTGTTGAGAGACTCTAAAATAATATGGAGAATGCTAAGAAAAAGCTTTGATTTATCCTATAGCTTGTCAGGGTTTCTGACCATTAGGGAATATTTACAATCTAAAGGCTATCAGAATTATATAGAACGGAAAAAAAATGGGCTAAAAAAGGTATATGCAGAATCTCGGATTTGATGGATGAACAAAATAGAAAACTTAAAACCTTTGGCCAAATAAAAGAAAAATGTTGTCTTGAGCAAGGGTTTTTCTTGCAACAAATTCAAATATGCCACATAATACAAAAACAAGGGGATTTAAAAAAAATGACTGGGTATCAAACAAAAAGAATTCGGAGATATGATGAGAGGTATGCAGGGGAGTCCATCGATTGCATTTATTAGAATAAATATCTCAGTTAAGGAGGATAGGAAAGGTATAAAAAATATAATAAAAAAATGCAAATGAGATCTGGATACACATATCTCGGATGAAGAAGTAGAAGAACGCCTGGTAAAAGGATGGGCCTGGGTTAGGAGGGCAACGTCATCTGAAAATTTAATGGAGATGCAGTGGAAGGTAGGGGCTAGACTTTATAATTCATTTAATCTGCTTTACGAAAAATATGTACCTAATTATACACGACAAAAAGAAATTGAGGCAGCACTACCAAATATTTGGATGAAGATCCTTTTATTCCACGTGTGTGCAACGTTTCAGCTCGGTGTGAGCCTTTCTCAAGCACAACAAGCTGAAACGTTGCACACACGTGGAATAAAAGGATTTTTATCCAAATATTTGGTAGTGCTGCCTCAATTTCTTTTTGTCCTGATTGAGGGGTCACTCTTGGACTGTGACCTAGGAGGCGTGCACCCGCTTTAGAAAAATTGTCCTGTGCTGCTGATCTGCATCTGTCTAATTATACACGACGATGCTCAAAATGCGGGGAGATTAACGCAGGATTGATCCATTGTTTCTGGCTATGCCCGGCAATCAGAAGGTTGTGGGTTTTGGCAGAAAAATATATTAGCTATGTACTAAATAAAGAGGTAAAACTAGACGAATGGATGTGTTTTGGTCCAGTTTAAACCGGGTGAAAACGATGACTATCTTTCTGATCTAATTCATTTAATGACACTTTCAGTGAAAAAAGTTATTCTATCAGAGTGGGTATCAAAGCACATTCCGTCATTTCTGCAGGTTAAGAGATTATGGAAAAAAATATTATATTAGCAGTGGATCGACAAAAAAAAATTAAAAAGAGAGAATAATCCAGCTAGATGGAAAACAAAATGGGAGCCAATTGTTAATAGAATATTATCTAGAGCAGAGTTTAAAGAGATGCACATAAATTAAAATAAAAAGAAAGGAAAGTGGATGAGCACGGATCATGGATAGGGGGGGGGGGGGGTAAAGTATATTTCAAATATCTCTTTTGTCAATATAAATGTATGTTTATACAAAATTCCACCCGCGAGTTGAGTTGTTTTTTTATATAGATAAAAAACCAAATAAAGCATTTAAAAAAACAAAAAACAAAACTTTCTAAATGCTTTTTTGAATACTTTGAGGGGTCAAGTTTTTAAAATGGGGTGACTTATTGGGGGTTTCTAATATATAAGGCCCTCAAAGCCACTTCACAACTGAACTGGTCCCTGAAAAAATAGCCTTTTGAAATTTTCTTGAAAATGTGAGAAATTGCTGCTAAAGTTCAAAGCCTTGTAACGTCCTAGAAAAATGAAAGGATGTTCAAAAAACTATGTCAATCTAAAGTAGACATATGGGGGATGTTAATTAGAAACAATTTTGTGTGGTATAACTGCCTGTCTTACAAGCAGATACATTAAAATTTAGAAAAACTTTGAATTTTCGCAATTTTTCACTAAATTTTGGTGTTTTTCACAATTAAATACTGAATGTATCGAGCAAATTTTGTCAGTAACATAAAGTCCAATGTGTCACAAGAAAACAATCTCAGAATCGCTTGGATAGGTAAAAGCATTCCGAAGTTATTACCACATAAAGTGAAACATGTCAGATTTGAAAAATGAGGCTCTGTCAGGAAAATCAAAAGTGGCCAAAGAGGGAAGGGGTTAAAGAGCCGCCGCAGGAGAAGCCTTAGTAGGCTCATCAGACAGCCCAAGACACGGACAGTCTGTATGAAGTGGAAGCCCGCCCTTCTCCTTCACACTCCAGCAAACCAGGCCCTATTCTGAGTTTTATACCCAAGCAACAGCAGAGAAAACCCTCTCTGCTGTACATATTCCCTGGTCGCTTAAAACCGGACAGTTTCTGTACTGTCATTAGCTGCACTGCTACAATATATATATATATGTAATGACGGGGGTAGGGAAACGGACAAGTGAGCCCTAATCTACCCGCCACTCTGTCCCTGCCTACTTGCAACGACCCGCCCTAGGCGACGGGGTACAACTGGTCGGCGGTACGCTCAGTAAGTGCAAGAGACAAACAGACAAGGGAACACAAAGCAAAGGGAAATGGGGCAGTTGCCCACGGCAACAACGTGAGCAACAAGAGTGGTGAACGAGTCGAGTCAAACCAGGAGTGCACGAGGTACCAAACGCAGAGCAGGAGAGTAGTCAGAAAGCCAGGGTCAGTATGGAGCAGGATCAAATAGTCAGAAGCTGTAGCTGGGCCAGGAAACCACACGAGAAGAATCACAAGCAAAGGAGGAACAGGAAAGGCAGGTATAAATAGACAGAGGGCGGGAGCTAGCTCCGTCTGGCCAGGCTGCGATAGGCTCTCCCACTCCTCAGCCTGCCATCCTGAGTGGTGGAAGCTGGAGTCAGTCTCAGAGACATAGACTCAGGTGCAGGCTGATTACCTATGGGCGTATACACAGAAGTTGTGCCTGGCAGATCCTTTACAGTACCCCCCCCCTTTTTATGAGGGGCCACCGGACCCTTTCTAAGTGGACCTGGTTTATTGGGGAAACGAAGGTGGAACCTCCTGACCAATACCCCAGCGTGAACATCCCGGGCGGGTACCCAAGTCCTCTCCTCAGGCCCGTATCCTCGCCAATGGACCAGGTACTGGAGGGAGCCTTGGACCATCTTGCTGTCCACAATCTTGGCCACCTCGAATTCCACCCCCTCAGGGGTGAGAACGGGAACAGGAGGTTTCCTCGAGGGAGCCAAGGACGAGGAGCATCGTTTAAGGAGGGAGGCATGAAACACGTCGTGTATTCGAAAAGATGGGGGCAACTCCAGTCGGAAGGAGACAGGATTGAGGACTTCAATGACCTTATACGGCCCAATAAACCGGGGAGCAAACTTCTTGGACGGGACCTTAAGGCGCAAGTTCCTAGACGATAACCACACCAGATCCCCGACCATAAACAAGGGGTTAGCAGAACGTCTTCTATCAGCCTGAGTTTTTTGTACGCTCTGGGACGCCTCTAGGTTCTTCTGAACCTGGGCCCAGACTGTGCACAGTTCTCGATGAACGACCTCTACCTCGGGATTGTTGGAACTACCAGGTGAGACGGAGGAGAACCGTGGATTAAACCCAAAATTACAGAAAAAGGGTGAGACCCCTGACGAGTTACTGACCCGGTTATTAAGGGAAAATTCGGCAAGGGGAATGAATGAGACCAAATTATATTGACAGTCAGAGATAAAACACCTTAAATATTGTTCTAGAGATTGATTAGTCCTCTCAGTTTGACCATTAGTTTCAGGATGGAAGGCAGAGGAGAAGGACAGATTAATCTCCAACTTTTTACAGAAGGCTCTCCAAAACAATGAAACAAATTGTACCCCTCTGTCCGAAACAATATTGACAGGGACCCCATGGAGACGCAGGATGTGTTTGACAAACAAGGTAGCTAACGTCTTAGCATTGGGTAGTTTTTTGAGGGGCACAAAGTGGCACATCTTACTGAAGCGGTCTACTACAACACACACCACCGACTTGCCTTGAGATGGAGGCAAATCGGTGATAAAATCCATGGAGATATGGGTCCAAGGTCTCTGGGGAATGGGCAAAGAACGTAGTAAGCCCACTGGTAGGGACCTGGGAGTCTTGGACCTAGCACAAACCTCACAAGCGGCGACGTACGCCTTAACGTCTTTAGGCAACCCAGGCCACCAATAGTTTCTGGCAATGAGGTGTTTGGTACCCAGGAGGCCTGGATGACCAGATAGTGCGGAGTCATGATTTTCCTAAGTGCCCTTAGCCGGTATTGCAGGGGAACAAACAGCTTGTCCTCAGGAAGGTTCCCGGGAGCTGAACATTGATCAGCCGCAATTTCAGAGACTAAATCAGAATCAATAGAAGAAATGATTATACCAGGAGGCAAAATACAAGCAGGATCTTCCTCCGAAGGAGGGCTGGCCATGAAGCTACGCGACAGTGCATCGGCCTTAATATTTTTAGACCCAGCCCTATAAGTAACCAAAAAGTTGAATCTGGTAAAAAATAGCGCCCATCGAGCTTGTCTCGGGTTTAGCCTCCGGGCAGATTCTAGGAAAACCAGATTCTTGTGGTCGGTAAGGACCGTTACCTGGTGCCTAGCCCCCTCCAGGAAGTGGCGCCACTCTTCAAATGCCCATTTAATGGCTAAAAGTTTGCGGTTGCCAATATCGTAGTTACTCTCAGTGGGCGGAAACTTCCTGGAGAAGTAGGCACAGGGGCGGAGATGGGTGAGGGACCTGGTACCCTGGGACAAGACAGCCCCCACTCCCACCTCGGATGCGTCAACTTCCACGATAAATGGCTCCATTTGGTTGGGCTGAACCAGCACCGGGGCCGAGATAAAGCACTTCTTAATGACCTCAAAAGCCTGGACAGCCTCAGGTGGCCAGTGGAGGAGATCAGCACCTTTGCGAGTGAGATCCGTAAGAGGCTTAGCGATGACCGAGAAGTTAGCAATAAATCTCCTGTAATAATTAGTGAACCCCAAGAAACACTGTTACGCCTTAAGGGAGGCAGGTTGGACCCATTCCGCCACAGCCTGGACCTTGGCGGGGTCCATGCGGAATTCATGAGGAGTGAGGATTTGACCCAAAAATGGTATCTCCTGTACCCCAAACACACATTTTTCGGTTTTCGCAAACAGTTTGTTTTCCCGAAGGACCTGGAGCACCTTCCTGACATGCTCAATGAGGGAGGACCAGTCCTTGGAAAACACCAGTATGTCATCAAGGTACACTACAAGAAATACCCCCAGGTAATCTCTTAAAATCTCATTTATGAAATTCTGGAAGACCGCAGGAGCATTACACAACCCAAAGGGCATGACGAGGTATTCGAAATGACCTTCGGGCGTGTTAAACGCAGTCTTCCACTCATCCCCCTCTTTGATGCGGATATGGTTATACGCCCCCCGTAGATCAAACTTAGAGAACCATTGGGCCCCCTGAACCTGATTAAAGAGATCAGGAATCAAAGGAAGGGGATACTGGTTCCTTACAGTGACCTTATTCAAGTTACGGTAGTCAATGCATGGCCTAAGACCACCATCCTTCTTCCCTACGAAGAAGAAGTCAGCACCTACCGGAGAAGTAGAGGGGCGAATGTAACCCTTGGCCAGGCATCCCTGGATATACTCTCTCATGGCTTCACGTTCGGGACAAGAAAGATTAAATATCCTACCCTTAGGGAGCTTAGCTCCTGGTACCAATTTGATAGCGCAATCGTATTCTCTATGAGGAGGTAACACTTCAGAGGCCTCCTTAGACAAAACATCAGCGAAGTCCTGAACAAACTCAGGTAGCGTGTTCACCTCCTCAGGGGGAGAAATATAATTAACAGAAAAACATGACGTCAAGCATTCATTACCCCATTTGGTAAGCTCCCCAGTATTCCACTCAAACGTGGGATTATGCAACTGCAACCAGGGAAGGCCTAAAACCAAATCGGACAATAATCCCTGCATCAACAGTACAGAGCACTGCTCCAAATGCATGGAGCCAACAAGGAGTTCAAAAACAGGGGTATGCTGTGTAAAATAACCATTAGCAAGAGGAGTGGAGTCGATACCCACTACCGGGACAGGTTTAGGCAAATCAATAAAAAGGCATAGCTAGAGACATGGCAAATTCCACAGACATGATATTAGTAGAAGACCCTGAATCCACGAAGGCACTGCCGGTAGCAGACCTACCCCCAAAAGAGACCTGAAAGGGAAGCAAGATTTTATTATGTTTCATATTTACGGGAAATACCTGTGCGCCCAAGTGACCTCCCCGATGATCACTTAGGCGCGGAAGTTTTCCAGCTGCTTATTCTTACACATAGGGCAGGTGTTCACTTGATGCTTGTCATCCCCACAATAGAAGCAGAGACCATTCTTCCTGCGGAACTTGTTGGGGGGACACGGAGGCCCCGAGTTGCATAGGTACCTCCGAGTCTTCCATGGAAGAGCGAAGCAACGGGACCTCGGGAGGCATCATGGGGGAGTCAGAGGGGAAAACACAAAAACGTTCAAGTTGTCGTTCCCTGAGACGTCGGTCAAGTCGTACCGCTAAAGCCATAACCTGGTCTAGGGAGTCAGAAGAGGGATAGCTAACTAGCAGGTCTTTCAGGGCGTTCGACAGACCCAAACTAAACTGGCACCTTAAGGCAGGGTCATTCCACCGAGAAGCTACGCACCACTTCCTAAAGTCAGAACAATACTCCTCAACAGGTCTCTTACCCTGATGTAAGGTCACCAGCTGACTCTCAGCAAAGGCAGTCCTGTCAGTCTCGTCATAAATGAGTCCGAGAGCAGAAAAGAAACGATCAACGGAGGAAAGTTCAGGGGCGTCAGGAGCCAAGGAGAAGGCCCACTCTTGGGGCCCTTCCTGGAGCCGGGACATAATAATACCCACCCGCTGGCTCTCAGAACCTGAGGAGTGAGGCTTTAAACGAAAGTAGAGCCTACAACTCTCCCGAAAGGAGAGAAAAGTCCTCCGGTCCACTGAGAACCGGTCAGGCAACTTGAGGTGGGGTTCAAGAGGTGAGGGGCACTACCATGGTAGCGTCAGGCTGGTTGACCCTCTGAGCCAGGGCCTGGACCTGTATGGAGAGACCCTGCATTTTCTGGGCCAGGGTCTCAAGGGGGTCCATAGTAGTGTCAGGGACCAGGGTAGACTAGGTAATGGGCTTGTGATTATGTAATGACGGGGGTAGGGAAACGGACAAGTAAGCCCTAATCTACCCGCCACTCTGTCCCTGCCTGCTTGCAACGACCCGCCCTAGGCGATGGGGTACAACTGGGCGGCGGTCCCTACGCTCAGTAAGTGCAAGAGACAAACAGACAAGGGAACACAAAGCAAAGGGAAATGGGGCAGTTGCCCACGGCAACACCGTGAGCAACAAGAGTGGTGAACGAGTCGAGTCAAACCAGGAGTGCACGAGGAACCAAACGCAGAGCAAGAGAGTAGTCAGAAAGCCAGGGTCAGTATGGAGCAGGATCAAATAGTCAGAATCTGTAGCTGGGCCAGGAAACCACACGAGAAGAATCACAAGCAAAGGAGGAACAGGAAAGGCAGGTATAAATAGACAGAGGGCGGGAGCTAGCTCCGTCTGGCCAGGCTGCGATAGGCTCTCCCACTCCTAAGCCTGCCATCCTGAGTGGTGGAAGCTGGAGTCAGTCTCAGAGACATAGACTCAGGTGCAGACTGTTTACCTATGGGCGTATACACAGAAGTTGTGCCTGGCAGATCCTTTACAATATATATATATATATATATATATATATATATATATATATATATATACACATATATATACATATATATGTATATATATATATATATATATATATATATATATATATATATATATATATATATACATATACAGTGAAGGAAATAAGTATTTGGTCCCTTGCTGATTTTGTAAGTTTGGCCACTGTCAAAGTTATGAACAGTCTAGAATTTTTAGGCTAGGTTAATTTTACCAGTGAGAGATAGATAATAGTTAAAAAAAAACAGAAAATCACATTGTCAAAATTATATATATTTATTTGCATTGTGCACAGAGAAATAAGTATTTGATCCCCTACCAACCATTAAGAGTTCAGCCTCCTCCAGACCAGTTACACGCTCCAAATCAACTTGGTGCCTGCATTAAAGACAGCTGTCTTAAATGGTCACCTGTATAAAAGACTCCTGTCCACAGACTCAATTAATCAGTCTGACTCTAACCTCTACAACATGGGCAAGACCAAAGAGCTTTCTAAGGATGTCAGGGACAAGATCATAGACCTGCACAAGGCTGGAATGGGCTACAAAACCATAAGTAAGACGCTGGTTGAGAAGGAGACAACTGTTGGTGCAATAGTAAGAAAATGGAAGACATACAAAATGACTGTCAATCGACATCGATCTGGGGCTCCATGCAAAATCTCACCTCTTGGGGTATCCTTGATCCTGAGGAAGGTGAGAGCTCAGCTGAAAACTACACGGGGGGAACTTGTTAATGATCTCAAGGCAGCTGGGACCACAGTCACCAAGAAAACCATTGGTAACACATTACGCCGTAATGGATTCAAATACTGCAGTGCCAGCAAGGTCCCCCTGCTCAAGAAGGCACATGTACAGGCCCGTCTGAAGTTTGCAAATGAACATCTGGATGATTCTGAGAGTGATTGGGAGAAGGTGCTATGGTCAAATGAGACTAAAATTTAGCTCTTTGGCATTAACTCAACTCGCCGTGTTTGGAAGAAGAGAAATGCTGCCTATGACCCAAAGAACACCGTCCCCACTGTCAAGCATGGAGGTGGAAACATTATGTTTTGGGAGTGTTTCTCTGCTAAGGGCACAGAACTACTTCACCGCATCAATGGGAGAATGGATGGAGCCATGCACCGTCAAATCCTGAGTGACAACCTCCTTCCCCCCACCAGGACATTAAAAATGGCTCGTGGCTGGGTCTTCCAGCACGACAATGACCCAAAACATACAGCCAAGGCAACAAAGGAGTGGCTCAAAAGAAGCACATTAAGGTCATGGAGTGGCCTAGCCAGTCTCCAGACCTTAATCCCATCGAAAACTTATGGAGGGAGCTGAAGATCCGAGTTGCCAAGCGACAGCCTTGAAATCTTAATGATTTACGGATGATCTGCAAAGAGGAGTGGGACAAAATGCCATCTAACATGTGTGCAAACCTCATCATCAACTACAAAAAACGTCTGACTGCTGTGCTTGCCAACAAGGGTTTTGCCACCAAGTATTAAGTCTTGTTTTTCAAAGGGATCAAATACTTATTTCTCTGTGCACAATGCAAATAAATATATATAATTTTGACTATGTGATTTTCTGTTTTTTTTTTAGGTAATCTATCTCTAACTGGTAAAATTAACCTAGCCTAAAAATTCTAGACTGTTCATGTCTTTGACAGTGGGCAAACTTACAAAATCAGCAAGGGATCAAATACTTATTTCCTTCACTGTATATATATATATAGGACCTGGACATCCTATCAGGCTTGAGAAAGGCTCCAGTGAACGGAGCTGAAACGTTGCACGGGCAATAAAAGTACCCACTTTTTTCACCCTTACTATTGGAGTTGCTGCTGATTTTTTGACATATATATATATATATATATATATATATATATATATATTTATTTATATATGAGCAGTATAGTATTGTTTGAGCCACCGTACGACTTTAAGTGTTGTAACCAAATAAGCTAATGGGCCATTGTAATAATAGTTGTGTGTTCAGTAAAGATAATTGTCCAACGGTCATTTGGTCTGCGATTGTATTTGTTTTGATGGGGCGCTACTCGAGTAAGCCCAGTGTTACAGAACGACCATCTACGAGTAGTAGAATTTTTAATATGGCCCCATTACAATCCATGTCCATGATTGGAAGTATTTATAGTGATAGTCTAAGAGAAAATATTCTTGAGATTATTGTTTCCATATCCGCACTGAACACACAAGTCACACCTGAGCTGTTATTTGCAAATAAATGTTGTATAAACCATACAACCAGATGCATTGTATATCTTTTATTTGGACAATCTTGTGAGTCCACAAGTGAATACATTCTTTATTTAGTGTTTTACATTATGTTGAATTTAGGACATTCTCTACTAAAATATTTACCATAACTTTGGGTGTAGTTGACAAAGTATGATAAAATTATTAATTAATTATTACTCTCATCAGACAGTTGATTGTATATTGTCCATTTTTATAGTAAGTTTACACAGGTTGGATTTGCTGCGGAAAACAATGCAGTAAATCCGATTTAGATACTGTAAATCCACTCCAAATCGTTGCAGAGAAGATCAGGGGGGAATAGGGGATTAAAAAAAAAAGTCCATACTCACCTACTCCTGTCATCCCAGGAGGCTGGCTGTACAGAGAAGAACCCAGGAGAGCAGTGAGGCATTGCTACTAGAGCGCCAGGGGGAGAAGTCTGTTTTGTTTTTATTTTAGAGTAAAAAAAAATCCTTTTTCTTGCTTGTTATTTTTCATGCGACGTCTCAGCTTTTCTGCAGGGAAACTCCCGACACTGATCATTTGCTGCAGATTTTTCCTTTCTCATTGAACTCAATGGAGAAATCTGAAACAAATGCGCAACCATTATGCAGCATAAATTGACATGTTGCAGATTAAAAATTCTGCACCGCAGTTCAATTTCTGCACATACATTTTCTGCAGCATGTAGATGAGATTTGTTGAATCTCATCCACTTTGCTGCTACTGTAATACTCTGCAGATTTTCCGCCCACAAATCCAGAAGGAAAATCTGCAGCAATTTCATTACATGTAAACAGCATAAGTAACTATTGCGTTTTTAAAAACAGTCTTGAAAAATAAATCGTAACTTGCCCTTTAATTATACTTTTATAGGTACAATTTTTTATTTTAAAGCAACTCGTCGGTAATCAAACAACGGACTGAACCATAGATGGGTGGATAAAATAAAAGAGCAGGTAAACTGCAGCAATATGCTTAAAAAAAAAAGAGAAGACGCAGTGAGACGCAGAACTTTCACTTTTTCATGTTTTTAATTGTATGGCTGCCTTTCTATATCATATTTTTCATTTTGGTGACTCTTACCTGTTTTTGTAGTGGTACATTCCACTGTTTGTTGGCAGAGTTGGGCTCAGTTGCTATGACAACTGTTATGCTGCAGCACTGGTCAGTTCAACTGCCACCCTACAGACCGCTTGAAGACCATTGCAAGACCAGTGCTGTGGCCCCACGAATTGTATGGAGATGATGCTGTTTCTCACTCTACCCTGTTTCTGGACTGTAAGGTGAATACAGATGCCACCCAGACACCAGCATGTCTACTAAAAGTGTTGGTACAGAGGTAAGTGCCCTCATTTCACTACTAAATATTCCAGACCCCGTCATCCAGTGTAAAAGTGGCCAAGCATGGGAAGTCACCCTCCATTAATGTCTATGGGAGAAACGGCAACAGCTGAGCATGCTCCATCCTAGGGACCAGTGGGGTCCCATTGGTCAGACTCCCACCAATGAAACACATATCAAATTAATCTCCCTTAAATGTCCTTCACAGGAAAAGAAAACATTTATAAGGTCTCATGTGATTCCCTATAGCTCATATTTTGTATGTCTTTTTTCAGAAATAAAAACAAAACCTTTTTTTTTTTAAACATGTTTTTTATCACCCTCATTGCTCTACTTTCATTTTCATATAAAAACAGAAATGTTATGGTTATAATGCCGGTCACTGACTGCTCATCTTCAATAGGGAAAGACCACCGCAGAACCGCCAGAGATAAAATTCGGAGATCATTTATAATTAGAGGGAGCAAAGTGAGTAATGATTTATACAGGATCACTGAGATTTATTAAGACTAGTGCAAGGGAAATGTGAAGCAGTTGCCCATGGCAACCAATCAAATTCCAGCTGCCATTTCTCAGTGGCTCTTTATAAAATGAAAGCAATGACCTCATTGGTTACTATGGACAACTGCTCCACTTTACATTGCCCAGTGAGCTTGTATAAATCTGTATTCAGTTTGCTCCCTCTTGTGACATCCTTGTGTTGCAACTTTATTTATTTTTATTAAATGTATGTTTTAGCTGTTATTTTATATTGACTTTTATTAAAAAAAGGTTCTATAATTTTTCAGATGCGGCCTTCATATATCCTCTATACTTAGAAGCTGCATCATTCACTAACACCCAAATCTGTCACTCAGCTGAAATGATGGCTCAGCTAAGAGCGGGTGTTGATCACATCTAAGTTGTTAGAGACACACAGGACCCACTCTCAGCCAAACCGTCAGTTCAGCTGAGTGATGGATATGGCTGAGAGCGAACAAAGCAGCATAAGTAGCGAGACTTGAAGAAATGGATAATAGTCCCGTATATCAGAGAACCCACATAGTGGTGCTAGATAGCAGAAAGCCACCAACTTTGTAATCTCCACAAAAAGGAACAATGTTCTTGCACCTGATTGAGCCCTCTAGACCTCTGGGCCCTATTGCAGCTGCTATGGCTGTTACGGCTATAGTTACACCAATGTATGAACCTCAGCGCCATGAATCTGTGTGCAAATCATGAAATTAAGGTAGAATTAGGCCAGACAATGCTGTTAGGAAATGGCATGATATTTTTGTTTCACAGCATTTGAGCACCATGGCTGGCACTATGCATCGGCCCAGCTGGCCATTTTTTTTTTTTAAAGTAGCAGCAGGGCTGACACTGTTTATGGGGTTAACAGCCACTTTTTATGTGGCAGCTGGTAGGCAATGTGGTAGACAATGTATACCATGGTAATGCAACTGGGTTACTATGGCATCTAAAAAATTTATTTTTTTGTGCCCTGCTAGAGCCGAGACTTTCATTTGCTGAAGAGTAAAGTCGTAGCTGTAAGAACACTTCACAATGGTCTAGCCCTGACAAAAATGAAAAGTAAAGCGAACCACCTCAGCCGTAAGTCACTGGATTTAAAGGAGTTGTCCGTATGCATTTTTTTATACTAACGACCTATCCACAAGATTGGTTATCAGCATATGATCGGCGGGGGCCCAACACCCAGACCCCACAACGATCAGCTGTTTTGGCTGCCTCTGGAAGTTATGCAGTGGTCAGTGCCAGAAGCAGATGGCTTCATTCACAGGATAACGGCCATGCTGCAGAACTGCAGCTCTGCTCTTATTCAAGTGAATAGGAGCAGAGCTGCAGTACTATAGCACAGCTGCAATACAGTGTACAAGCCATCTGCTTCCAACACCGGAAACTGCATAACATCCGATGCCTGGTTCGGGGTCTGGGTGTCGGACCCCCACCCATCACATACTGATAACCTATCTTGTGGATAGGTCATCAGTATGGAAAACCGTCCCATGCCCAGACAGCCCCTTTAATGTTTTTATATTTATTGTTTTACTGTGCCTTTCCCTTCACATGATCAATATTATAATCATTATGATATGCCTGGTCTGCATTGTGATGATGCCCTTTATATCTCTTTATTTGGCCAGTCTATGGTATAATTGGAAATGGCCAGTCCATTTGTATATAATCTAGAAATGTAATTTAGTAAAACATCAATGGAAAAACCTTTTTATGTAAATGTACTGTAGCGTAAAACTGAAAAGTAGAAATCATTTATAACTGCGATCCTCAACTGCATGTAAGAGAGAAGAACATCAGCCAACACAAGTTCATTAAAGGATTGTCCCATCAGAGACGAGAAAGGAGGAAGGGAAATGTAATATTACATAGTGACAAGTCAAATGAATGGCTATTTATGTTATGTATAGACGACTCCAGTCCTCCAGAACAGGAACCGCTTTAACATATTGTCTCTCCATTTTGGCTCATAGACTGGGGGTTCCTGAGCGTCTAATCACCTTCTATATCTTCTTCATATACATGTCTTCATAAGACAACCCCTTTAAACAACACGTCCAGTATAGAAAACCTATATGTAGACATATCAGAGGTTTTCATCACTGGGGTGTAGTCTCTGATACCACCCACCATTCCCTAGAAAGAAGATGCTTGTAGCTCATTGGTATCTCAGTAGAGTATCTATTTACAGAGGCAGAATTTTAATACATTGTATATTACTTATCACTTTAGGTGCTGACACTTTTTAACATTTATTTAGCATTAGTACAGAACCACTTCAACTAATACTGCCATTCAGTAACCAAGCAGCAGTGTCCTAGTCACTTACTAGGACTGCATTTTGTAACACCTCAACTCAGAAATCAAATAATATCACCATCCCATGCCAAAATGATACTGCTATAGAAGGCCAAAAATGGGCACTTTATAGTAAGGCCTTACATTTCTAGAGTAAAACCAACTCAAAATGCCCAAATAAAGCCACAAGGAAGTGCTGTAATACCGCCCAGCTAAATGAATTTTGTAATAATATAAATTAAAGTTACTTTGTAATATACATCGTATTGAAATTTTGCTCCATATAGCAGCTACAAAAAGAACAGAATAACCTTAAAGGAACAGTGTCATCACAAATAAATTTTTTATATGTTAAAGATGTTAGTGCTTTAATAAAAACGTTTATATTCATTTGTGTGTTTGTGTTTTACTGTTTCTTATTTTTACACTTTTTCTTCCCTATGGGGGCTGCCATTTTTTGTTCCATTTCTGTGTGTGTCGATTAACGACACACACAGACATGGAATACGGCAGCCACAGTCCCATAGGGACTGCGAACGGCTCCCGTCCCATTGACTGCCGTGTACGGCGTCTGTGTGGGAACTGCGCATGCGCCGCTCCCACACAGTCCTATTCGAAATTGGCGCCGTCCGGCGCCATTTTCCTGTGGACCGGAAGTCGCGGCCGGACAGTAATATTACTACTTCCGGTCGCGGCTTCCGGACTTGTGCACATGGAACAGCGGCAGCAAAGGGAGTGGACGGGCCGGAGGGAGCCGCGGCGGCAGGAGCAGGTAAGAGATTTCAATGTATGTTAGTGTTTGTGTGTGTTTACTACTGTATGTAAACCTACTACACTGTGGGTTACCTCAAAAAATGGCGACACACAGTGTAGGAGGTTAAACCTTTCAAACCCCTCGTTTATCCCGGCACTAGCCAGGATAAAGGAGGGGGGGATGCTGAGAGCTCACTAGAGCGAGGGCTTTTAACCCAATGTTGCAATGCTGCAATTTTGGGAACTAGCTCCATCTAGTGACCAAAAATGGGTAGTATTATAAATTAGAAAAAATGTATAATATTTCCTGACTCGCGAAAAAAATAAAAAAAATTTGAACAATGTTTAATCACCCACACACTAAATGTTTAATTTTTTTTAAAAAAACATGTTTTTCTGGCAACACATTCCCTTTAATCTACTTCCTTTGAGTTTTAAGTCAACAAATCCTTGTTCCCTCAATTATTCTGTGTTCGATGAAAAGTAAAAAAAAAACAACGTATCAGGATTGATTGATATTGCTACATCATGTCGTGAAGATGTACTTAGTGCCGGTGTGACTGCTAGGACTGCCGCCTGTGAAGAGAATAATGCTGTATCGGCACTGGTTGGATTGACGCTGCTCCTTCCGCTATGTCTGGCATCTCTTGATCAGTATTAGTTTAGGCGGTCAGACATTATATTTGTTGGCATGTCCTAGAGATATGCCAGTAATTATGATAGGTAAACAACCATTACATGTAACAATGTAGAGGTTACACTGTAATAATAATGTGGTCGTCCAACCCAATGACAATTTTTCCAAATAGCTTACATGTGTTTACAATAACAAAAGAAGTAATACTCACCTTACCAATACCCTGCCACTCCTGTTCCGACACTTTCATTGTCCCCCGCTGATATCTGTTTAGCTTTAGGCCTTATTCACACGAACGTGATAAACGTCCGTGTGTCGGCCGTTAAAACAATGGCCGTCACACGGACCTATATAATTCAATGTGGCCGTTCACACGTCAGTTGTTTAAACGGACCGTGGTAAGGGTCCATGAGAAAATAGGACATGACCTATTTTTTCACACTTCACGCATCCCTCCATAGACTCTAAGGCATTATTCACACGAGCAATGCGCATCTCGGACGTGAAAAACTACAGTTCTGCGGTGCGGGATGCGATGTCACGCATCCCCCATAGATTAGAGCCTATGGAGGGATGCGTGAAGCGTGAAAAAATAGGACATGTCCTATTTTCTCACTGACCCTTCACATGGTCTGTTGAAACAACTGACGTGTGAACGGCCACATTGAATTATATAGGTCCGTGTGACGGCCGTTGTTTCAACGGCCGACACACGGACGTTTATCACATTCATGTGAATCAGGCCTAATCTATGGGGGATGCGTGACATCACGTCCCACAGCGCAGAGCACGGATGCACCTCGGACGTGAAAAACTACGCACACAGCGCTCGTGTCATTAATGTGTTGACAAGACATGTGGCTGCTGCAGACAATCACTGACTGCAAAGGTAAACCCAGTGGTGTGGACATATCACCACTACAGCCAGTAATTGACTACAGCGGTCACATGTCGTGTCGACACATTATTGCTGAGGTCAGAAGAACAGGGAGTAGCAGGCAACCAGGGACACGCTAGCATGGGAGAAAAGGGGATCAAAAAAATTTGGATTACTGTTTTTTTTATTATTGGTAAGGTGAGTATTATTATATTTTTTCAATTTTATTGGTAAGGTGAGTGTTGCTACATTTATTTTGTTATACCTATGCAAGTTGTTTGAATTTTTTTTTTTAGCCTGTTTCAATTATGGATTAACAGAATTACTGAGTTTTGATTCTAGGCTATTGCAAATTTACTGTTTGAAAAGACTTAATAATGACAACAATTCTGTTTGAGAAATGGATGATGGTTTATTTGTATATTTATGACATATATTAGGCGACAGGTATGCTATCAGGGATCTCCCATCCTCAAAATAAGTGCGGGTCCTACAGCTATTATCCACATCCATGAGACACATACTCTGGATATGCCATAAATATCTAAGATGAGAATATCCTTTTAAAGGACGAGTGTCGCGAAAAAAAATTTTTTTATATCAATTTGCTTTTAATGTTTTATTAAAAAATGTTTTATTTATTTGTGTGTTTGTGTTTTACTTTTTTTTATTTTGTAACTTTTTCTTGTCTATGGGTGCAGCCATTTTTTTTTCCATCTCTGTATGTGTCGATTAACGACACATACAGACATGGAATACGGCACATACAGCCCCATAGTGAATGCGAACAGGGCCCGTTCCATCCACTATGCTGTACGCCGTCTGTGTGGGAGCGGCGCATGCCACACAGTCCAAATTGAAGGTTTTCGGCCAAAAGATGTCCGGCGCCATTTTCTTGTGGACCGGAAGCCGCGGCCGGACAGTAAGATTACTACTTCCGGTCGCGGCTTCCGGACTTGTGCACTTGGAGCGGAGGGAGCAGACGGAGCGGACGGACCAGAGGGAGCGGCGGCGGCAGGAGCAGGTAAGTTAGGTCTGTGTATGCAGGTGTTTTAGTGTGTGATTACTACTGTATGTAAACCTACTACACTGTGTGTTAGCTCAAAAAATGGCGACACACAGTGTAGGAGGTTTGACCGTTCAATCCCCTCCTTTCTCCTGGCACTAGCCAGGATAAAAGAGGGGGGATTCTGTGAGCTCACTAGAGCGAGTGAGTATTCTCAAATTTTGCAGCATAAAGCAATGTGGTTGCTTTACCACATGCCAATGCTTCAATTTTGGGAATTGCTCCATCTAGTGACCAGCACTGGGAAATGTTATAAATTAGAATCTAATTTATAATATTTCCTGACTCGTGAAAAAAATTAAAAAAATTAGAACAATGTTTAATCACTTATACACTAACTAGCGCTTCATGTGGTACAAGTTGGTGTGGTCTCTCAGGAAGGGCCATGAGGCAAGAGCAGGCCAGGAGGGAAGAGGAGACCCTTAGTGGAGCCAGGGAGCAGGAACAAGAGCGAGAACTTTGAGACTGTTTGTCCTTTTAAACCCCCACCCCCCGTGCACATCTGTGTGACCTCACAGGCTCATGCACGTGAAAGGGAGGGAGCCTGGGCCTCATGGAATTCCATTATCTAGTAGGGGGATGGAAGGGCAGTTGGAACTTCCTGCTTCCTGGATTAGTTCATTGTTTGTTTTACATCCAGGGTGTCTGATTAGATGATACCTTTCTGGAGTGACAAATACATATATATATATATATATCTATACTACATGTACATAGATATAAATATATAAAACAATTCCCTTTACAGATATCTTCTTTTTTCAAAATACCATGTAGCTGTCGTGGTATGGCACCATTTGCTGGTTAGGAAGTCATATGAGTTTATTTTATGTGATGGTGTTCAGTAAGTTTCTTTTAGTCTTTCAATCCAGTGAATCAACAGTTACTTGGTTTTAGTAAATTTGCGACCAGACTACTTCTGAGTACCACTGTACTATGGGAACGTTACTATTTTCTACTATTTTCTACTATTTACAATAAGTGGCACGAAACATTTGTAAAGACACCAATTGTGGAGATGGAGAGGCAAGGCTGAAGGGGAGGAGGAGGCCTTTATTTGAACATAACAATACTTGTGTTGTTATGTTCAAAAGTCTTATTAAGGGCCTGTTCACATCACCGTTCATTTCCGTTCCGGGGTTCCGTCAGAGGGTTCCGTCGGGTGAACCCCGCAACGGAAAGTGAAACGGAAGCTGTGCTGTCAGTTTCACTTTCCGTTGCGGGGTTCACCCGACGGAACCCTCCGATGGAACCCCGGCACGGAAATGAACGGTGATGTGAATAGGCCCTAACAAAGGTTTTTGATAGCTCGCTATCTTTTTGTCCAAATTCTTTAATTACCCACTATCTAAATAATATAATAGAAAAAGCATTATTTACTCACCTAATATTCCAAGAGCTGTTTTACAAATGTTTGGAGACTCATATGTATATTGTACTAAAAGCCAATTCCTGTAGTGGTGCCATGGGTTTAGAGATAAAGAGCCAGGACTGAAGCAGATAAGTAGAGCTTTTGTGTGATGATAAATTGTGTAGATTTAGGATATCCAGGGCTTGTTTGTTTTCCAATGTGTAGCTATCATCTGTGTTACTAGAGAATCGATACATTTTCTACCTATAGAGTTATGAAATAGTTAATGATGGTGTTCATTATGTTATTTTAGTCTTTGAAGCCAGTGACTCCATAGGGACTTGTTTTTTGATTAAATTTGCCACCAGTCTCTACTTATTTGTCCCAGAGTAGTATGTGATATCTCATAGGCAGGGATTTGAAACTATTTTTATAAGAATTCTGGACTGACTGGTTTCCTGGATGATGAGGTCTTAGGCTATGGGAACTTTACTGTCTGCTGATTTTTATAATAAGTAACGCAAAGAATTGGTAAAGACACCAATTTTGGAGATGGAGAGGAAAGGCTGAAGGGGAGGAGGAGGCCTTTATTTGAAGATAACAATTCTTGTGTTGTTATGTTCAAAAGTCTTATCTAGTAAGTTTCCCATAGCTCGCTATCTTTTTTTCCAATTTCTTCATGTACCCACTATCTGACAAATATAATAGAAGTAGCATAATTTACCCACCTAATATTCCAAGAGCTGTTTTACAAATGGTTGGAGACTCATATGTATATTGGGCTTAAAGCCAATGCCTGTAGTGGTGCCATAGGTTTTGATAAAGAACCAGGACTGAAGCAGATTTTGAGAGCTTTTGTGTGATGATAAATTGTGTAGACTTAGGATATCCAGACCTTGTATGTTTTCCAATGCATAGCTATCATGTGTTGCACTATAGAATCAATACATTTTGTAAAAAAAAAGTGCTTGTAAAGGGGTATACACTTCGGGGTGAATTTATTCTGTGTTTTCCTGTTTATTGTAAAAAAGTTGGGATTTTTTGGTATAGTTTTCAATTTTGTTTTATACTTGCACACATTTCATGTTAAAGTTGTACTCTCATTTGATTTTGATTGGCTGTGTATAATCATGGAGATTTTATCTAGATTATTTTACTATATTTTATATGTTATTCTGTTACATTGAAGTTAGATGTACCTCAAATCATTATAGTTACATTGGTAATATGGTGAGATTGCTATCATATCACTGTGTCATTTCCATTATGTTCATCTAATTTCCAATGGAGATGTCTGGTCAGAAGTGGTTTGTTTGGTTCAGTTGCTGGGCCCTCCTTGGATATTGGTGCTTCATGTGAAGTGGAATAACTTAGGGTAGGTCCCTTTAGCTGGATTTGGTCAGGGCAATAAAGAGAGATGTAATGCTTATGTTATTGCTCCTCTCTCTCAAGGTAAAATTGTGTGGTCTGAGATGGTATCATGTTTGTTTTGGAGAAATACCACAGACCAATAACCTTGAAAGGTATTGGGAATAAAGAGGTCTGCTTTTTTCAAAATTCTGTGTAGGTGTCATAGTATGGCGCCATTTGCTGGTTAGGAAGTCATCTGATTTGATTTTACTGATGGTGTTCACTGTGTTTTTTTAGTCTTTGAAATCAGTGACTCCACAGGGACTTGGTTTTGGTAAATTTGTCACCAGTCTCTACTTCTGTGTACCAGAGTAGTATGTGATATCTGATAGCCAGGGGTTTGAAACTATTTTTTTAAGAATTCTGTACTGACTGGATTTCCGGATTATGAGGTCCTAGGCTATAGGAACTTTAGTATTTGCTGCTATTTACAATAAGTGACACATAAGATTGGTAAAGACACCAATTTTGGAGATGGAGAGGCAAGGCTAAAGGGGAGGAGGAGGCCTTTATTTGAAAATAACAATTCTTGTGTTGTTATGTTCAAAAGTCTTATCTAGTAAGTTTCCCATAGGAAGGTATTGGGAATAGAGACATTTTTTTTTTTCAAAATTCCATGTAGGTGTCGTGGTATGGCACCATTTGCTTGTTAGGAAGTCATATGAGTTTATTTTACATGATGGTGTTCATTATGTTATTTTAGTCTTTGAAGCCAGTGACTCCATAGGGACTTGTTTTTTTATTAAATTTGCCACCAGCCTCTACTTATTTGTCCCAGAGTAGTATGTGATATCTCATAGGCAGGGATTTGAAACTATTTTTTTAAGAATTCTGGACTGACTGGTTTCCTGGATGATGAGGTCTTAGCCTATGGGAACTTTACTGTCTGCTGATTTTTATAATAAGTAACGCAAAGAATTGGTAAAGACACCATTTTTGGAGATGGAGAGGAAAGGCTGAAGGGGAGGAGGAGGCCTTTATTTGAAGATAACAATTCTTGTGTTGTTATGTTCAAAAGTCTTATCTAGTAAGTTTCCCATAGCTCGCTATCTTTTTTTCCAAAATCTTCATGTACCCACTATCTGACATATACAGTGGAGGAAATAAGTATTTGATCCCTTGCTGATTTTGTAAGTTTGCCCACTGTCAAAGACATGAATAGTCTAGAATTTTTAGGCTAGGTTAATTTTACCAGTGAGAGATAGATTATATTAAAAAAAAATAAGAAAATCACATAGTCAAAATGATATATATTTATTTGCATTGTGCACAGAGAAGTAAGTATTTGATTCCCTACCAACCATTAAGAGTTCAGCCTCCTCCAGACCAGTTACACGCTCCAAATCAACTCGGTGCCTGCATTAGACAACTGTCTTAAATTGTCACCTGTATAAAAGACTCCTGTCCACAGACTCAATTAATCAGTCTGACTCTAACCTCTACAACATGGGCAAGACCAAAGAGCTTTCTAAGGATGTCAGGGACAAGATCATAGACCTGCACAAGGCTGGAATGGGCTACAAAACCATAAGTAAGACGCTGGGTGAGAAGGAGACAACTGTTGGTGCAATAGTAAGAAAATGGAAGACATACAAAATGACTGTCAATCGATATCGATCTGGGGCTCCATGCAAAATCTCACCTCGTGGGGTATCCTTGATCCTGAGGAAGGTGAGAGCTCAGCCGAAAACTACACGGGGGGAACTTGTTAATGATCTCAAGGCAGCTGGGACCACAGTCACCAAGAAAACCATTGGTAACACATTACGCCGTAATGGATTAAAATCCTGCAGTGCCCGCAAGGTCCCCCTGCTCAAGAAGGCACATGTACAGACACGTCTGAAGTTTGCAAATGAACATCTGGATGATTCTGAGAGTGATTGGGAGAAGGTGCTGTGGTCAGATGAGACTAAAATTGAGCTCTTTGGCATTAACTCAACTCGCCGTGTTTGGAGGAAGAGAAATGCTGCCTATGACCCAAAGAACACTGTACCCACTGTCAAGCATGGAGGTGGAAACATTATGTTTTGGGGGTGTTTCTCTGCTAAGGGCACAGGACTACTTCACCGCATCAATGGGAGAATGGATGGAGCCATGTACTGTCAAATCCTGAGTGACAACCTCCTTTCCTCCACCAGGACATTAAAAATGGCTCGTAGCTGGGTCTTCCAGCATGACAATGACCCGAAACATACAGCCAAGGCAACAAAGGAGTGGCTCAAAAAGAAGCACATTAAGGTCATGGAGTGGCCTAGCCAGTCTCCAGACCTTAATCCCATCGAAAACTTATGGAGGGAGCTGAAGATCCGAGTTGCCAAGCGACAGCCTCGAAATCTTAATGATTTACAGATGATCTGCAAAGAGGAGTGGGCCAAAATTCCATCTAACATGTGTGCAAACCTCATCATCAACTACTAAAAATGTCTGACTGCTGTGCTTGCCAACAAGGGTTTTGCCACCAAGTATTAAGTCTTGTTTGCCAAAGGGATCAAATACTTATTTCTCTGTGCACAATGCAAATAAATATATATAATTTTGACAATGTTATTATTTATTTTTTTTTTTATATAATCTATCTCTCACTGGTAAAATTAACCTAGCCTAAAAATTCTAGACTGTTCATGTCTTTGACAGTGGGCAAACTTACAAAATCAGCAAGGGATCAAATACTTATTTCCTCCACTGTATAATAGAAGTAGCATTATTTACTCACCTAATATTCCAAGAGCTGTTTTACAAATGGTTGGAGACTCATATGTATATTGGGCTTAAAGCCAATGCCTGTAGTGGTGCCATAGGTTTAGATAAAGAACCAGGACTGAAGCAGATTTTCAGAGCTTTTGTGTGATGATAAATTGTGTAGACTTAGGATATCCAGACCTTGTACGTTTTCCAATGCGTAGCTATCATGTGTTGTACTATAGAATCAATACATTTTGGGAAAAAAAGTGCTTGTAAAGGGGTATACACTTCTGGGTGAATTAATTCCGTGTTTTCCTGTTTATTGTAAAAAAGTTGGGATTTTGTGGTATAGTTTTCAATTTTGTTTTATACTTGCACACATTTCATGTTAATGTTGTACTCTCATTTGATTTTGATTGGCTGTGTATAATCATGGAGATTTTATCTAGATTCTTTTACTATATTTTATATGTTATTCTGTTACATTGAAGTTAGATGTACCTCAAATCATTATAGTTACATTGGTAATATGGTGAGATTGCTATCATATCGCTGTGTCATTTCCATTATGTTCATCTAATTTCCAATGGAGATGTCTGGTCAGAAGTGGTTTGTTTGGTTCAGTTGCTGGGCCCTCCTTGGATATTGGTGCTTCATGTGAAGTGGAATAACTTAGGGTAGGTCCCTTTAGCTGGATTTGATCAGGGCAATAAAGAGAGATGTAATGCTTATGTTATTGCTCCTCTCTCTCTCAAGGTAAAATTTTGTGGTCTGAGATGGTATCAGGTTTGTTTTGGAGAAATACCACAGACCAATAACCTTGAAAGGTATTGGGAATAAAGAGTTCTGCTTTTTTCAAAATTCTGTATAGGTGTCATAGTATGGCACCATTTGCTGGTTAGGAAGTCATCTGATTTGATTTTAGTGATGGTGTTCACTGTGTTTTTTTTAGTCTTTGAAACCAGTGACTCCACAGGGACTTGGTTTTGGTAAATTTGTCACCAGTCCCTACTTCTGTGTACCAGAGTAGTATGTGATATCTGATAGCCAGGGGTTTGAAACTGTTTTTTTTAAGAATTCTGTACTGACTGGATTTCCGGATTATGAGATCCTAGGCTATAGGAACTTTAGTATTTGCTGCTATTTACAATAAGTGACACATAAGATTGGTAAAGACACCAATTTTGGAGATGGAGAGGCAAGGCTGAAGGGGAGGAGGAGGCCTTTATTTTAAGATAACAATTCTTGTGTTGTTATGTTCAAAAGTCTTATCTAGTAATTTTCCCATAGGAAGGTATTGGGAATAGAGACACTCTTTTTTATTTTCAAAATTCCATGCAGGTGTCGTGGTATGGCACCATTTGCTTGTTAGAAAGTCATATGAGTTTATTTTACATGATGGTGTTCATTATGTTATTTTAGTCTTTGAAGCCAGTGACTCCATAGGGACTTGTTTTTTTATTAAATTTGCCACCAGTCTCTACTTATTTGTCCCAGAGTAGTATGTGATATCTCATAGGCAGGGATTTGAAACTATTTTTTTAAGAATTCTGGACTGACTGGTTTCCTGGATGATGAGGTCTTAGGCTATGGGAACTTTACTGTCTGCTGATTTTTATAATAAGTAACGCAAAGAATTGGTAAATACACCAATTTTGGAGATGGAGAGGAAAGGCTGAAGGGGAGGAGGAGGCCTTTATTTGAAGATAACAATTTATGTGTTGTTATGTTCAAAAGTCTTATCTAGTAAGTTTCCCATAGCTCGCTATCTTTTTTTCCAAATTCTTCATGTACCCACTATCTGACAAATATAATAGAAGTAGCATTATTTACTCACCTAATATTCCAAGAGCTGTTTTACAAATGGTTGGAGACTCATATGTATATTGGGCTTAAAGCCAATGCCTGTAGTGGTGCCATAGGTTTAGATAAAGAACCAGGACTGAAGCAGATTTTGAGAGCTTTTGTGTGATGATAAATTGTGTAGACTTAGGATATCCAGACCTTGTACGTTTTCCAATGCGTAGCTATCATGTGTTGTACTATAGAATCAATACATTTTGTGAAAATAAAAGTGCTTGTAAAGGGGTATACACTTCTGGGTGAATTAATTCTGTGTTTTTCTGTTTACTGTAAAAAAGTTGGGATTTTTTGGTACAGTTTTCAATTTTGTTTTATACTTGCACACATTTCATGTTAATGTTGTACTCTCATTTGATTTTGATTGGCTGTGTATAATCATGGAGATTTTATCTAGATTCTTTTACTATATTTTATATGTTATTCTGTTACATTGAAGTTAGATGTACCTCAAATCATTATAGTTACATTGGTAATATGGTGAGATTGCTATCATATCACTGTGTCATTTCCATTATGTTCATCTAATTTCCAATGGAGATGTCTGGTCAGAAGTGGTTTGTTTGGTTCAGTTGCTGGGCCCTCCTTGGATATTGGTGCTTCATGTGAAGTGGAATAACTTAGGGTAGGTCCCTGTAGCTGGATTTGATCAGGGCAATAAAGAGAGATGTAATGCTTATGTTATTGCTCCTCTCTCTCAAGGTAAAATTGTGTGGCCTGAGATGGTATCATGTTTATTTTGGAGAAATACAACAGACCAATAACCTTGAAAGGTATTGGGAATAAAGAGGTCTGCTTTTTTCAAAATTCTGTGTAGGTGTCATGGTATGGCGCCATTTGCTGGTTAGGAAGTCATCTGATTTGATTTTAGTGATGGTGTTCACTGTGTTTTTTTAGTCTTTGAAACCAGTGACTCCACAGGGACTTGGTTTTGGTAAATTTGTCACCAGTCTCTACTTCTGTGTACCAGAGTAGTATGTAATATCTGATAGCCAGGGGTTTGAAACTATTTTTTTAAGAATTCTGTACTGACTGGATTTCCGCATTATGAGGTCCTAGGCTATAGGAACTTTAGTATTTGCTGCTATTTACAATAAGTGACACATAAGATTGGTAAAGACACCAATTTTGGAGATGGAGAGGCAAGGCTGAAGGGGAGGAGGAGGCCTTTATTTGAAGATAACAATTCTTGTGTTGTTATGTTCAAAAGTCTTATCTAGTAAGTTTCCCATAGGAAGGTATTGGGAATAGAGGTGTGGTGGTATGGCACCATTTGCTTGTTAGGAAGTCATGTGAGTTTATTTTACATGATGGTGTTCATTATGTTATTTTAGTCTTTGAAGCCAGTGACTCCATAGGGACTTGTTTTTTTATTAAATTTGCCACCAGTCTCTACTTATTTGTTCCAGAGTAGTATGTGATATCTCATAGGCAGGGATTTGAAACTATTTTTTTAAGAATTCTGGACAGACTGGTTTCCTGGATGATGAGGTCTTAGGCTATGGGAACTTTACTGTCTGCTGATTTTTATAATAAGTAACGCAAAGAATTGGTAAAGACACCAATTTTGGAGATGGAGAGGAAAGGCTGAAGGGGAGGAGGAGGCCTTTATTTGAAGATAACAATTCTTGTGTTGTTATGTTCAAAAGTCTTATCTAGTAAGTTTCCCATAGCTCGCTATCTTTTATTCCAAATTCTTCATGTACCCACTATCTGACAAATATAATAGAAGTAGCATTATTTACTCACCTAATATTCCAAGAGCTGTTTTACAAATGGTTGGAGACTCATATGTATATTGGGCTTAAAGCCAATGCCTGTAGTGGTGCCATATGTTTAGATAAAGAACCAGGACTGAAGCAGATTTAGAGAGCTTTTATGTGATGATAAATTGTGTAGACTTAGGATATCCAGACCTTGTACGTTTTCCAATGCATAGCCATCATGTGTTGTACTATAGAATCAATACATTTTGTAAAAAAAAAAGTGCTTGTAAAGGGGTATACACTTCTGGGTGAATTAATTCTGTGTTTTCCTGTTTACTGTAAAAAAGTTGGGATTTTTTTGGTATAGTTTTCAATTTTGTTTTATACTTGCACACATTTCATGTTAATGTTGTACTCTCATTTGATTTTGATTGGCTGTGTATAATCATGGAGATTTTATCTAGATTATTTTACTATATTTTATATGTTATTCTGTTACATTGAAGTTAGATGTACCTCAAATCATTATAGTTACATTGGTAATATGGTGAGATTGCTATCATATCACTGTGTCATTTCCATTATGTTCATCTAATTTCCAATGGAGATGTCTGGTCAGAAGTGGTTTGTTTGGTTCAGTTGCTGGGCCCTCCTTGGATATTGGTGCTTCATGTGAAGTGGAATAACTTAGGGTAGGTCCCTTTAGCTGGATTTGATCAGGGCAATAAAGAGAGATGTAATGCTTATGTTATTGCTCCTCTCTCTCTCTCAAGGTAAAATTGTGTGGTCTGAGATGGTATCATGTTTGTTTTGGAGAAATACCACAGACCAATAACCTTGAAAGGTATTGGGAATAAAGAGGTCTGCTTTTTTCAAAATTCTGTGTAGGTGTCATAGTATGGCGCCATTTGCTGGTTAGGAAGTCACCTGATTTGATTTTAGTGATGGTGTTCACTGTGTTTTTTTAGTCTTTGAAACCAGTGACTCCACAGGGACTTGGTTTTGGTAAATTTGTCACCAGTCTCTACTTCTGTGTACCAGAGTAGTATGTGATAGCTGATAGCCAGGGGTTTGAAACTATTTTTTTAAGAATTCTGTACTGACTGGATTTCCGCATTATGAGGTCCTAGGCTATAGGAACTTTAGTATTTGCTGCTATTTACAATAAGTGACACATAAGATTGGTAAAGACACCGATTTTGTAGATGGAGAGGAAAGGCTGAAGGGGAGGAGGAGGCCTTTATTTGAAGATAACAATTCTTGTGTTATGTTCAAAAGTCTTATCTAGTAAGTTTCCCATAGGAAGGTATTGGGAATAGAGACATATTTTTTTTTTCAAAATTCCATGTAGGTGTCGTGGTATGGCACCATTTGCTTGTTAGGAAGTCATATGAGTTTATTTTACATGATGGTGTTCATTATGTTATTTTAGTCTTTGAAGCCAGTGACTCCATAGGGACTTGTTTTTTGATTAAATTTGCCACCAGTCTCTACTTATTTGTCCCAGAGTAGTATGTGATATCTCATAGGCAGGGATTTGAAACTATTTTTTTAAGAATTCTGGACTGACTGGTTTCCTGGATGATGAGGTCTTAGGCTATGGGAACTTTACTCTCTGATGATTTTTATAATAAGTAACGCAAAGAATTGGTAAAGACACCAATTTTGGAGATGGAGAGGAAAGGCTGAAGGGGAGGAGGAGGCCTTTATTTGAAGATAACAATTCTTGTTTTGTTATGTTCAAAAGTCTTATCTAGTAAGTTTCCCATAGCTCGCTATCTTTTTTTCCAAATTCTTCATGTACCCACTATCTGACAAATATAATAGAAGTAGCATTATTTACTCACCTAATATACCAAGAGCTGTTTTACAAATGGTTGGAGACTCATATGTATATTGGGCTTAAAGCCAATGCCTGTAGTGGTGCCATATGTTTAGATAAAGAACCAGGACTGAAGCAGATTTAGAGAGCTTTTATGTGATGATAAATTGTGTAGACTTAGGATATCCAGACCTTGTACGTTTTCCAATGCATAGCCATCATGTGTTGTACTATAGAATCAATACATTTTGTAAAAAAAAAAGTGCTTGTAAAGGGGTATACACTTCTGGGTGAATTAATTCTGTGTTTTCCTGTTTACTGTAAAAAAGTTGGGATTTTTTGGTATAGTTTTCAATTTTGTTTTATACTTGCACACATTTCATGTTAATGTTGTACTCTCATTTGATTTTGATTGGCTGTGTATAATCATGGAGATTTTATCTAGATTATTTTACTATATTTTAAAATGTTATTCTGTTACATTGAAGTTAGATGTACCTCAAATCATTATAGTTACATTGGTAATATGGTGAGATTGCTATCATATCACTGTGTCATTTCCATTATGTTCATCTAATTTCCAATGGAGATGTCTGGTCAGAAGTGGTTTGTTTGGTTCAGTTGCTGGGCCCTCCTTGGATATTGGTGCTTCATGTGAAGTGGATTAACTTAGGGTATGTCCCTTTAGCTGGATTTGGTCAGGGCAATAAAGAGAGATGTAATGCCTATGTTATTGCTCCTCTCTCTCAAGGTAAAATTGTGTGGTCTGAGATGGTATCATGTTTGTTTTGGAGAAATACCACAGACCAATAACCTTGAAAGGTATTGGGAATAAAGAGGTCTGCTTTTTTCAAAATTCTGTGTAGGTGTCATAGTATAGCGCCATTTGCTGGTTAGGAAGTCACCTGATTTGATTTTAGTGATGGTGTTCACTGTGTTTTTTTAGTCTTTGAAACCAGTGACTCCACAGGGACTTGGTTTTGGTAAATTTGTCACCAGTCTGTACTTCTGTGTACCAGAGTAGTATGTGATATCTGATAGCCAGGGGTTTGAAACAATTTTTTTAAGAATTCTGTACTGACTGGATTTCCGCATTATGAGGTCCTAGGCTATAGGAACTTTAGTATTTGCTGCTATTTTCAATAAGTGACACATAAGATTGGTAAAGACACCAATTTTGGAGATGGAGAGGAAAGGCTGAAGGGGAGGAGGAGGCCTTTATTTGAAGATAACAATTCTTGTGTTATGTTCAAAAGTCTTATCTAGTAAGTTTCCCATAGGAAGGTATTGGGAATAGAGACATATTTTTTTTTCAAAATTCCATGTAGGTGTCGTGGTATGGCACCATTTGCTTGTTAGGAAGTCATATGAGTTTATTTTACATGATGGTGTTCATTATGTTATTTTAGTCTTTGAAGCCAGTGACTACATAGGGACTTGTGTTTTGATTAAATTTGCCACCAGTCTCTACTTATTTGTCCCAGAGTAGTATGTGATATCTCATAGGCAGGGATTTGAAACTATTTTTTTAAGAATTCTGGACTGACTGGTTTCCTGGATGATGAGGTCTTAGGCTATGGGAACTTTACTGTCTGCTGATTTTTATAATAAGTAACGCAAAGAATTGGTAAAGACACCAATTTTGGAGATGGAGAGGAAAGGCTGAAGGGGAGGAGGAGGCCTTTATTTGAAGATAACAATTCTTGTGTTGTTATGTTCAAAAGTCTTATCTAGTAAGTTTCCCATAGCTCGCTATCTTTTTTTCCAAATTCTTCATGTACCCACTATCTGACAAATATAATAGAAGTAGCATTATTTACTCACCTAATATACCAAGAGCTGTTTTACAAATGGTTGGAGACTCATATGTATATTGGGCTTAAAGCCAATGCCTGTAGTGGTGCCATATGTTTAGATAAAGAACCAGGACTGAAGCAGATTTAGAGAGCTTTTATGTGATGATAAATTGTGTAGACTTAGGATATCCAGACCTTGTACGTTTTCCAATGCGTAGCCATCATGTGTTGTACTATAGAATCAATACATTTTGTAAAAAAAAAAGTGCTTGTAAAGGGGTATACACTTCTGGGTGAATTAATTCTGTGTTTTCCTGTTTACTGTAAAAAAGTTGGAAATTTTTTGGTATAGTTTTCAATTTTGTTTTATACTTGCACACATTTCATGTTAATGTTGTACTCTCATTTGATTTTGATTGGCTGTGTATAATCATGGAGATTTTATCTAGATTATTTTACTATATTTTATATGTTATTCTGTTACATTGAAGTTAGATGTACCTCAAATCATTATAGTTACATTGGTAATATGGTGAGATTGCTATCATATCACTGTGTCATTTCCATTATGTTCATCTAATTTCCAATGGAGATGTCTGGTCAGAAGTGGTTTGTTTGGTTCAGTTGCTGGGCCCTCCTTGGATATTGGTGCTTCATGTGAAGTGGAATAACTTAGGGTAGGTCCCTTTAGCTGGATTTGGTCAGGGCAATAAAGAGAGATGTAATGCTTATGTTATTGCTCCTCTCTCTCTCAAGGTAAAATTGTGTGGTCTGAGATGGTATCATGTTTGTTTTGGAGAAATACCACAGACCAATAACCTTGAAAGGTATTGGGAATAAAGAGGTCTGCTTTTTTCAAAATTTTGTGTAGGTGTCATAGTATAGCGCCATTTGCTGGTTAGGAAGTCACCTGATTTGATTTTAGTGATGGTGTTCACTGTGTTTTTTTAGTCTTTGAAACCAGTGACTCCACAGGGACTTGGTTTTGGTAAATTTGTCACCAGTCTCTACTTCTGTGTACCAGAGTAGTATGTGATATCTGATAGCCAGGGGTTTGAAACAATTTTTTTAAGAATTCTGTACTGACTGGATTTCCGCATTATGAGGTCCTAGGCTATAGGAACTTTAGTATTTGCTGCTATTTACAATAAGTGACACATAAGATTTGTAAAGACACCAATTTTGGAGATGGATGGGAAAGGCTGAAGGGGAGGAGGAGGCCTTTATTTGAAGATAACAATTCTTGTGTTGTTATGTTCAAAAGTCTTATCTAGTAAGTTTCCCATAGCTCGCTATCTTTTTTTCCAAATTCTTCATGTACCCACTATCTGACAAATATAATAGAAGTAGCATTATTTACTCACCTAATATACCAAGAGCTGTTTTACAAATGGTTGGAGACTCATATGTATATTGGACTTAAAGCCAATGCCTGTAGTGGGGTCACAGGTTTAGATAAAGAACCAGGACGGAAGCAGATTTTGAGAGCTTTTGTGTGATGATAAATCGTGTAGACTTAGGATATCCAGACCTTGTACGTTTTCCAATGCGTAGCTATCATGTGTTGTACTATAGAATCAATACATTTTGTAAAAAAAAAAGTGCTTGTAAAGGGGTATACACTTCTGGGTGAATTAATTCTGTGTTTTCCTGTTTATTGTAAAAAAGTTGGAAATTTTTTGGTATAGTTTTCAATTTTGTTTTATACTTGCACACATTTCATGTTAATGTTGTACTCTCATTTGATTTTGATTGGCTGTGTATAATCATGGAGATTTTATCTAGATTATTTTACTATATTTTATATGTTATTCTGTTACATTGAAGTTAGATGTACCTCAAATCATTATAGTTACATTGGTAATATGGTGAGATTGCTATCATATCACTGTGTCATTTCCATTATGTTCATCTAATTTCCAATGGAGATGTCTGGTCAGAAGTGGTTTGTTTGGTTCAGTTGCTGGGCCCTCCTTGGATATTGGTGCTTCATGTGAAGTGGAATAACTTAGGGTAGGTCCCTTTAGCTGGATTTGGTCAGGGCAATAAAGAGAGATGTAATGCTTATGTTATTGCTCCTCTCTCTCTCTCAAGGTAAAATTGTGTGGTCTGAGATGGTATCATGTTTGTTTTGGAGAAATACCACAGACCAATAACCTTGAAAGGTATTGGGAATAAAGAGGTCTGCTTTTTTCAAAATTCTGTGTAGGTGTCATAGTATGGCGCCATTTGCTGGTTAGGAAGTCACCTGATTTGATTTTAGTGATGGTGTTCACTGTGTTTTTTTAGTCTTTGAAACCAGTGACTCCACAGGGACTTGGTTTTGGTAAATTTGTCACCAGTCTCTACTTCTGTGTACCAGAGTAGTATGTGATAGCTGATAGCCAGGGGTTTGAAACTATTTTTTTAAGAATTCTGTACTGACTGGATTTCCACATTATGAGGTCCTAGGCTATAGGAACTTTAGTATTTGCTGCTATTTACAATAAGTGACACATAAGATTGGTAAAGACACCGATTTTGTAGATGGAGAGGAAAGGCCGAAGGGGAGGAGGAGGCCTTTATTTGAAGATAACAATTCTTGTGTTATGTTCAAAAGTCTTATCTAGTAAGTTTCCCATAGGAAGGTATTGGGAATAGAGACATATTTTTTTTTCAAAATTCCATGTAGGTGTCGTGGTATGGCACCATTTGCTTGTTAGGAAGTCATATGAGTTTATTTTACATGATGGTGTTCATTATGTTATTTTAGTCTTTGAAGCCAGTGACTCCATAGGGACTTGTTTTTTGATTAAATTTGCCACCAGTCTCTACTTATTTGTCCCAGAGTAGTATGTGATATCTCATAGGCAGGGATTTGAAACTATTTTTTTAAGAATTCTGGACTGACTGGTTTCCTGGATGATGAGGTCTTAGGCTATGGGAACTTTACTGTCTGCTGATTTTTATAATAAGTAACGCAAAGAATTGGTAAAGACACCAATTTTGGAGATGGAGAGGAAAGGCTGAAGGGGAGGAGGAGGCCTTTATTTGAAGATAACAATTCTTGTGTTGTTATGTTCAAAAGTCTTATCTAGTAAGTTTCCCATAGCTCGCTATCTTTTTTTCCAAATTCTTCATGTACCCACTATCTGACAAATATAATTGAAGTAGCATTATTTACTCACCTAATATTCCAAGAGCTGTTTTACAAATGGTTGGAGACTCATATGTATATTGGACTTAAAGCCAATGCCTGTAGTGGTGCCATAGGTTTAGATAAAGAACCAGGACTGAAGCAGATTTTGAGAGCTTTTGTGTGATGATAAATTGTGTAGACTTAGGATATCCAGACCTTGTACGTTTTCCAATGCGTAGCTATCATTTGTTGTACTATAGAATCAATACATTTTGTAAAAAAAAAAAGTGCTTGTAAAGGGGTATACACTTCTGGGTGAATTAATTCTGTGTTTTCCTGTTTATTGTAAAAAAGTTGGGATTTTTTGGTATCGTTTTCAATTTTGTTTTATACTTGCACACATTTCATGATAATGTTGTACTCTCATTTGATTTTGATTGGCTGTGTATAATCATGGAGATTTTATCTAGATTCTTTTACTATATTTTATATGTTATTCTGTTACATTGAAGTTAGATGTACCTCAAATCATTATAGTTACATTGGTAATATGGTGAGATTGCTATCATATCACTGTGTCATTTCCATTATGTTCATCTAATTTCCAATGGAGATGTCTGGTCAGAAGTGGTTTGTTTGGTTCAGTTGCTGGGCCCTCCTTGGATATTGGTGCTTCATGTGAAGTGGATTAACTTAGGGTATGTCCCTTTAGCTGGATTTGGTCAGGGCAATAAAGAGAGATGTAATGCCTATGTTATTGCTCCTCTCTCTCAAGGTAAAATTGTGTGGTCTGAGATGGTATCATGTTTGTTTTGGAGAAATACCACAGACCAATAACCTTGAAAGGTATTGGGAATAAAGAGGTCTGCTTTTTTCAAAATTCTGTGTAGGTGTCATAGTATAGCGCCATTTGCTGGTTAGGAAGTCACCTGATTTGATTTTAGTGATGGTGTTCACTGTGTTTTTTTAGTCTTTGAAACCAGTGACTCCACAGGGACTTGGTTTTGGTAAATTTGTCACCAGTCTGTACTTCTGTGTACCAGAGTAGTATGTGATATCTGATAGCCAGGGGTTTGAAACAATTTTTTTAAGAATTCTGTACTGACTGGATTTCCGCATTATGAGGTCCTAGGCTATAGGAACTTTAGTATTTGCTGCTATTTTCAATAAGTGACACATAAGATTGGTAAAGACACCAATTTTGGAGATGGAGAGGAAAGGCTGAAGGGGAGGAGGAGGCCTTTATTTGAAGATAACAATTCTTGTGTTATGTTCAAAAGTCTTATCTAGTAAGTTTCCCATAGGAAGGTATTGGGAATAGAGACATATTTTTTTTTCAAAATTCCATGTAGGTGTCGTGGTATGGCACCATTTGCTTGTTAGGAAGTCATATGAGTTTATTTTACATGATGGTGTTCATTATGTTATTTTAGTCTTTGAAGCCAGTGACTACATAGGGACTTGTGTTTTGATTAAATTTGCCACCAGTCTCTACTTATTTGTCCCAGAGTAGTATGTGATATCTCATAGGCAGGGATTTGAAACTATTTTTTTAAGAATTCTGGACTGACTGGTTTCCTGGATGATGAGGTCTTAGGCTATGGGAACTTTACTGTCTGCTGATTTTTATAATAAGTAACGCAAAGAATTGGTAAAGACACCAATTTTGGAGATGGAGAGGAAAGGCTGAAGGGGAGGAGGAGGCCTTTATTTGAAGATAACAATTCTTGTGTTGTTATGTTCAAAAGTCTTATCTAGTAAGTTTCCCATAGCTCGCTATCTTTTTTTCCAAATTCTTCATGTACCCACTATCTGACAAATATAATAGAAGTAGCATTATTTACTCACCTAATATACCAAGAGCTGTTTTACAAATGGTTGGAGACTCATATGTATATTGGGCTTAAAGCCAATGCCTGTAGTGGTGCCATATGTTTAGATAAAGAACAAGGACTGAAGCAGATTTAGAGAGCTTTTATGTGATGATAAATTGTGTAGACTTAGGATATCCAGACCTTGTACGTTTTCCAATGCGTAGCCATCATGTGTTGTACTATAGAATCAATACATTTTGTAAAAAAAAAAGTGCTTGTAAAGGGGTATACACTTCTGGGTGAATTAATTCTGTGTTTTCCTGTTTACTGTAAAAAAGTTGGAAATTTTTTGGTATAGTTTTCAATTTTGTTTTATACTTGCACACATTTCATGTTAATGTTGTACTCTCATTTGATTTTGATTGGCTGTGTATAATCATGGAGATTTTATCTAGATTATTTTACTATATTTTATATGTTATTCTGTTACATTGAAGTTAGATGTACCTCAAATCATTATAGTTACATTGGTAATATGGTGAGATTGCTATCATATCACTGTGTCATTTCCATTATGTTCATCTAATTTCCAATGGAGATGTCTGGTCAGAAGTGGTTTGTTTGGTTCAGTTGCTGGGCCCTCCTTGGATATTGGTGCTTCATGTGAAGTGGAATAACTTAGGGTAGGTCCCTTTAGCTGGATTTGGTCAGGGCAATAAAGAGAGATGTAATGCTTATGTTATTGCTCCTCTCTCTCTCAAGGTAAAATTGTGTGGTCTGAGATGGTATCATGTTTGTTTTGGAGAAATACCACAGACCAATAACCTTGAAAGGTATTGGGAATAAAGAGGTCTGCTTTTTTCAAAATTTTGTGTAGGTGTCATAGTATAGCGCCATTTGCTGGTTAGGAAGTCACCTGATTTGATTTTAGTGATGGTGTTCACTGTGTTTTTTTAGTCTTTGAAACCAGTGACTCCACAGGGACTTGGTTTTGGTAAATTTGTCACCAGTCTCTACTTCTGTGTACCAGAGTAGTATGTGATATCTGATAGCCAGGGGTTTGAAACAATTTTTTTAAGAATTCTGTACTGACTGGATTTCCGCATTATGAGGTCCTAGGCTATAGGAACTTTAGTATTTGCTGCTATTTACAATAAGTGACACATAAGATTTGTAAAGACACCAATTTTGGAGATGGATGGGAAAGGCTGAAGAGGAGGAGGAGGCCTTTATTTGAAGATAACAATTCTTGTGTTGTTATGTTCAAAAGTCTTATCTAGTAAGTTTCCCATAGCTCGCTATCTTTTTTTCCAAATTCTTCATGTACCCACTATCTGACAAATATAATAGAAGTAGCATTATTTACTCACCTAATATACCAAGAGCTGTTTTACAAATGGTTGGAGACTCATATGTATATTGGACTTAAAGCCAATGCCTGTAGTGGGGTCACAGGTTTAGATAAAGAACCAGGACGGAAGCAGATTTTGAGAGCTTTTGTGTGATGATAAATCGTGTAGACTTAGGATATCCAGACCTTGTACGTTTTCCAATGCGTAGCTATCATGTGTTGTACTATAGAATCAATACATTTTGTAAAAAAAAAAGTGCTTGTAAAGGGGTATACACTTCTGGGTGAATTAATTCTGTGTTTTCCTGTTTATTGTAAAAAAGTTGGAAATTTTTTGGTATAGTTTTCAATTTTGTTTTATACTTGCACACATTTCATGTTAATGTTGTACTCTCATTTGATTTTGATTGGCTGTGTATAATCATGGAGATTTTATCTAGATTATTTTACTATATTTTATATGTTATTCTGTTACATTGAAGTTAGATGTACCTCAAATCATTATAGTTACATTGGTAATATGGTGAGATTGCTATCATATCACTGTGTCATTTCCATTATGTTCATCTAATTTCCAATGGAGATGTCTGGTCAGAAGTGGTTTGTTTGGTTCAGTTGCTGGGCCCTCCTTGGATATTGGTGCTTCATGTGAAGTGGAATAACTTAGGGTAGGTCCCTTTAGCTGGATTTGGTCAGGGCAATAAAGAGAGATGTAATGCTTATGTTATTGCTCCTCTCTCTCTCTCAAGGTAAAATTGTGTGGTCTGAGATGGTATCATGTTTGTTTTGGAGAAATACCACAGACCAATAACCTTGAAAGGTATTGGGAATAAAGAGGTCTGCTTTTTTCAAAATTCTGTGTAGGTGTCATAGTATGGCGCCATTTGCTGGTTAGGAAGTCACCTGATTTGATTTTAGTGATGGTGTTCACTGTGTTTTTTTAGTCTTTGAAACCAGTGACTCCACAGGGACTTGGTTTTGGTAAATTTGTCACCAGTCTCTACTTCTGTGTACCAGAGTAGTATGTGATAGCTGATAGCCAGGGGTTTGAAACTATTTTTTTAAGAATTCTGTACTGACTGGATTTCCACATTATGAGGTCCTAGGCTATAGGAACTTTAGTATTTGCTGCTATTTACAATAAGTGACACATAAGATTGGTAAAGACACCGATTTTGTAGATGGAGAGGAAAGGCCGAAGGGGAGGAGGAGGCCTTTATTTGAAGATAACAATTCTTGTGTTATGTTCAAAAGTCTTATCTAGTAAGTTTCCCATAGGAAGGTATTGGGAATAGAGACATATTTTTTTTTCAAAATTCCATGTAGGTGTCGTGGTATGGCACCATTTGCTTGTTAGGAAGTCATATGAGTTTATTTTACATGATGGTGTTCATTATGTTATTTTAGTCTTTGAAGCCAGTGACTCCATAGGGACTTGTTTTTTGATTAAATTTGCCACCAGTCTCTACTTATTTGTCCCAGAGTAGTATGTGATATCTCATAGGCAGGGATTTGAAACTATTTTTTTAAGAATTCTGGACTGACTGGTTTCCTGGATGATGAGGTCTTAGGCTATGGGAACTTTACTGTCTGCTGATTTTTATAATAAGTAACGCAAAGAATTGGTAAAGACACCAATTTTGGAGATGGAGAGGAAAGGCTGAAGGGGAGGAGGAGGCCTTTATTTGAAGATAACAATTCTTGTGTTGTTATGTTCAAAAGTCTTATCTAGTAAGTTTCCCATAGCTCGCTATCTTTTTTTCCAAATTCTTCATGTACCCACTATCTGACAAATATAATTGAAGTAGCATTATTTACTCACCTAATATTCCAAGAGCTGTTTTACAAATGGTTGGAGACTCATATGTATATTGGACTTAAAGCCAATGCCTGTAGTGGTGCCATAGGTTTAGATAAAGAACCAGGACTGAAGCAGATTTTGAGAGCTTTTGTGTGATGATAAATTGTGTAGACTTAGGATATCCAGACCTTGTACGTTTTCCAATGCGTAGCTATCATTTGTTGTACTATAGAATCAATACATTTTGTAAAAAAAAAAAGTGCTTGTAAAGGGGTATACACTTCTGGGTGAATTAATTCTGTGTTTTCCTGTTTATTGTAAAAAAGTTGGGATTTTTTGGTATCGTTTTCAATTTTGTTTTATACTTGCACACATTTCATGATAATGTTGTACTCTCATTTGATTTTGATTGGCTGTGTATAATCATGGAGATTTTATCTAGATTCTTTTACTATATTTTATATGTTATTCTGTTACATTGAAGTTAGATGTACCTCAAATCATTATAGTTACATTGGTAATATGGTGAGATTGCTATCATATCACTGTGTCATTTCCATTATGTTCATCTAATTTCCAATGGAGATGTCTGGTCAGAAGTGGTTTGTTTGGTTCAGTTGCTGGGCCCTCCTTGGATATTGGTGCTTCATGTGAAGTGGATTAACTTAGGGTAGGTCCCTTTAGCTGGATTTGGTCAGGGCAATAAAGAGAGATGTAATGCCTATGTTATTGCTCCTCTCTCTCAAGGTAAAATTGTGTGGTCTGAGATGGTATCATGTTTGTTTTGGAGAAATACCACAGACCAATAACCTTGAAAGGTATTGGGAATAAAGAGGTCTGCTTTTTTCAAAATTCTGTGTAGGTGTCATAGTATAGCGCCATTTGCTGGTTAGGAAGTCACCTGATTTGATTTTAGTGATGGTGTTCACTGTGTTTTTTTAGTCTTTGAAACCAGTGACTCCACAGGGACTTGGTTTTGGTAAATTTGTCACCAGTCTCTACTTCTGTGTACCAGAGTAGTATGTGATATCTGATAGCCAGGGGTTTGAAACAATTTTTTTAAGAATTCTGTACTGACTGGATTTCTGCATTATGAGGTCCTAGGCTATAGGAACTTTAGTATTTGCTGCTATTTACAATAAGTGACACATAAGATTGGTAAAGACACCAATTTTGGAGATGGAGAGGAAAGGCTGAAGGGGAGGAGGAGGCCTTTATTTGAAGATAACAATTCTTGTGTTATGTTCAAAAGTCTTATCTAGTAAGTTTCCCATAGGAAGGTATTGGGAATAGAGACATATTTTTTTTTCAAAATTCCATGTAGGTGTCGTGGTATGGCACCATTTGCTTGTTAGGAAGTCATATGAGTTTATTTTACATGATGGTGTTCATTATGTTATTTTAGTCTTTGAAGCCAGTGACTCCATAGGGACTTGTTTTTTGATTAAATTTGCCACCAGTCTCTACTTATGTGTCCCAGAGTAGTATGTGATATCTCATAGGCAGGGATTTGAAACTATTTTTTTAAGAATTCTGGACTGACTGGTTTCCTGGATGATGAGGTCTTAGGCTATGGGAACTTTACTGTCTGCTGATTTTTATAATAAGTAACGCAAAGAATTGGTAAAGACACCAATTTTGGAGATGGAGAGGAAAGGCTGAAGGGGAGGAGGAGGCCTTTATTTGAAGATAACAATTCTTGTGTTGTTATGTTCAAAAGTCTTATCTAGTAAGTTTCCCATAGCTCGCTATCTTTTTTTCCAAATTCTTCATGTACCCACTATCTGACAAATATAATAGAAGTAGCATTATTTACTCACCTAATATACCAAGAGCTGTTTTACAAATGGTTGGAGACTCATATGTATATTGGGCTTAAAGCCAATGCCTGTAGTGGTGCCATATGTTTAGATAAAGAACCAGGACTGAAGCAGATTTTGAGAGCTTTTATGTGATGATAAATTGTGTAGACTTAGGATATCCAGACCTTGTACGTTTTCCAATGCATAGCCATCATGTGTTGTACTATAGAATCAATACATTTTGTAAAAAAAAAAGTGCTTGTAAAGGGGTATACACTTCTGGGTGAATTAATTCTGTGTTTTCCTGTTTATTGTAAAAAAATTGGAAATTTTTTGGTATAGTTTTCAATTTTGTTTTATACTTGCACACATTTCATGTTAATGTTGTACTCTCATTTGATTTTGATTGGCTGTGTATAATCATGGAGATTTTATCTAGATTATTTTACTATATTTTATATGTTATTCTGTTACATTGAAGTTAGATGTACCTCAAATCATTATAGTTACATTGGTAATATGGTGAGATTGCTATCATATCACTGTGTAATTTCCATTTTGTTCATCTAATTTCCAATGGAGATGTCTGGTCAGAAGTGGTTTGTTTGGTTCAGTTGCTGGGCCCTCCTTGGATATTGGTGCTTCATGTGAAGTGGAATAACTTAGGGTAGGTCCCTTTAGCTGGATTTGGTCAGGGCAATAAAGAGAGATGTAATGCTTATGTTATTGCTCCTCTCTCTCTCAAGGTAAAAATGTGTGGTCTGAGATGGTATCATGTTTGTTTTGGAGAAATACCACAGACCAATAACCTTGAAAGGTATTGGGAATAAAGAGGTCTGCTTTTTTCAAAATTCTGTGTAGGTGTCATAGTATGGCGCCATTTGCTGGTTAGGAAGTCACCTGATTTGATTTTAGTGATGGTGTTCACTGTGTTTTTTTAGTCTTTGAAACCAGTGACTCCACAGGGACTTGGTTTTGGTAAATTTGTCACCAGTCTCTACTTCTGTGTACCAGAGTAGTGTGTGATATCTGATAGCCAGGGGTTTGAAACTATTTTTTTAAGAATTCTGTACTGACTGGATTTCCGCATTATGAGGTCATAGGCTGTAGGAACTTTAGTATTTGCTGCTATTTACAATAAGTGACACATAAGATTGGTAAAGACACAAATTTTGGAGATGGAGAGGCAAGGCTGAAGGGGAGGAGGAGGCCTTTATTTGAAGATAACAATTCTTGTGTTGTTATGTTCAAAAGTCTTATCTAGTAAGTTTCCCATATGAAGGTATTGGGAATAGAGAAATATTTTTTTTTCAAAATTCCATGTAGGTGTCGTGGTATGGCACCATTTGCTTGTTAGGAAGTCATATGAGTTTATTTTACATGATGGTGTTCATTATGTTATTTTAGTCTTTGAAGCGAGTGACTCCATAGGGACTTGTTTTTTGATTAAATTATAAACCAGTCTCTACTTATTTTTCCCAGAGTAGTATGTGATATCTCATAGGCAGGGATTTGAAACTATTTTTTTAAGAATTCTGGACTGACTGGTTTCCTGGATGATGAGGTCTTAGGCTATGGGAACTTTACTGTCTACTGATTTTTATAATAAGTAACGCAAAGAATTTGTAAAGACACCAATTTTGGAGATGGAGAGGAAAGGCTGAAGGGGAAGAGGAGGCCTTTATTTGAAGATAACAATTCTTGTGTTGTTATGTTCAAAAGTCTTATCTAGTAAGTTTCCCATAGCTCGCTATCTTTTTTTCCAAATTCTTCATGTACCCACTATCTGACAAATATAATATAAGTAGCATTATTTACTCACCTAATATACTAAGAGCTGTTTTACAAATGGTTGGAGACTCATATGTATATTGGGCTTAAAGCCAATGCCTGTAGTGGTGCCATAGGTTTAGATAAAGAACCAGGACTGAAGCAGATTTTGAGAGCTTTTGTGTGATGATAAATTGTGTAGACTTAGGATATCCAGACCTTGTATGTTTTCCAATGCATAGCTATCATGTGTTGTACTATAGAATCAATACATTTTGTAAAAAAAAAAGTGCTTGTAAAGGGGTATACACTTCTGGGTAAATTAATTCTGTGTTTTCCTGTTTATTGTAAAAAAGTTGGAAATTTTTTGGTATAGTTTTCAATTTTGTTTTATACTTGCACACATTTCATGTTAATGTTGTACTCTCATTTGATTTTGATTGGCTGTGTATAATCATGGAGATTTTATCTAGATTCTTTTACTATATTTTATATGTTATTCTGTTACATTGAAGTTAGATGTACCTCAAATCATTATAGTTAAATTGGTAATATGGTGAGATTGCTATCATATCACTGTGTCATTTCCATTATGTTCATCTAATTTCCAATGGAGATGTCTGGTCAGAAGTGCTTTGTTTGGTTCAGTTGCTGGGCCCTCCTTGGATATTGGTGCTTCATGTGAAGTGGAATAACTTAGGGTAGGTCCCTTTAGCTGGATTTGATCAGGGCAATAAAGAGAGATGTAATGCTTATGTTATTGCTCCTCTCTCTCAAGGTAAAATTGTGTGGTCTGAGATGGTATCATGTTTGTTTTGGAGAAATACCACAGACCAATAACCTTGAAAGGTATTGGGAATAAAGAGGTCTGCTTTTTTCAAAATTCTGTGTAGGTGTCATAGTATGGCGCCATTTGCTGGTTAGGAAGTCATCTGATTTGATTTTAGTGATGGTGTTCACTGTGTTTTTTTAGTCTTTGAAACCAGTGACTCCACAGGGACTTGGTTTTGGTAAATTTGTCACCAGTCTCTACTTCTGTGTACCAGAGTAGTATGAGATATCTGATAGCCAGGGGTTTGAAACTATTTTTTTAAGAATTCTGTACTGACTGGATTTCCGCATTATGAGGTCATAGGCTATAGGAACTTTAGTATTTGCTGCTATTTACAATAAGTGACACATAAGATTGGTAAAGACACCAATTTTGGAGATGGAGAGGCAAGGCTGAAGGGGAGGAGGAGGCCTTTATTTGAAGATAACAATTCTTGTGTTGTTATGTTCAAAAGTCTTATCTAGTAAGTTTCCCATAGGAAGGTATTGGGAATAGAGACATATTTTTTTTTCAAAATTCCATGTAGGTGTCGTGGTATGGCACCATTTGCTTGTTAGGAAGTCATATGAGTTTATTTCACATGATGGTGTTCATTATGTTATTTTAGTCTTTGAAGCCAGTGACTCCATAGGGACTTGTTTTTTGATTAAATTTGCCACCAGTCTCTACTTATTTGTCCCAGAGTAGTATGTGATATCTCATAGGCAGGGATTTGAAACTATTTTTTTAAGAATTCTGGACTGACTGGTTTCCTGGATGATGAGGTCTTAGGCTATGGGAACTTTACTGTCTACTGATTTTTATAATAAGTAACGCAAAGAATTGGTAAAGACACCAATTTTGGAGATGGAGAGGAAAGGCTGAAGGGGAGGAGGAGGCCTTTATTTGAAGATAACAATTCTTGTGTTGTTATGTTCAAAAGTCTTATCTAGTAAGTTTCCCATAGCTCGCTATCTTTTTTTCCAAATTCTTCATGTACCCACTATCTGACAAATATAATAGAAGTAGCATTATTTACTCACCTAATATACCAAGAGCTGTTTTACAAATGGTTGGAGACTCATATGTATATTGGGCTTAAAGCCAATGCCTGTAGTGGTGCCATAGGTTTAGATAAAGAACCAGGACTGAAGCAGATTTTGAGAGCTTTTGTGTGATGATAAATCGTGTAGACTTAGGATATCCAGACCTTGTACGTTTTCCAATGCGTAGCTATCATGTGTTGTACTATAGAATCAATACATTTTGTAAAAAAAAAAGTGCTTGTAAAGGGGTATACACTTCTGGGTGAATTAATTCCGTGTTTTCCTGTTTATTGTAAAAAAGTTGGAAATTTTTTGGTATAGTTTTCAATTTTGTTTTATACTTGCACACATTTCATGTTAATGTTGTACTGTCATTTGATTTTGATTGGCTGTGTATAATCATGGAGATTTTATCTAGATTCTTTTACTATATTTTATATGTTATTCTGTTACATTGAATTTAGATGTACCTCAAATCATTATAGTTACATTGGTAATATGGTGAGATTGCTATCATATCACTGTGTCATTTCCATTATGTTCATCTAATTTCCAATGGAGATGTCTGGTCAGAAGTGGTTTGTTTGGTTCAGTTGCTGGGCCCTCCTTGGATATTGGTGCTTCATGTGAAGTGGAATAACTTAGGGTAGGTCCCTTTAGCTGGATTTGGTCAGGGCAATACAGAGAGATGTAATGCTTATGTTATTGCTCCTCTCTCTCAAGGTAAAATTGTGTGGTCTGAGATGGTATCATGTTTGTTTTGGAGAAATACCACAGACCAATAACCTTGAAAGGTATTGGGAATAAAGAGGTCTGCTTTTTTCAAAATTCTGTGTAGGTGTCATAGTATGGCGCCATTTGCTGGTTAGGAAGTCATCTGATTTGATTTTAGTGATGGTGTTCACTGTGTTTTTTTAGTCTTTGAAACCAGTGACTCCACAGGGACTTGGTTTTGGTAAATTTGTCACCAGTCTCTACTTCTGTGTACCAGAGTAGTGTGTGATATCTGATAGCCAGGGGTTTATTTTTTTAAGAATTCTGTACTGACTGGATTTCCGGATTATGAGGTCCTAGGCTATAGGAACTTTAGTATTTGCTGCTATTTAGAATACGTGACACATAAGATTGGTAAAGACACCAATTTTGGAGATGGAGAGGCAAAGCTGAAGGGGAGGAGGAGGCCTTTATTTGAAGATAACAATTCTTGTGTTGTTATGTTCAAAAGTCTTATCTAGTAAGTTTCCCATAGGAAGGTATTGGGAATAGAGACATATTTTTTTTTCAAAATTCCATGTAGGTGTCGTGGTATGGCACCATTTGCTTGTTAGGAAGTTATATAAGTTTATTTTACATGATGGTGCTCATTATGTTATTTTAGTCTTTGAAGCCAGTGACTCCATAGGGACTTGTTTTTTGATTAAATTTGCCACCAGTCTCTACTTATTTGTCCCAGAGTAGTATGTGATATCTCATAGGCAGGGATTTGAAACAATTTTTTTAAGAATTCTGGACTGACTGGTTTCCTGGATGATGAGGTCTTAGGCTATGGGAACTTTACTGTCTGCTGATTTTTATAATAAGTAACGCAAAGAATTGGTAAAGACACCAATTTTGGAGATGGAGAGGGAAGGCTGAAGGGGAGGAGGAGGCCTTTATTTGAAGATAAAAATTCTTGTGTTGTTATGTTCAAAAGTCTTATCTAGTAAGTTTCCCATAGCTCGCTATCTTTTTTTTCCAAATTCTTCATGTACCCACTATCTGACAAATATAATAGAAGTAGCATTATTTACTCACCTAATATACCAAGAGCTGTTTTACAAATGGTTGGAGACTCATATGTATATTGGGCTTAAAGCCAATGCCTGTAGTGGTGCCATATGTTTAGATAAAGAACCAGGACTGAAGCAGATTTTGAGAGCTTTTATGTGATGATAAATTGTGTAGACTTAGGATATCCAGACCTTGTACGTTTTCCAATGCATAGCTATCATGTGTTGTACTATAGAATCAATACATTTTGTAAAAAAAAAAGTGCTTGTAAAGGGGTATACACTTCTGGGTGAATTAATTCTGTGTTTTCCTGTTTACTGTAAAAAAGTTGGGATTTTTTTGGTATAGTTTTCAATTTTGTTTTATACTTGCACACATTTCATGTTAATGTTGTACTCTCATTTGATTTTGATTGGCTGTGTATAATCATGGAGATTTTATCTAGATTATTTTACTATATTTTATATGTTATTCTGTTACATTGAAGTTAGATGTACCTCAAATCATTATAGTTACATTGGTAATATGGTGAGATTGCTATCATATCACTGTGTCATTTCCATTATGTTCATCTAATTTCCAATGGAGATGTCTGGTCAGAAGTGGTTTGTTTGGTTCAGTTGCTGGGCCCTCCTTGGATATTGGTGCTTCATGTGAAGTGGAATAACTTAGGGTAGGTCCCTTTAGCTGGATTTGGTCAGGGCAATAAAGAGAGATGTAATGCTTATGTTATTGCTCCTCTCTCTCAAGGTAAAATTGTGTGGTCTGAGATGGTATCATGTTTGTTTTGGAGAAATACCACAGACCAATAACCTTGAAAGGTATTGGGAATAAAGAGGTCTGCTTTTTTCAAAATTCTGTGTAGGTGTCATAGTATGGCGCCATTTGCTGGTTAGGAAGTCACCTGATTTGATTTTAGTGATTGTGTTCACTGTGTTTTTTTAGTCTTTGAAACCAGTGACTCCACAGCGACTTGGTTTTGGTAAATTTGTCACCAGTCTCTACTTCTGTGTACCAGAGTAGTATGTGATATCTGATAGCCAGGGGTTTGAAACTATTTTTTTAAGAATTCTGTACTGACTGGATTTCCGCATTATGAGGTCATAGGCTATAGGAACTTTAGTATTTGCTGCTATTTACAATAAGTGACACATAAGATTGGTAAAGACACAAATTTTGGAGATGGAGAGGCAAGGCTGAAGGGGAGGAGGAGGCCTTTATTTGAAGATAACAATTCTTGTGTTGTTATGTTCAAAAGTCTTATCTAGTAAGTTTCCCATAGGAAGGTATTGGGAATAGGGAAATATTTTTTTTTCAAAATTCCATGTAGGTGTCGTGGTATGGCACCATTTGCTTGTTAGGAAGTCATATGAGTTTATTTTACATGATGGTGTTCATTATGTTATTTTAGTCTTTGAAGCGAGTGACTCCATAGGGACTTGTTTTTTGATTAAATTTGCCACCAGTCTCTACTTATTTTTCCCAGAGTAGTATGTGATATCTCATAGGCAGGGATTTGAAACTATTTTTTTAAGAATTCTGGACTGACTGGTTTCCTGGATGATGAGGTCTTAGGCTATGGGAACTTTACTGTCTGCTGATTTTTATAATAAGTAACGCAAAGAATTGGTAAAGACACCAATTTTTGAGATGGAGAGGAAAGGCTGAAGGGGAGGAGGAGGATTTTATTTGAAGATAACAATTCTTGTGTTGTTATGTTCAAAAGTCTTATCTAGTAAGTTTCCCATAGCTCGCTATCTTTTTTTCCAAATTTTTCATGTACCCACTATCTGACAAATATAATAGAAGTAGCATTATTTACTCACCTAATATACCAAGAGCTGTTTTACAAATGGTTGGAGACTCATATGTATATTGGGCTTAAAGCCAATGCCTGTAGTGGTGCCATAGGTTTAGATAAAGAACCAGGACTGAAGCAGATTTTGAGAGCTTTTGTGTGATGATAAATTGTGTAGACTTAGGATATCCAGACCTTGTACGTTTTCCAATGCATAGCTATCATGTGTTGTACTATAGAATCAATACATTTTGTAAAAAAAAGTGCTTGTAAAGGGGTATACACTTCTGGGTGAATTTATTCTGTGTTTTCCTGTTTACTGTAAAAAAGTTGGGATTTTTTGGTATAGTTTTCAATTTTGTTTTATACTTACACACATTTCATGTTAATGTTGTACTCTCATTTGATTTTAATTGGCTGTGTATAATCATGGAGATTTTATCTAGATTCTTTTACTATATTTTATATGTTATTCTGTTACATTGAAGTTAAATGTACCTCAAATCATTATAGTTACATTGGTAATATGGTGAGATTGCTAGTATATCACTGTGTCATTTCCATTATGTTCATCTAATTTCCAATGGAGATGTCTGGTCAGAAGTGGTTTGTTTGGTTCAGTTGCTGGGCCCTCCTTGGATATTGGTGCTTCATGTGAAGTGGAATAACTTAGGGTAGGTCCCTTTAGCTGGATTTGGTCAGGGCAATAAAGAGAGATGTAATGCTTATGTTATTGCTCCTCTCTCTCAAGGTAAAATTGTGTGGTCTGAGATGGTATCATGTTTGTTTTGGAGAAATACCACAGACCAATAACCTTGAAAGGAATTGGGAATAAAGAGGTCTGCTTTTTTCAAAATTCTGTGTAGGTGTCATAGTATGGCACCATTTGCTGGTTAGGAAGTCATCTGATTTGATTTTAGTGATGGTGTTCACTGTGTTTTTTTAGTCTTTGAAACCAGTGACTCCACAGGGACTTGGTTTTGGTAAATTTGTCACCAGTCTCTACTTCTGTGTACCAGAGTAGTATGTGATATCTGATAGCCAGGGGTTTGAAACTATTTTTTTAAGAATTCTGTACTGACTGGATTTCCGCATTATGAGGTCATAGGCTATAGGAACTTTAGTATTTGCTGCTATTTACAATAAGTGACACATAAGATTGGTAAAGACACAAATTTTGGAGATGGAGAGGCAAGGCTGAAGGGGAGGAGGAGGCCTTTATTTGAAGATAACAATTCTTGTGTTGTTATGTTCAAAAGTCTTATCTAGTAAGTTTCCCATAGGAAGGTATTGGGAATAGGGAAATATTTTTTTTTCAAAATTCCATGTAGGTGTCGTGGTATGGCACCATTTGCTTGTTAGGAAGTCATATGAGTTTATTTTACATGATGGTGTTCATTATGTTATTTTAGTCTTTGAAGCGAGTGACTCCATAGGGACTTGTTTTTTGATTAAATTTGCCACCAGTCTCTACTTATTTTTCCCAGAGTAGTATGTGATATCTCATAGGCAGGGATTTGAAACTATTTTTTTAAGAATTCTGGACTGACTGGTTTCCTGGATGATGAGGTCTTAGGCTATGGGAACTTTACTGTCTGCTGATTTTTATAATAAGTAACGCAAAGAATTGGTAAAGACACCAATTTTTGAGATGGAGAGGAAAGGCTGAAGGGGAGGAGGAGGATTTTATTTGAAGATAACAATTCTTGTGTTGTTATGTTCAAAAGTCTTATCTAGTAAGTTTCCCATAGCTCGCTATCTTTTTTTCCAAATTTTTCATGTACCCACTATCTGACAAATATAATAGAAGTAGCATTATTTACTCACCTAATATACCAAGAGCTGTTTTACAAATGGTTGGAGACTCATATGTATATTGGGCTTAAAGCCAATGCCTGTAGTGGTGCCATAGGTTTAGATAAAGAACCAGGACTGAAGCAGATTTTGAGAGCTTTTGTGTGATGATAAATTGTGTAGACTTAGGATATCCAGACCTTGTACGTTTTCCAATGCATAGCTATCATGTGTTGTACTATAGAATCAATACATTTTGTAAAAAAAAGTGCTTGTAAAGGGGTATACACTTCTGGGTGAATTTATTCTGTGTTTTCCTGTTTACTGTAAAAAAGTTGGGATTTTTTGGTATAGTTTTCAATTTTGTTTTATACTTACACACATTTCATGTTAATGTTGTACTCTCATTTGATTTTAATTGGCTGTGTATAATCATGGAGATTTTATCTAGATTCTTTTACTATATTTTATATGTTATTCTGTTACATTGAATTTAAATGTACCTCAAATCATTATAGTTACATTGGTAATATGGTGAGATTGCTATCATATCACTGTGTCATTTCCATTATGTTCATCTAATTTCCAATGGAGATGTCTGGTCAGAAGTGGTTTGTTTGGTTCAGTTGCTGGGCCCTCCTTGGATATTGGTGCTTCATGTGAAGTGGAATAACTTAGGGTAGGTCCCTTTAGCTGGATTTGGTCAGGGCAATAAAGAGAGATGTAATGCTTATGTTATTGCTCCTCTCTCTCAAGGTAAAATTGTGTGGTCTGAGATGGTATCATGTTTGTTTTGGAGAAATACCACAGAATAATAACCTTGAAAGGAATTGGGAATAAAGAGGTCTGCTTTTTTCAAAATTCTGTGTAGGTGTCATAGTATGGCGCCATTTGCTGGTTAGGAAGTCATCTGATTTGATTTTAGTGATGGTGTTCACTGTGTTTTTTTAGTCTTTGAAACCAGTGACTCCACAGGGACTTGGTTTTGGTAAATTTGTCACCAGTCTCTACTTCTGTGTACCAGAGTAGTATGTGATATCTGATAGCCAGGGGTTTGAAACTATTTATTTAAGAATTCTGTACTGACTGGATTTCCGGATTATGAGGTCCTAGGCTATAGGAACTTTAGTATTTGCTGCTATTTACAATAAGTGACACATAAGATTGGTAAAGACACCAATTTTGGAGATGGAGAGGCAAGGCTGAAGGGGAGGAGGAGGCCTTTATTTGAAGATAACAATTCTTGTGTTGTTATGTTCAAAAGTCTTATCTAGTAAGTTTCCCATAGGAAGGTATTGGAAATAGAGACATATTTTTTTTTCAAAATTCCATGTAGGTGTCGTGGTATGGCACCATTTTCTTGTTAGGAAGTCATATGAGTTTATTTTACATGATGGTGTTCATTATGTTATTTTAGTCTTTGAAGCCAGTGACTCCATAGGGACTTGTTTTTTGATTAAATTTGCCACCAGTCTCTACTTATTTTTCCCAGAGTAGTATGTGATATCTCATAGGCAGGGATTTGAAACTATTTTTTTAAGAATTCTGGACTGACTGGTTTCCTGGATGATGAGGTCTTAGGCTATGGGAACTTTACTGTCTACTGATTTTTATAATAAGTAACGCAAAGAATTGGTAAAGACACCAATTTTGGAGATGGAGAGGAAAGGCTGAAGGGGAAGAGGAGGCCTTTATTTGAAGATAACAATTCTTGTGTTGTTATGTTCAAAAGTCTTATCTAGTAAGTTTCCCATAGCTCGCTATCTTTTTTTCCAAATTCTTCATGTACCCACTATCTGACAAATATAATAGAAGTAGCATTATTTACTCACCTAATATACCAAGAGCTGTTTTACAAATGGTTGGAGACTCATATGTATATTGGGCTTAAAGCCAATGCCTGTAGTGGTGCCATAGGTTTAGATAAAGAACCAGGACTGAAGCAGATTTTGAGAGCTTTTGTGTGATGATAAATTGTGTAGACTTAGGATATCCAGTTCTTGTGCGTTTTCCAATGCGTAGCTATCATGTGTTGTACTATAGAATCAATACATTTTGGAAAAAAAAGTGCTTGTAAAGGGGTATACACTTCTGGGTGAATTAATTCTGTGTTTTCCTGTTTATTGTAAAAAAGTTGTGATTTTTTGGTATAGTTTTCAATTTTGTTTTATATTTGCACACATTTCATGTTAATGTTGTACTCTCATTTGATTTTGATTGGCTGTGTATAATCATGGAGATTTTATCTAGATTATTTTACTAAATTTTATATGTTATTCTGTTACATTGAAGTTAGATGTACCTCAAATCATTATAGTTACATTGGTAATATGGTGAGATTGCTATCATATCACTGTGTCATTTCCATTATGTTCATCTAATTTCCAATGGAGATGTCTGGTCAGAAGTGGTTTGTTTGGTTCAGTTGCTGGGCCCTCCTTGGATATTGGTGCTTCATGTGAAGTGGAATAACTTAGGGTAGGTCCCTTTAGCTGGATTTGGTCAGGGCAATAAAGAGAGATGTAATGCTTATGTTATTGCTCCTCTTTCTCAAGGTAAAATTGTGTGGTCTGAGATGGTATCATGTTTGTTTTGGAGAAATACTACAGACCAATAACCTTGAAAGGTATTGGGAATAAAGAGGTCTGCTTTTTTCAAAATTCTGTGTAGGTGTCATAGTATGGCGCCATTTGCTGGTTAGGAAGTTATCTGATTTGATTTTAGTGATGGTGTTCACTGTGTTTTTTTAGTCTTTGAAACCAGTGACTACACAGGGACTTGGTTTTGGTAAATTTGTCACCAGTCTCTACTTCTGTGTACCAGAGTAGTATGTGATATCTGATAGCCAGGGGTTTGAAACTATTTTTTTTAAGAATTCTGTACTGACTGGATTTCCGGATTATGAGGTCCTAGGCTATAGGAACTTTAGTATTTGCTGCTATTTACAATAAGTGACACATAAGATTGGTAAAGACACCAATTTTGGAGATGGAGAGGCAAGGCTGAAGGGGAGGAGGAGGCCTTCATTTGAAGATAACAATTCTTGTGTTGTTATGTTCAAAAGTCTTATCTAGTAAGTTTCCCATAGGAATGTATTGGGAATAGAGATATATTTTTTTTTCAAAATTCCATGTAGGTGTCGTGGTATGGCACCATTTGCATGTTAGGAAGTCATATGAATTTATTTTACATGATGGTGTTCATTATGTTATTTTAGTCTTTAAAGCCAGTGACTCCATAGGGACTTGTTTTTTGATTAAATTTGCCACCAGTCTCTACTTATTTGTCCCAGAGTAGTATGTGATATCTCATAGGCAGGGATTTGAAACTATTTTTTTAAGAATTCTGGACTGACTGGTTTCCTGGATGATGAGGTCTTAGGGTATGGGAACTTTACTGTCTGCTGATTTTTATAATAAGTAACGTAAAGAATTGGTAAAGACACCAATTTTGGAGATGGAGAGGAAAGGCTGAAGGGGAGGAGGAGGCCTTTATTTGAAGATAACAATTCTTGTGTTGTTATGTTCAAAAGTCTTATCTAGTAAGTTTCCCATAGCTCGCTATCATTTTTCCAAATTCTTCATGTACCCACTATCTGACAATTATAATAGAAGTAGCATTATTTACTCACCTAATATTCCAAGAGCTGTTTTACAAATGGTTGGAGACTCATATGTATATTGGGCTAAAAGCCAATGCCTGTAGTGGTGCCATAGGTTTAGATAAAGAACCAGGACTGAAGCAGATATTGAGAGCTTTTGTGTGATGATAAATTGTGTAGACTTAGGAAATCCACACCTTGTATGTTTTCCAATGCATAGCTATCATGTGTTGTACTATAGAATCAATACATTTTGTAAAAAAAAAAAGTGCTTGTAAAGGGGTATACACTTCTGGGTGAATTAATTCTGTGTTTTCCTGTTTACTGTAAAAAAGTTGGGATTTGTTGGTATAGTTTTCAATTTTGTTTTATACTTGCACACATTTCATGTTAATGTTGTACTCTCATTTGATTTTGATTGGCTGTGTATAATCATGGAGATTTTATCTAGATTCTTTTACTATATTTTATATGTTATTCTGTTACATTGAAGTTAGATGTACCTCAAATCATTATAGTTACATTGGTAATATGGTGAGATTGCTATCATATCACTGTGTCATTTCCATTATGTTCATCTAATTTCCAATGGAGATGTCTGGTCAGAAGTGGTTTGTTTGGTTCAGTTGCTGGGCCCTCCTTGGATATTGGTGCTTCATGTGAAGTGGATTAACTTAGGGTAGGTCCCTTTAGCTAGATTTGGTCAGGGCAATACAGAGAGATGTAATTTACAATAAGTGACACAAAAGATTGGTAAAGACACCAATTTTGGAGATGGAAAGGCAAGGCTGAAGGGGAGGAGGAGGCCTTTATTTGAACATAACAATTCTTGTGTTGTTATGTTCAAAAGTCTTACCTAGTAAGTTTCCCATAGGAAGGTATTGGGAATAGAGACATATTTTTTTTTCAAAATTCCATGTAGGTGTCGTGGTATGGCACCATTTGCATGTTAGGAAGTCATATGAATTTATTTTACATGATGGTGTTCATTATGTTATTTTAGTCTTTAAAGCCAGTAACTCCATAGGGACTTGTTTTTTTATTAAATTTGCCACCAGTCTCTACTTATTTGTCCCAGAGTAGTATGTGATATCTCATAGGCAGGGATTTGAAACTAGTTTTCTAAGAATTCTGGACTGACTGGTTTCCTGGATGATGAGGTATTAGGCTATGGGAACTTTACTGTCTGCTTATTTTTATAATAAGTAACGCAAAGAATTGGTAAAGACACCAATTTTGGAGATGGAGAGGAAAGGCTGAAGGGGAGGAGGAGGCCTTTATTTGAAGATAACAATTCTTGTGTTGTTATGTTCAAAAGTCTTATCTAGTAAGTTTCCCATAGTTCGCTATCTTTTTTTCCAAATTGATGATAAATTGTGTAGACTTAGGATATCCAGACCTTGTACGTTTTCCAATGCGTAGCTATCATGTGTTGTACTATAGAATCAATACATTTTGTAAAAAAAAGTGCTTGTAAAGGGGTATACACTTCTGGGTGAATTAATTCTGTGTTTTCCTGTTTATTGTAAAAAAAGTTGGACATTTTTTGGTATAGTTTTCAATTTTGTTTTATACTTGCACACATTTCGTGTTAATGTTGTACTCTCATTTGATTTTGATTGGCTGTGTATAATCATGGAGATTTTATCTAGATTCTTTTACTATATTTTATATGTTATTCTGTTACATTGAAGTTAGATGTACCTCAAATCATTATAGTTACATTGGTAATATGGTGAGATTGCTATCATATCACTGTGTCATTTCCATTATGTTCATCTAATTTCCAATGGAGATGTCTGGTCAGAAGTGGTTTGTTTGGTTCAGTTGCTGGGCCCTCCTTGGATATTGGTGCTTCATGTGATGTGGAATTACTTAGGGTAGGTCCCTTTTGCTGGATTTGGTCAGGGCAATAAAGAGAGAAGTTCTGGTTAGGGACTCGCAAGGCACTGGGGACCCTTGACGTTGGGTTGCGAGCTTTGCGTATTTTGGCCAAAATAACAACTAATACCCCATGTTTCATGGATATTTCTTACTACGTATACTACACTTTTTTTCAGGACGCAGCCGGGTCTTATATGCTGGGAGGGCTTGATGTGCTGGCGTTTGGTTTGGAATGCAGAGCAGCCCGCTTTAGCTAACACTAGCGGCGTTACAAATAGGCTGTTATTCGGCAAGATACGCCATGCCTGACGACCAGCACATTATCCCTCCACGTATTACACATAGTACTGACACCCCATGTACTATTCACAGCACTGACCCCTATTCATCACATTTATTTTATTTATTTATTTTTATTACATTATTACACAGTTCTGACACTTTCATACATACATATTTATTTTTTACCATCCATTCACACCCTAGCACTACACTGACACACATTTATCACACACCTTTGAGCACTTAGTCTGCCACTCCCCTCAAGACTAGTGGGAGGGGCTATCACTATTTAATGTACACTCCTTCTGCAGCATTCTTTGACCCGTCTGCGTCCTGATGGGAACGGGTTTTCACCCACCCACCTACCTAGTGAGTATGGCCTTTTTTGTGGTTTTGATATTTATGTCCCATTTTTTCTGTTTGTGTTTTTAAATTAGGAACGAAAAGTTCTGGTTAGGGACTCGCAAGGCACTGGGGACCCTTGACGTTGGGTTGCGAGCTTTGCGTATTTTGGCCAAAATAACAACTAATACCCCATGTTTCATGGATATTTCTTACTACGTATACTACACTTTTTTTCAGGACGCAGCCGGGTCTTATATGCTGGGAGGGCTTGATGTGCTGGCGTTTGGTTTGGAATGCAGAGCAGCCCGCTTTAGCTAACACTAGCGGCGTTACAAATAGGCTGTTATTCGGCAAGATACGCCATGCCTGACGACCAGCACATTATCCCTCCACGTATTACACATAGTACTGACACCCCATGTACTATTCACAGCACTGACCCCTATTCATCACATTTATTTTATTTATTTATTTTTATTACATTATTACACAGTTCTGACACTTTCATACATACATATTTATTTTTTACCATCCATTCACACCCTAGCACTACACTGACACACATTTATCACACACCTTTGAGCACTTAGTCTGCCACTCCCCTCAAGACTAGTGGGAGGGGCTATCACTATTTAATGTACACTCCTTCTGCAGCATTCTTTGACCCGTCTGCGTCCTGATGGGAACGGGTTTTCACCCACCCACCTACCTAGTGAGTATGGCCTTTTTTGTGGTTTTGATATTTATGTCCCATTTTTTCTGTTTGTGTTTTTAAATTAGGAACGAAAAGTTCTGGTTAGGGACTCGCAAGGCACTGGGGACCCTTGACGTTGGGTTGCGAGCTTTGCGTATTTTGGCCAAAATAACAACTAATACCCCATGTTTCATGGATATTTCTTACTACGTATACTACACTTTTTTTCAGGACGCAGCCGGGTCTTATATGCTGGGAGGGCTTGATGTGCTGGCGTTTGGTTTGGAATGCAGAGCAGCCCGCTTTAGCTAACACTAGCGGCGTTACAAATAGGCTGTTATTCGGCAAGATACGCCATGCCTGACGACCAGCACATTATCCCTCCACGTATTACACATAGTACTGACACCCCATGTACTATTCACAGCACTGACCCCTATTCATCACATTTATTTTATTTATTTATTTTTATTACATTATTACACAGTTCTGACACTTTCATACATACATATTTATTTTTTACCATCCATTCACACCCTAGCACTACACTGACACACATTTATCACACACCTTTGAGCACTTAGTCTGCCACTCCCCTCAAGACTAGTGGGAGGGGCTATCACTATTTAATGTACACTCCTTCTGCAGCATTCTTTGACCCGTCTGCGTCCTGATGGGAACGGGTTTTCACCCACCCACCTACCTAGTGAGTATGGCCTTTTTTGTGGTTTTGATATTTATGTCCCATTTTTTCTGTTTGTGTTTTTAAATTAGGAACGAAAAGTTCTGGTTAGGGACTCGCAAGGCACTGGGGACCCTTGACGTTGGGTTGCGAGCTTTGCGTATTTTGGCCAAAATAACAACTAATACCCCATGTTTCATGGATATTTCTTACTACGTATACTACACTTTTTTTCAGGACGCAGCCGGGTCTTATATGCTGGGAGGGCTTGATGTGCTGGCGTTTGGTTTGGAATGCAGAGCAGCCCGCTTTAGCTAACACTAGCGGCGTTACAAATAGGCTGTTATTCGGCAAGATACGCCATGCCTGACGACCAGCACATTATCCCTCCACGTATTACACATAGTACTGACACCCCATGTACTATTCACAGCACTGACCCCTATTCATCACATTTATTTTATTTATTTATTTTTATTACATTATTACACAGTTCTGACACTTTCATACATACATATTTATTTTTTACCATCCATTCACACCCTAGCACTACACTGACACACATTTATCACACACCTTTGAGCACTTAGTCTGCCACTCCCCTCAAGACTAGTGGGAGGGGCTATCACTATTTAATGTACACTCCTTCTGCAGCATTCTTTGACCCGTCTGCGTCCTGATGGGAACGGGTTTTCACCCACCCACCTACCTAGTGAGTATGGCCTTTTTTGTGGTTTTGATATTTATGTCCCATTTTTTCTGTTTGTGTTTTTAAATTAGGAACGAAAAGTTCTGGTTAGGGACTCGCAAGGCACTGGGGACCCTTGACGTTGGGTTGCGAGCTTTGCGTATTTTGGCCAAAATAACAACTAATACCCCATGTTTCATGGATATTTCTTACTACGTATACTACACTTTTTTTCAGGACGCAGCCGGGTCTTATATGCTGGGAGGGCTTGATGTGCTGGCGTTTGGTTTGGAATGCAGAGCAGCCCGCTTTAGCTAACACTAGCGGCGTTACAAATAGGCTGTTATTCGGCAAGATACGCCATGCCTGACGACCAGCACATTATCCCTCCACGTATTACACATAGTACTGACACCCCATGTACTATTCACAGCACTGACCCCTATTCATCACATTTATTTTATTTATTTATTTTTATTACATTATTACACAGTTCTGACACTTTCATACATACATATTTATTTTTTACCATCCATTCACACCCTAGCACTACACTGACACACATTTATCACACACCTTTGAGCACTTAGTCTGCCACTCCCCTCAAGACTAGTGGGAGGGGCTATCACTATTTAATGTACACTCCTTCTGCAGCATTCTTTGACCCGTCTGCGTCCTGATGGGAACGGGTTTTCACCCACCCACCTACCTAGTGAGTATGGCCTTTTTTGTGGTTTCAATAAAGAGAGATGTAATGCTTATGTTATTGCTCCTCTCTCTCAAGGTAAAATTGTGTGGTCTGAGATGGTATCATGTTTGTTTTGGAGAAATACCACAGACCAATAACCTTAAAAGGTATTGGGAATAAAGTGGTCTGCTTTTTTCAAAATTCTGTGTAGGTGTCATAGTATGGCACCATTTGCTGGTTAGGAAGTCATCTGATTTTATTTTAGTGATGGTGTTAACTGTTTTTTTTTTAGTCTTTGAAACCAGTGACTCCACAGGGAATTGGTTTTGGTAAATTTGTCACCAGTCTCTACTTCTGTGTACCAGAGTAGTATGTGATATCTGATAGCCAGGGGTTTGAAACTATTTATTTAAGAATTCTGTACTGACTGGATTTCCGGATTATGAGGTCCTAGGCTATAGGAACTTTAGTATTTGCTGCTATTTACAATAAGTGACACATAAGATTGGTAAAGACACCAATTTTGGAGATGGAGAGGCAAGGCTGAAGGGGAGGAGGAGGCCTTTATTTGAAGATAACAATTCTTGTGTTGTTATGTTCAAAAGTCTTATCTAGTAAGTTTCCCATAGGAAGGTATTGGGAATAGAGACATATTTTTTTTTCAAAATTCCATGTAGGTGTCGTGGTATGGCACCATTTGCTTGTTAGGAAGTCATATGAGTTTATTTTACATGATTGTGTTCATTATGTTATTTTAGTCTTTGAAGCCAGTGACTCCACAGGGACTTGTTTTTTGATTAAATTTGCCACCAGTCTCTACTTATTTGTCCCAGAGTAGTATGTGATATCTCATAGGCAGGGATTTGAAACTATTTTTTTAAGAATTCTGGACTGACTGGTTTCCTGGATGATGAGGTCTTAGGCTATGGGAAATTTACTGTCTGCTGATTTTTATAATAATTAACGCAAAGAATTGGTAAAGACACCAATTTTGGAGATGGAGAGGAAAGGCTGAAGGGGAGGAGGAGGCCTTTATTTGAAGATAACAATTCTTGTGTTGTTATGTTCAAAAGTCTCATCTAGTAAGTTTCCCATAGGAAGGTATTGGGAATAGAGACATATTTTTTTTTCAAAATTCCATGTAGGTGTCGTGGTATGGCACCATTTGCTTGTTAGGAAGTCATATAAGTTTATTTTACATGATGGTGTTCATTATGTTATTTTAGTCTTTGAAGCCAGTGACTCCATAGGGACTTGTTTTTTGATTAAATTTGCCACCAGTCTCTACTTATTTGTCCCAGAGTAGTATGTGATATCTCATAGGCAGGGATTTGAAACTATTTTTTTAAGAATTCTGGACTGACTGGTTTCCTGGATGATGAGGTCTTAGGATATGGGAACTTTACTGTCTGCTGATTTTTATAATAAGTAACGCAAAGAATTGGTAAAGACACCAATTTTGGAGATGGAGAGGAAAGGCTGAAGGGGAGGAGGAGGCCTTTATTTGAAGATAACAATTCTAGTGTTGTTATGTTCAAAAGTCTTATCTAGTAAGTTTCCCATAGCTCGCTATCTTTTTTTCCAAATTCTTCATGTACCCACTATCTGACAAATATAATAGAAGTAGCATTATTTACTCACCTAATATTCCAAGAGCTGTTTTACAAATGGTTGGAGACTCATATGTATATTGAGCTTAAAGCCAATGCCTGTAGTGGTGCCATAGGTTTAGATAAAAAACCAGGACTGAAGCAGATTTTGAGAGCTTTTGTGTGATGATAAATTGTGTAGACTTAGGATATCCAGACCTTGTACGTTTTCCAATGCGTAGCTATCATGTGTTGTACTATAGAATCAATACATTTTGTTAAAAAAAAGTGCTTGTAAAGGGGTATACACTTCTGGGTGAATTAATTCTGTGTTTTCCTGTTTATTGTAAAAAAGTTGGACATTTTTTGGTATAGTTTTCAATTTTGTTTTATGCTTGCACACATTTCATGTTAATGTTGTACTCTAATTTGATTTTGATTGGCTGTGTATAATCATGGAGATTTTATCTAGATTCTTTTACTATATTTTATATGTTATTCTGTTACATTGAAGTTAGATGTACCTCAAATCATTATAGTTACATTGGTAATATGGTGAGATTGCTATCTTATCACTGTGTCATTTCCATTATGTTCATCTAATTTCCAATGGAGATGTCTGGTCAGAAGTGGTTTGTTTGGTTCAGTTGCTGGGCCCTCCTTGGATATTGGTGCTTCATGTGAAGTGGATTAACTTAGGGTAGGTCCCTTTAGCTGGATTTGGTCAGGGCAATAAAGAGAGATGTAATGCTTATGTTATTGCTCCTCTCTCTCAAGGTAAAATTGTGTGGTCTGAGATGGTATCATGTTTGTTTTGGAGAAATACCACAGACCAATAACCTTGGATGGTATTGGGAATAAAGAGGTCTGCTTTATTAAAAATTCTGTGTAGGTGTCATAGTATGGCACCATTTGCTGGTTAGGAAGTCATCTGATTTGATTTTAGTGATGGTGTTCACTGTGTTTTTTTAGTCTTTGAAACCAGTGACTCCACAGGGACTTGGTTTTGGTAAATTTGTCACCAGTCTCTAGTTCTGTGTACCAGAGTAGTATGTGATATCTGATAGCCAGGGGTTTGAAACTATTTATTTAAGAATTCTGTACTGACTGGATTTCCGGATTATGAGGTCCTAGGCTATAGGAACTTTAGTATTTGCTGCTATTTACAATAAGTGACACATAAGATTGGTAAAGACACCAATTTTGGAGATGGAGAGGCAAGGCTGAAGGGGAGGAGGAGGCCTTTATTTGAAGATAACAATTCTTGTGTTGTTATGTTCAAAAGTCTTATCTAGTAAGTTTCCCATAGGAAGGTATTGGGAATAGAGACATATTTTTTTTTCAAAATTCCATGTAGGTGTCGTGGTATGGCACCATTTGCTTGTTAGGAAGTCATATGAGTTTATTTTACATGATGGTGTTCATTATGTTATTTTAGTCTTTGAAGCCAGTGACTCCACAGGGACTTGTTTTTTGATTAAATTTGCCACCAGTCTCTACTTATTTGTCCCAGAGTAGTATGTGATATCTCATAGGCAGGGATTTGAAACTATTTTTTTAAGAATTCTGGACTGACTGGTTTCCTGGATGATGAGGTCTTAGGCTATGGGAACTTTACTGTCTGCTGATTTTTATAATAAGTAACGCAAAGAATTGGTAAAGACACCAATTTTGGAGATGGAGAGGAAAGGCTGAAGGGGAGGAGGAGGCCTTTATTTGAAGATAACAATTCTTGTGTTGTTATGTTCAAAAGTCTTATCTAGTAAGTTTCCCATAGCTCGCTATCTTTTTTTCCAAATTCTTCATGTACCCACTATCTGACAAATATAATTGAAGTAGCATTATTTACTCACCTAATATTCCAAGAGCTGTTTTACAAATGGTTGGAGACTCATATGTATATTGGGCTTAAAGCCAATGCCTGTAGTGGGGCCATAGGTTTAGATAAAGAACCAGGACTGAAGCAGATTTTGAGAGCTTTTGTGTGATGATAAATTGTGTAGACTTAGGATATCCAGACCTTGTACGTTTTCCAATGCGTAGCTATCATGTGTTGTACTATAGAATCGATACATTTTGTAAAAAAAAAAGTGCTTGTAAAGGGGTATACACTTCTGGGTGAATTAATTCTGTTTTCCTGTTTACTGTAAAAAAGTTGGGATTTTTTGGTATAGTTTTCAATTTTGTTTTATACTTGCACACATTTCATGTTAATGTTGTACTCTCATTTGATTTTGATTGGCTGTGTATAATCATGGAGATTTTATCTAGATTATTTTACTATATTTTATACGTTATTCTGTTACATTGAAGTTAGATGTACCTCAAATCATTATAGTTACATTGGTAATATGGTGAGATTGCTATCATATCACTGTGTCATTTCCATTATGTTCATCTAATTTCCAATGGAGATGTCTGGTCAGAAGTGGTTTGTTTGGTTCAGTTGCTGGGCCCTCCTTGGATATTGGTGCTTCATGTGAAGTGGAATAACTTAGGGTAGGTCCCTTTTGCTGGATTTGGTCAAAGCAATAAAGAGAGATGTAATGCTTATGTTATTGCTCCTCTCTCTCAAGGTAAAATTGTGTGGTCTGAGATGGTATCATGTTTGTTTTGGAGAAATACCACAGACCAATAACCTTAAAAGGTATTGGGAATAAAGAGGTCTGCTTTTTTCAAAATTCTGTGTAGGTGTCATAGTATGGCGCCATTTGCTGGTTAGGAAGTCATCTGATTTTATTTTAGTGATGGTGTTCACTGTTTTTTTTTAGTCTTTGAAACTAGTGACTCCACAGGGACTTGGTTTTGGTAAATTTGTCACCAGTCTCTACTTCTGTGTACCAGAGTAGTATGTGATATCTGATAGCCAAGGGTTTGAAACTATTTTTTTAAGAATTCTGTACTGACTGGATTTCCGGATTATGAGGTCCTAGGCTATAGGAACTTTAGTATTTGCTGCTATTTACAATAAGTGACACATAAGATTGGTAAAGACACCAATTTTGGAGATGGAGAGGCAAGGCTGAAGGGGAGGAGGAGGCCTTTATTTGAAGATAACAATTCTTGTGTTGTTATGTTCAAAAGTCTTATCTAGTAAGTTTCCCATAGGAAGTTATTGGCAATAGAGACATATTTTTATTTTCAAAATTCCATGTAGGTGTCGTGGTATGGCACCATTTGCTTGTTAGGAAGTCATATGAGTTTATTTTACATGATGGTGTTCATTATGTTATTTTAGTCTTTGAAGCCAGTGACTCCATAGGGACTTGTTTTTTTATTAAATTTGCCACCAGTCTCTACTTATTTGTCCCAGAGTAGTATGTGATATCTCATAGGCAGGGATTTGAAACTATTTTTTTAAGAATTCTGGACTGACTGGTTTCCTGGATGATGAGGTCTTAGGCTATGGGAACTTTACTGTCTGCTGATTTTTATAATAAGTAACGCAAAGAATTGGTAAAGACACCAATTTTGGAGATGGAGAGGAAAGGCTGAAGGGGAGGAGGAGGCCTTTATTTGAAGATAACAATTCTTGTGCTGTTATGTTCAAAAGTCTTATCTAGTAAGTTTCCCATAGCTCGCTATCTTTTTTTCCAAATTCTTCATGTACCCACTATCTGACAAATATAATAGAAGTAGCATTATTTACTCACCTAATATACCAAGAGCTGTTTTACAAATGTTTGGAGACTCATATGTATATTGGGCTTAAAGCCAATGCCTGTAGTGGTGCCATAGGTTTAGATAAAGAACCAGGACTGAAGCAGATTTTGAGAGCTTTTGTGTGATGATAAATTGTGTAGACTTAGGATATCCAGACCTTGTACGTTTTCCAATGCATAGCTATCATGTGTTGTACTATAGAATCGATACATTTTGTAAAAAAAAAGTGCTTGTAAAGGGGTATACACTTCTGGGTGAATTAATTCTGTGTTTTCCTGTTTACTGTAAAAAAGTTGGGATTTTTTGGTATAGTTTTCAATTTTGTTTTATACTTGCACACATTTCATGTTAATGTTGTACTCTCATTTGATTTTGATTGGCTGTGTATAATCATGGAGATTTTATCTAGATTCTTTTAATATATTTTATATGTTATTCTGTTACATTGAAGTTAGATGTACCTCAAATCATTATAGTTACATTGGTAATATGGTGAGATTGCTATCATATCACTGTGTCATTTCCATTATGTTCATCTAATTTCCAATGGAGATGTCTGGTCAGAAGTGGTTTGTTTGGTTCAGTTGCTGGGCCCTCCTTGGATATTGGTGCTTCATGTGATGTGGAATTACTTAGGGTAGGTCCCTTTTGCTGGATTTGGTGAGGGCAATAAAGAGAGATGTAATGCTTATGTTATTGCTCCTCTCTCTCAAGGTAAAATTGTGTGGTCTGAGATGGTATCATGTTTGTTTTGGAGAAATACCACAGACCAATAACCTTAAAAGGTATTGGGAATAAAGAGGTCTGCTTTTTTCAAAATTCTGTGTAGGTGTCATAGTATGGCGCCATTTGCTGGTTAGGAAGTCATCTGATTTTATTTTAGTGATGGTGTTCACTGTTTTTTTTTTAGTCTTTGAAACCAGTGACTCCACAGGGACTTGGTTTTGGTAAATTTGTCACCAGTCTCTACTTCTGTGTACCAGAGTAGTATGTGATATCTGATAGCCAGGGGTTTGAAACTATTTTTTCAAGAATTCTGTACTGACTGGATTTCCGGATTATGAGGTCCTAGGCTATAGGAACTTTAGTATTTGCTGCTATTTACAATAAGTGACACATAAGATTGGTAAAGACACCAATTTTGGAGATGGAGAGGCAAGGCTGAAGGGGAGGAGGAGGCCTTTATTTGAAGATAACAATTCTTGTGTTGTTATGTTCAAAAGTCTTATCTAGTAAGTTTCCCATAGGAAGGTATTGGGAATAGAGACATATTTTTTTTTCAAAATTCCATGTAGGTGTCGTGGTATGGCACCATTTGCTTGTTAGGAAGTCATATAAGTTTATTTTACATGATGGTGTTCATTATGTTATTTTAGTCTTTGAAGCCAGTGACTCCATAGGGACTTGTTTTTTGATTAAATTTGCCACCAGTCTCTACTTATTTGTCCCAGAGTAGTATGTGATATCTCATAGGCAGGGATTTGAAACTATTTTTTTAAGAATTCTGGACTGACTGGTTTCCTGGATGATGAGGTCTTAGGCTATGGGAACTTTACTGTCTGCTGACTTTTATAATAAGTAACGCAAAGAATTGGTAAAGACACCAATTTTGGAGATGGAGAGGAAAGGCTGAAGGGGAGGAGGAGGCCTTTATTTGAAGATAACAATTCTTGTGTTGTTATGTTCAAAAGTCTTATCTAGTAAGTTTCCCATAGCTCGCTATCTTTTTTTCCAAATTCTTCATGTACCCACTATCTGACAAATATAATTGAAGTAGCATTATTTACTCACCTAATATACCAAGAGCTGTTTTACAAATGGTTGGAGACTCATATGTATATTGGGCTTAAAGCCAATGCCTGTAGTGGTGCCATAGGTTTAGATAAAGAACCAGGACTGAAGCAGATTTTGAGAGCTTTTGTGTGATGATAAATTGTGTAGACTTAGGATATCCAGACCTTGTACGTTTTCCAATGCGTAGCTATCATGTGTTGTACTATAGAATCAATACATTTTGTAAAAAAAAGTGCTTGTAAAGGGGTATACACTTCTGGGTGAATTAATTCTGTGTTTTCCTGTTTACTGTAAAAAACTTGGGATTTTTTGGTATAGTTTTCAATTTTGTTTTATGCTTACACACATTTCATTTTAATGTTGTACTCTTATTTGATTTTGATTGGCTGTGTATAATCATGGAGATTTTATCTAGATTCTTTTACTATATTTTATATGTTATTCTGTTACATTGAAGTTAGATGTACCTCAAATCATTATAGTTACATTGGTAATATGGTGAGATTGCTATCATATCACTGTGTCATTTCCATTATGTTCATCTAATTTCCAATGGAGATGTCTGGGCAGAAGTGGTTTGTTTGGTTCAGTTGCTGGGCCCTCCTTGGATATTGGTACTTCATGTGAAGTGGAATAACTTAGGGTAGGTCCCTTTAGCTGGATTTGGTCAGGGCAATAAAGAGAGATGTAATGCTTATGTTATTGCTCCTCTCTCTCAAGGTAAAATTGTGTGGTCTGAGATGTTATCATGTTTGTTTTGGAGAAATACCACAGACCAATAACCTTGAAAGGTATTGGGAATAAAGAGGTCTGCTTTTTTCAAAATTCTGTGTAGGTGTCATAGTATGGCGCCATTTGCTGGTTAGGAAGTCATCTGATTTGATTTTAGTGATGATGTTCACTGTGTTTTTTTAGTCTTTGAAACCAGTGACTCCACAGGGACTTGGTTTTGGTAAATTTGTCACCAGTCTCTACTTCTGTGTACCAGAGTAGTATGTGATATCTGATAGCCAGGGGTTTGAAACTATTTTTTTAAGAATTCTGTACTGACTGGATTTCCGGATTATGAGGTCCTAGGCTATAGGAACTTTAGTATTTGCTGCTATTTACAATAAGTGACACATAAGATTGGTAAAGACACCAATTTTGGAGATGGAGAGGCAAGGCTGAAGGGGAGGAGGAGGCCTTTATTTGAAGATAACAATTCTTGTGTTGTTATGTTCAAAAGTCTTATCTAGTAAGTTTCCCATAGGAAGGTATTGGGAATAGAGACATATTTTTTTTTCAAAATTCCATGTAGGTGTCGTGGTATGGCACCATTTGCTTGTTAGGAAGTCATATGAGTTTATTTTACATGATTGTGTTCATTATGTTATTTTAGTCTTTGAAGCCAGTGACTCCATAGGGACTTGTTTTTTGATTATATTTGCCACCAGTCTCTACTTATTTGTCCCAGAGTAGTATGTGATATCTCATAGGCAGGGATTTGAAACTATTTTTTTAAGAATTCTGGACTGACTGGTTTCCTGGATGATGAGGTCTTAGGCTATGGGAACTTTACTGTCTACTGATTTTTATAATAAGTAACGCAAAGAATTGGTAAAGACACCAATTTTGGAGATGGAGAGGAAAGGCTGAAGGGGAGGAGGAGGCCTTTATTTGAAGATAACAATTCTTGTGTTGTTATGTTCAAAAGTCTTATCTAGTAAGTTTCCCATAGCTCGCTATCTTTTTTTCCAAATTCTTCATGTACCCACTATCTGACAAATATAATAGAAGTAGCATTATTTACTCACCTAATATTCCAAGAGCTGTTTTACAAATGGTTGGAGACTCATATGTATATTGGGCTTAAAGCCAATGCCTGTAGTGGTGCCATAGGTTTAGATAAAGAACCAGGACTGAAGCAGATTTTGAGAGCTTTTGTGTGATGATAAATTGTGTAGACTTAGGATATCCAGACCTTGTACGTTTTCCAATGCGTAGCTATCATGTGTTGTACTATAGAATCAATACATTTTGTAAAAAAAAGTGCTTGTAAAGGGGTATACACTTCTGGGTGAATTAATTCTGTGTTTTCCTGTTTATTGTAAAAAAGTTGGAAATTTTTGGGTATAGTTTTCAATTTTGTTTTATACTTGCACACATTTCATGTTAATGTTGTACTCTCATTTGATTTTGATTGGCTGTGTATAATCATGGATATTTTATCTAGATTCTTTTACTATATTTTATATGTTATTCTGTTACATTGAAGTTAGATGTACCTCAAATCATTATAGTTACATTGGTAATATGGTGAGATTGCTATCATATCACTGTGTCATTTCCATTATGTTCATCTAATTTCCAATGGAGATGTCTGGTCAGAAGTGGTTTGTTTGGTTCAGTTGCTGGGCCCTCCTTGGATATTGGTGCTTCATGTGAAGTGGAATAACTTAGGGTAGGTCCCTTTAGCTGGATTTGGTCAGGGCAATAAAGAGAGATGTAATGCTTATGTTATTGCTCCTCTCTCTCAAGGTAAAATTGTGTGGTCTGAGATGGTATCATGTTTGTTTTGGAGAAATACCACAGACCAATAACCTTGAAAGGTATTGGGAATAAAGAGGTCTGCTTTTTTCAAAATTCTGTGTAGGTGTCATAGTATGGCGCCATTTGCTGGTTAGGAAGTCATCTGATTTGATTTAAGTGATGGTGTTCACTGTGTTTTTTTTAGTCTTTGAAACCAGTGACTCCACAGGGACTTTGTTTTGGTAAATTTGTCACCAGTCTCTACTTCTGTGTACCAGAGTAGTATGTGATATCTGATAGCCAGGGGTTTGAAACTATTTTTTTAAGAATTCTGTACTGACTGGATTTCCGGATTATGAGGTCCTAGGCTATAGGAACTTTAGTATTTGCTGCTATTTACAATAAGTGACACATAAGATTGGTAAAGACACCAATATTGGAGATGGAGAGGCAAGGCTGAAGGGGAGGAGGAGGCCTTTATTTGAAGATAACAATTCCTTTGTTGTTATGTTCAAAAGTCTTATCTAGTAAGTATCCCATAGAAAGGTATTGGGAATAGAGACATATTTTTTTTTCAAAATTCCATGTAGGTGTCGTGGTATGGCACCATTTGCTTGTTAGGAAGTCATATAAGTTTATTTTACATGATGGTGTTCATTATGTTATTTTAGTCTCTGAAGCCAGTGACTCCATAGGGACTTATTTTTTGATTACATTTGCCACCAGTCTCTACTTATTTGTCCCAGAGTAGTATGTGATATCTCATAGGCAGGGATTTGAAACTATTTTTTTAAGAATTCTGGACTGACTGGTTTCCTGGATGATGAGGTCTTAGGCTATGGGAACTTTGCTGTCTGCTGATTTTTATAATAAGTAACGCAAAGAATTGGTAAAGACACCAATTTTGGAGATGGAGAGGAAAGGCTGAAGGGGAGGAGGAGGCCTTTATTTGAAGATAACAATTCTTGTGTTATGTTCAAAAGTCTTATCTAGTAAGTTTCCCATAGCTCGCTATCTTTTTTTCCAAATTCTTCATGTACCCACTATCTGACAAATATAATAGAAGTAGCATTATTTACTCACCTAATATTCCAAGAGCTGTTTTACAAATGGTTGGAGACTCATATGTATATTGGGCTTAAAGCCAATGCCTGTAGTGGTGCCATAGGTTTAGGTAAAGAACCAGGACTGAAGCAGATTTTGAGAGCTTTTGTGTGATGATAAATTGTGTAGACTTAGGATATCCAGACCTTGTACGTTGTCCAATGCGTAGCTATCATGTGTTGTACTATAGAATCAATACATTTTGTAAAAAAAAGTGCTTGTAAAGGGGTATACACTTCTGGGTGAATTAATTCTGTGTTTTCCTGTTTACTGTAAAAAACTTGGGATTTTTTGGTATAGTTTTCAATTTTGTTTTATGCTTACACACATTTCATTTTAATGTTGTACTCTTATTTGATTTTGATTGGCTGTGTATAATCATGGAGATTTTATCTAGATTCTTTTACTATATTTTATATGTTATTCTGTTACATTGAAGTTAGATGTACCTCAAATCATTATAGTTACATTGGTAATATGGTGAGATTGCTATCATATCACTGTGTCATTTCCATTATGTTCATCTAATTTCCAATGGAGATGTCTGGGCAGAAGTGGTTTGTTTGGTTCAGTTGCTGGGCCCTCCTTGGATATTGGTACTTCATGTGAAGTGGAATAACTTAGGGTAGGTCCCTTTAGCTGGATTTGGTCAGGGCAATAAAGAGAGATGTAATGCTTATGTTATTGCTCCTCTCTCTCAAGGTAAAATTGTGTGGTCTGAGATGTTATCATGTTTGTTTTGGAGAAATACCACAGACCAATAAGCTTGAAAGGTATTGGGAATAAAGAGGTCTGCTTTTTTCAAAATTCTGTGTAGGTGTCATAGTATGGCGGCATTTGCTGGTTAGGAAGTCATCTGATTTGATTTTAGTGATGGTGTTCACTGTGTTTTTTTAGTCTTTGAAACCAGTGACTCCACAGGGACTTGGTTTTGGTAAATTTGTCACCAGTCTCTACTTCTGTGTACCAGAGTAGTATGTGATATCTGATAGCCAGGGGTTTGAAACTATTTTTTTAAGAATTCTGTACTGACTGGATTTCCGGATTATGAGGTCCTAGGCTATAGGAACTTTAGTATTTGCTGCTATTTACAATAAGTGACACATAAGATTGGTAAAGACACCAATTTTGGAGATGGAGAGGCAAGGCTGAAGGGGAGGAGGAGGCCTTTATTTGAAGATAACAATTCTTGTGTTGTTATGTTCAAAAGTCTTATCTAGTAAGTTTCCCATAGGAAGTTATTGGCAATAGAGACATATTTTTATTTTCAAAATTCCATGTAGGTGTCGTGGTATGGCACCATTTGCTTGTTAGGAAGTCATATGAGTTTATTTTACATGATGGTGTTCATTATGTTATTTTAGTCTTTGAAGCCAGTGACTCCATAGGGACTTGTTTTTTTATTAAATTTGCCACCAGTCTCTACTTATTTGTCCCAGAGTAGTATGTGATATCTCATAGGCAGGGATTTGAAACTATTTTTTTAAGAATTCTGGACTGACTGGTTTCCTGGATGATGAGGTCTTAGGCTATGGGAACTTTACTGTCTGCTGATTTTTATAATAAGTAACGCAAAGAATTGGTAAAGACACCAATTTTGGAGATGGAGAGGAAAGGCTGAAGGGGAGGAGGAGGCCTTTATTTGAAGATAACAATTCTTGTGCTGTTATGTTCAAAAGTCTTATCTAGTAAGTTTCCCATAGCTCGCTATCTTTTTTTCCAAATTCTTCATGTACCCACTATCTGACAAATATAATAGAAGTAGCATTATTTACTCACCTAATATACCAAGAGCTGTTTTACAAATGTTTGGAGACTCATATGTATATTGGGCTTAAAGCCAATGCCTGTAGTGGTGCCATAGGTTTAGATAAAGAACCAGGACTGAAGCAGATTTTGAGAGCTTTTGTGTGATGATAAATTGTGTAGACTTAGGATATCCAGACCTTGTACGTTTTCCAATGCATAGCTATCATGTGTTGTACTATAGAATCGATACATTTTGTAAAAAAAAAGTGCTTGTAAAGGGGTATACACTTCTGGGTGAATTAATTCTGTGTTTTCCTGTTTACTGTAAAAAAGTTGGGATTTTTTGGTATAGTTTTCAATTTTGTTTTATACTTGCACACATTTCATGTTAATGTTGTACTCTCATTTGATTTTGATTGGCTGTGTATAATCATGGAGATTTTATCTAGATTCTTTTAATATATTTTATATGTTATTCTGTTACATTGAAGTTAGATGTACCTCAAATCATTATAGTTACATTGGTAATATGGTGAGATTGCTATCATATCACTGTGTCATTTCCATTATGTTCATCTAATTTCCAATGGAGATGTCTGGTCAGAAGTGGTTTGTTTGGTTCAGTTGCTGGGCCCTCCTTGGATATTGGTGCTTCATGTGATGTGGAATTACTTAGGGTAGGTCCCTTTTGCTGGATTTGGTGAGGGCAATAAAGAGAGATGTAATGCTTATGTTATTGCTCCTCTCTCTCAAGGTAAAATTGTGTGGTCTGAGATGGTATCATGTTTGTTTTGGAGAAATACCACAGACCAATAACCTTAAAAGGTATTGGGAATAAAGAGGTCTGCTTTTTTCAAAATTCTGTGTAGGTGTCATAGTATGGCGCCATTTGCTGGTTAGGAAGTCATCTGATTTTATTTTAGTGATGGTGTTCACTGTTTTTTTTTTAGTCTTTGAAACCAGTGACTCCACAGGGACTTGGTTTTGGTAAATTTGTCACCAGTCTCTACTTCTGTGTACCAGAGTAGTATGTGATATCTGATAGCCAGGGGTTTGAAACTATTTTTTCAAGAATTCTGTACTGACTGGATTTCCGGATTATGAGGTCCTAGGCTATAGGAACTTTAGTATTTGCTGCTATTTACAATAAGTGACACATAAGATTGGTAAAGACACCAATTTTGGAGATGGAGAGGCAAGGCTGAAGGGGAGGAGGAGGCCTTTATTTGAAGATAACAATTCTTGTGTTGTTATGTTCAAAAGTCTTATCTAGTAAGTTTCCCATAGGAAGGTATTGGGAATAGAGACATATTTTTTTTTCAAAATTCCATGTAGGTGTCGTGGTATGGCACCATTTGCTTGTTAGGAAGTCATATAAGTTTATTTTACATGATGGTGTTCATTATGTTATTTTAGTCTTTGAAGCCAGTGACTCCATAGGGACTTGTTTTTTTATTAAATTTGCCACCAGTCTCTACTTATTTGTCCCAGAGTAGTATGTGATATCTCATAGGCAGGGATTTGAAACTATTTTTTTAAGAATTCTGGACTGACTGGTTTCCTGGATGATGAGGTCTTAGGCTATGGGAACTTTACTGTCTGCTTATTTTTATAATAAGTAACGCAAAGAATTGGTAAAGACACCAATTTTGGAGATGGAGAGGAAAGGCTGAAGGGGAGGAGGAGGCCTTTATTTGAAGATAACAATTCTTGTGTTGTTATGTTCAAAAGTCTTATCTAGTAAGTTTCCCATAGCTCGCTATCTTTTTTTCCAAATTCTTCATGTACCCACTATCTGACAAATATAATAGAAGTAGCATTATTTACTCACCTAATATTCCAAGAGCTGTTTTACAAATGGTTGGAGACTCATATGTATATTGGGCTTAAAGCCAATGCCTGTAGTGGTGCCATAGGTTTAGATAAAGAACCAGGACTGAAGCAGATTTTGAGAGCTTTTGTGTGATGATAAATTGTGTAGACTTAGGATATCCAGACCTTGTACGTTTTCCAATGCATAGCTATCATGTGTTGTACTATAAAATCAATACATTTTGTAAAAAAAAGTGCTTGTAAAGGGGTATATACACTTCTGGGTGAATTAATTCTGTGTTTTCCTGTTTACTGTAAAAAAGTTGGGATTTTTTGGTATAGTTTTCAATTTTGTTTTATACTTGCACACATTTCATGTTAATGTTGTACTCTCATTTGATTTTGATTGGCTGTGTATAATCATGGAGATTTTATCTAGATTCTTTTACTATATTTTATATGTTATTCTGTTACATTGAAGTTAGATGTACCTCAAATCATTATAGTTACATTGGTAATATGGTGAGATTGCTATCATATCACTGTGTCATTTCCATTATGTTCATCTAATTTCCAATGGAGATGTCTGGTCAGAAGTGGTTTGTTTGGTTCAGTTGCTGGGCCCTCCTTGGATATTGGTGCTTCATGTGAAGTGGAATAACTTAGGGTAGGTCCCTTTAGCTGGATTTGGTCAGGGCAATAAAGAGAGATGTAATGCTTATGTTATTGCTCCTCTCTCTCAAGGTAAAATTGTGTGGTCTGAGATGGTATCATGTTTGTTTTGGAGAAATACCACAGACCAATAACCTTGAAAGGTATTGGGAATAAAGAGGTCTGCTTTTTTCAAAATTCTGTGTAGGTGTCATAGTATGGCGCCATTTGCTGGTTAGGAAGTCATCTGATTTGATTTAAGTGATGGTGTTCACTGTGTTTTTTTTAGTCTTTGAAACCAGTGACTCCACAGGGACTTTGTTTTGGTAAATTTGTCACCAGTCTCTACTTCTGTGTACCAGAGTAGTATGTGATATCTGATAGCCAGGGGTTTGAAACTATTTTTTTAAGAATTCTGTACTGACTGGATTTCCGGATTATGAGGTCCTAGGCTATCGGAACTTTAGTATTTGCTGCTATTTACAATAAGTGACACATAAGATTGGTAAAGACACCAATATTGGAGATGGAGAGGCAAGGCTGAAGGGGAGGAGGAGGCCTTTATTTGAAGATAACAATTCCTTTGTTGTTATGTTCAAAAGTCTTATCTAGTAAGTATCCCATAGAAAGGTATTGGGAATAGAGACATATTTTTTTTTCAAAATTCCATGTAGGTGTCGTGGTATGGAGCCATTTGCTTGTTAGGAAGTCATATAAGTTTATTTTACATGATGGTGTTCATTATGTTATTTTAGTCTCTGAAGCCAGTGACTCCATAGGGACTTGTTTTTTGATTACATTTGCCACCAGTCTCTACTTATTTGTCCCAGAGTAGTATGTGATATCTCATAGGCAGGGATTTGAAACTATTTTTTTAAGAATTCTGGACTGACTGGTTTCCTGGATGATGAGGTCTTAGGCTATGGGAACTTTGCTGTCTGCTGATTTTTATAATAAGTAACGCAAAGAATTGGTAAAGACACCAATTTTGGAGATGGAGAGGAAAGGCTGAAGGGGAGGAGGAGGCCTTTATTTGAAGATAACAATTCTTGTGTTGTTATGTTCAAAAGTCTTATCTAGTAAGTTTCCCATAGCTCGCTATCTTTTTTTCCAAATTCTTCATGTACCCACTATCTGACAAATATAATAGAAGTAGCATTATTTACTCACCTAATATTCCAAGAGCTGTTTTACAAATGGTTGGAGACTCATATGTATATTGGGCTTAAAGCCAATGCCTGTAGTGGTGCCATAGGTTTAGGTAAAGAACCAGGACTGAAGCAGATTTTGAGAGCTTTTGTGTGATGATAAATTGTGTAGACTTAGGATATCCAGACCTTGTACGTTTTCCAATGCGTAGCTATCATGTGTTGTACTATAGAATCAATAAATTTTGGAAAAAAAAGTGCTTGTAAAGGGGTATACACTTCTGGGTGAATTAATTCTGTGTTTTCCTGTTTATTGTAAAAAAGTTGGGATTTTTTGGTATAGTTTTCAATTTTGTTTTATACTTGCACACATTTCATGTTAATGTTGTACTCTCATTTGATTTTGATTGGCTGTGTATAATCATGGAGATTTTATCTAGATTATTTTACTATATTTTATATGTTATTCTGTTACATTGAAGTTAGATGTACCTCAAATCATTATAGTTACATTGGTAATATGGTGAGATTGCTATCATATCACTGTGTCATTTCCATTATGTTCATCTAATTTCCAATGGAGATGTCTGGTCAGAAGTGGTTTGTTTGGTTCAGTTGCTGGGCCCTCCTTGGATATTGGTGCTTCATGTGAAGTGGAATAACTTAGGGTAGGTCCCTTTAGCTGGATTTGATCAGGGCAATAAAGAGAGATGTAATGCTTGTGTTATTGCTCCTCTCTCTCAAGGTAAAATTGTGTGGTCTGAGATGGTATCATGTTTGTTTTGGAGAAATACCACAGACCAATAAACTTGAAAGGTATTGGGAATAAAGAGGTCTGCTTTTTTCAAAATTCTGTGTAGGTGTCATAGTATGGCGGCATTTCCTGGTTAGGAAGTCATCTGATTTGATTTTAGTGATGGTGTTCACTGTGTTTTTTTAGTCTTTGAAACCAGTGACTCCACAGGGACTTGGTTTTGGTAAATTTGTCACCAGTCTCTACTTCTGTGTACCAGAGTAGTATGTGATATCTGATAGCCAGGGGTTTGAAACTATTTTTTTAAGAATTCTGTACTGACTGGATTTCCGGATTATGAGGTCCTAGGCTATAGGAACTTTAGTATTTGCTGCTATTTACAATAAGTGACACATAAGATTGGTAAAGACACCAATATTGGAGATGGAGAGGCAAGGCTGAAGAGGAAGAGGAGGCTTTTATTTGAAGATAACAAATCCTTTGTTGTTATGTTCAAAAGTCTTATCTAGTAAGTTTCCCATAGGAAGGTATTGGGAATAGAGACATATTTTTTTTTCAAAATTCCATGTAGGTGTCGTGGTATGGCACCATTTGCTTGTTAGGAAGTCATATGAGTTTATTTTGCATGATGGTGTTCATTATGTTATTTTAGTCTTTGAAGCCAGTGACTCCATAGGGACTTGTTTTTTTATTAAATTTGCCACCAGTCTCTACTTATTTGTCCCAGAGTAGTATGTGATATCTCATAGGCAGGGATTTGAAACTATTTTTTTAAGAATTCTGGACTGACTGGTTTCCTGGATGATAAGGTCTTAGGCTATGGGAACTTTACTGTCTGCTTATTTTTATAATAAGTAACGCAAAGAATTGGTAAAGACACCAATTTTGGAGATGGAGAGGAAAGGCTGAAGGGGAGGAGGAGGCCTTTATTTGAAGATAACAATTCTTGTGTTGTTATGTTCAAAAGTCTTATCTAGTAAGTTTCCCATAGCTCGCTATCTTTTTTTCCAAATTCTTCATGTACCCACTATCTGACAAATATAATAGAAGTAGCATTATTTACTCACCTAATATTCCAAGAGCTGTTTTACAAATGGTTGGAGACTCATATGTATATTGGGCTTAAAGCCAATGCCTGTAGTGGTGCCATAGGTTTAGATAAAGAACCAGGACTGAAGCAGATTTTGAGAGCTTTTGTGTGATGATAAATTGTGTAGACTTAGGATATCCAGACCTTGTACGTTTTCCAATGCATAGCTATCATGTGTTGTACTATAAAATCAATACATTTTGTAAAAAAAAGTGCTTGTAAAGGGGTATATACACTTCTGGGTGAATTAATTCTGTGTTTTCCTGTTTACTGTAAAAAAGTTGGGATTTTTTGGTATAGTTTTCAATTTTGTTTTATACTTGCACACATTTCATGTTAATGTTGTACTCTCATTTGATTTTGATTGGCTGTGTATAATCATGGAGATTTTATCTAGATTCTTTTACTATATTTTATATGTTATTCTGTTACATTGAAGTTAGATGTACCTCAAATCATTATAGTTACATTAGTAATATGGTGAGATTGCTATCATATCACTGTGTCATTTCCATTATGTTCATCTAATTTCCAATGGAGATGTCTGGTCAGAAGTGGTTTGTTTGGTTCAGTTGCTGGGCTCTCCATGGATATTGGTGCTTCATGTGAAGTGGAATAACTTAGGGTAGGTCCCTTTAGCTGGATTTGGTCAGGGCAATAAAGAGAGATGTAATGCTTATGTTATTGCTCCTCTCTCTCAAGGTAAAATTGTGTGGTCTGAGATGGTATCATGTTTGTTTTGGAGAAATACCACAGACCAATAAACTTTAAAGGTAATGGGAATAAAGAGGTCTGCTTTTTTCAAAATTCTGTGTAGGTGTCATAGTATGGCGCCATTTGCTGGTTAGGAAGTCATCTGATTTGATTTTAGTGATGGTGTTCACTGTGTTTTTTTAGTCTTTGAAACCAGTGACTCCACAGGGACTTGGTTTTGGTAAATTTGTCACCAGTCTCTACTTCTGTGTACCAGAGAAGTATGTGATATCTGATAGCCAGGGGTTTGAAACTATTTTTTTAAGAATTCTGTACTGACTGGATTTCCGGATTATGAGGTCCTAGGCTATAGGAACTTTAGTATTTGCTGCTATTTACAATACGTGACACATAAGATTGGTAAAGACACCAATTTTGGAGATGGAGAGGAAAGGCTGAAGGGGAGGAGGAGGCCTTTATTTGAAGATAACAATTCTTGTGTTGTTATGTTCAAAAGTCTCATCTAGTAAGTTTCCCATAGGAAGGTATTGGGAATAGAGACATATTTTTTTTTCAAAATTCCATGTAGGTGTCGTGGTATGGCACCATTTTCTTGTTAGGAAGTCATATAAGTTTATTTTACATGATGGTGCTCATTATGTTATTTTAGTCTTTGAAGCCAGTGACTCCGTAGGGACTTGTTTTTTTATTAAATTTGCCACCAGTCTCTACTTATTTGTCCCAGTGTAGTATGTGATATCTCATAGGCAGGGATTTGAAACTATTTTTTTATGAATTCTGGACTGACTGGTTTCCTGGATGATGAGGTCTTAGGCTATGGGAACTTTACTGTCTACTGATTTTTATAATAAGTAACGCAAAGAATTGGTAAAGACACCAATTTTGGAGATGGAGAGGAAATGCTGAAGGGGAGGAGGAGGCCTTTATTTGAAGATAACAATTCTTGTGTTGTTATGTTCAAAAGTCTTATCTAGTAAGTTTCCCATAGCTCGCTATCTTTTTTTCCAAATTCTTCATGTACCCACTATCTGACAAATATAATAGAAGTAGCATTATTTACTCACCTAATATACCAAGAGCTGTTTTACAAATGGTTGGAGACTCATATGTATATTGGGCTTATAGCCAATGCCTGTAGTGGTGCCATAGGTTTAGATAAAGAACCAGGACTGAAGCAGATTTTGAGAGCTTTTGTGTGATGATAAATTGTGTAGACTTAGGATATCCAGACCTTGTACGTTTTCCAATGCATAGCTATCATGTGTTGTACTATAGAATCGATACATTTTGTAAAAAAAAAGTGCTTGTAAAGGGGTATACACTTCTGGGTGAATTAATTCTGTGTTTTCCTGTTTACTGTAAAAAAGTTGGGATTTTTTGGTATAGTTTTCAATTTTGTTTTATACTTGCACACATTTCATGTTAATGTTGTACTCTTATTTGATTTTGATTGGCTGTGTATAATCATGGAGATTTTATCTAGATTCTTTTACTATATTTGATATGTTATTCTGTTACATTGAAGTTAGATGTACCTCAAATCATTATAGTTACATTGGTAATATGGTGAGATTGCTATCATATCACTGTGTCATTTCCATTATGTTCATCTAATTTCCAATGGAGATGTCTGGTCAGAAGTGGTTTGTTTGGTTCAGTTGCTGGGCCCTCCTTGGATATTGGTGCTTCATGTGAAGTGGAATAAGTTAGGGTAGGTCCCTTTAGCTGGATTTGGTCAAGGCAATAAAGAGAGATGTAATGCTTATGTTATTGCTCCTCTCTCTCAAGGTAAAATTTTGTGGTCTGAGATGGTATCATGTTTGTTTTGGAGAAATACCACAGACCAATAACCTTGAAAGGTATTGGGAATAAAGAGGTCTGCTTTTTTCAAAATTCTGTGTAGGTGTCATAGTATGGCGCCATTTGCTGGTTAGGAAGTCATCTGATTTGATTTTAGTGATGGTGTTCACTGTGTTTTTTTAGTCTTTGAAACCAGTGACTCCACAGGGACTTGGTTTTGGTAAATTTTTTTACCAGTCTCTACTTCTGTGTACCAGAGAAGTATGTGATATCTGATAGCCAGGGGTTTGAAACTATTTTTTTAAGAATTCTGTACTGACTGGATTTCCGGATTATGAGGTCCTAGGCTATGGGAACTTTAGTATTTGCTGCTATTTACAATAAGTGACACATAAGATTAGTAAAGACACCAATTTTGGAGATGGAGAGGCAAGGCTGAAGGGGAGGAGGAGGCCTTTATTTGAAGATAACAATTCTTGTGTTGTTATGTTCAAAAGTCTTATGTAGTAAGTTTCCCATAGGAAGGTATTGGGAATAGAAACATATTTTTTTTTTCAAAATTCCATGTAGGTGTCGTGGTATGGCACCATTTGCTTGTTAGGAAGTCATATGAGTTTATTTTACATGATGGTGTTCATTATGTTATTTTAGTCTTTGAAGCCAGTGACTCCATAGGGACTTGTGTTTTGATTAAATTTGCCACCAGTCTCTACTTATTTGTCCCAGAGTAGTATGTGATATCTCATAGGCAAGGATTTGAAACTATTTTTTTAAGAATTCTGGACTGACTGGTTTCCTGGATGATGAGGTCTTAGGCTATGGGAACTTTACTGTCTGCTGATTTTTATAATAAGTAACGCAAAGAATTGGTAAAGACACCAATTTTGGAGATGGAGAGGAAAGGCTGAAGGGGAGGAGGAGGCCTTTATTTGAAGATAACAATTCTTGTGTTGTTATGTTCAAAAGTCTTATCTAGTAAGTTTCCCATAGCTCGCTATCTTTTTTTCCAAATTCTTCATGTACCCACTATCTGACAAATATAATTGAAGTAGCATTATTTACTCACCTAATATACCAAGAGCTGTTTTACAAATGGTTGGAGACTCATATGTATATTGGGCTTAAAGCCAATGCCTGTAGTGGTGCCATAGGTTTAGATAAAGAACCAGGACTGAAGCAGATTTTGAGAGCTTTTGTGTGATGATAAATTGTGTAGACTTAGGATATCCAGACCTTGTACGTTTTCCAATGCGTAGCTATCATGTGTTGTACTATAGAATCAATACATTTTGTAAAAAAAAGTGCTTGTAAAGGGGTATACACTTCTGGGTGAATTAATTCTGTGTTTTCCTGTTTATTGTAAAAAAGTTGGACATTTTTTGGTATAGTTTTCAATTTTGTTTTATACTTACACACATTTCATGTTAATGTTGTACTCTTATTTGATTTTGATTGGCTGTGTATAATCATGGAGATTTTATCTAGATTCTTTTACTATATTTTATATGTTATTCTGTTACATTGAAGTTAGATGTACCTCAAATCATTATAGTTACATTGGTAATATGGTGAGATTGCTATCATATCACTGTGTCATTTCCATTATGTTCATCTAATTTCCAATGGAGATGTCTGGTCAGAAGTGGTTTGTTTGGTTCAGTTGCTGGGCCCTCCTTGGATATTGGTGCTTCATGTGAAGTGGAATAACTTAGGGTAGGTCCCTTTAGCTGGATTTGGTCAGGGCAATAAAGAGAGATGTAATGCTTATGTTATTGCTCCTCTCTCTCAAGGTAAAATTGTGTGGTCTGAGATGGTATCAGGTTTGTTTTGGAGAAATACCACAGACCAATAACCTTGAAAAAGGTATTGGGAATAAAGAGGTCTGCTTTTTTCAAAATTCTGTGTAGGTGTCATAGTATGGCGCCATTTGCTGGTTAGGAAGTCATCTGATTTGATTTTAGTGATGGTGTTCACTGTGTTTTTTTAGTCTTTGAAACCAGTGACTCCACAGGGACTTGGTTTTGGTAAATTTGTCACCAGTCTCTACTTCTGTGTACCAGAGTAGTATGTGATATCTGATAGCCAGGGGTTTGAAACTATTTTTTTAAGAATTCTGTACTGACTGGATTTCCGGATTATGAGGTCCTAGGCTATAGGAACTTTAGTATTTGCTGCTATTTACAATAAGTGACACATAAGATTGGTAAAGACACCAATTTTGGAGATGGAGAGGCAAGGCTGAAGGGGAGGAGGAGGCCTTTATTTGAACATAACAATTCTTGTGTTGTTATGTTCAAAAGTCTTATCTAGTAAGTTTCCCATAGGAAGGTATTGGGAATAGAGACATATTTTTTTTTCAAAATTCCATGTAGGTGTCGTGGTATGGCACCATTTGCTTGTTAGGAAGTCATATGGGTTTATTTTACATGATGGTGTTCATTATGTTATTTTAGTCTTTGAAGCCAGTGACTCCATAGGGGCTTGTTTTTTTATTAAATTTGCCACCAGTCTCTACTTATTTGTCCCAGAGTAGTATGTGATATCTCATAGGCAGGGATTTGAAACTATTTTTTTAAGAATTCTGGACTGACTGGTTTCCTGGATGATGAGGTCTTAGGCTATGGGAACTTTACTGTCTGGTGATTTTTATAATAAGTAACGCAAAGAATTGGTAAAGACACCAATTTTGGAGATGGAGAGGAAAGGCTGAAGGGGAGGAGGAGGCCTTTATTTGAAGATAACAATTCTTGTGTTGTTATGTTCAAAAGTCTTATCTAGTAAGTTTCCCATAGCTCGCTATCTTTTTTTCCAAATTCTTCATGTACCCACTATCTGACAAATATAATTGACGTAGCATTATTTACTCACCTAATATACCAAGAGCTGTTTTACAAATGGTTGGAGACTCATATGTATATTGAGCTTAAAGCCAATGCCTGTAGTGGGGCCATAGGTTTAGATAAAGAACCAGGACTGAAGCAGATTTTGAGAGCTTTTGTGTGATGATAAATTGTGTAGACTTAGGATATCCAGACCTTGTACGTTTTCCAATGCGTAGCTATCATGTGTTGTACTATAGAATCAATACATTTTGTAAAAAAAAGTGCTTGTAAAGGGGTATACACTTCTGGGTGAATTAATTCTGTGTTTTCCTGTTTATTGTAAAAAAGTTGGGATTTTTTGGTATAGTTTTCAATTTTGTTTTATGCTTACACACATTTCATGTTAATGTTGTACTCTTATTTGATTTTGATTGGCTGTGTATAATCATGGAGATTTTATCTAGATTCTTTTACTATATTTTATATGTTATTCTGTTACATTGAAGTTAGATGTACCTCAAATCATTATAGTTACATTGGTAATATGGTGAGATTGCTATCATATCACTGTGTCATTTCCATTATGTTCATCTAATTTCCAATGGAGATGTCTGGTCAGAAGTGGTTTGTTTGGTTCAGTTGCTGGGCCCTCCTTGGATATTGGTGCTTCATGTGAAGTGGAATAACTTAGGGTAGGTCCCTTTAGCTGGATTTGGTCAGGGCAATAAAGAGAGATGTAATGCTTATGTTATTGCTCCTCTCTCTCAAGGTAAAATTGTGTGGTCTGAGATGGTATCAGGTTTGTTTTGGAGAAATACCACAGACCAATAACCTTGAAAAAGGTATTGGGAATAAAGAGGTCTGCTTTTTTCAAAATTCTGTGTAGGTGTCATAGTATGGCGCCATTTGCTGGTTAGGAAGTCATCTGATTTGATTTTAGTGATGGTGTTCACTGTGTTTTTTTAGTCTTTGAAACCAGTGACTCCACAGGGACTTGGTTTTGGTAAATTTGTCACCAGTCTCTACTTCTGTGTACCAGAGTAGTATGTGATATCTGATAGCCAGGGGTTTGAAACTATTTTTTTAAGAATTCTGTACTGACTGGATTTCCGGATTATGAGGTCCTAGGCTATAGGAACTTTAGTATTTGCTGCTATTTACAATAAGTGACACATAAGATTGGTAAAGACACCAATTTTGGAGATGGAGAGGCAAGGCTGAAGGGGAGGAGGAGGCCTTTATTTGAACATAACAATTCTTGTGTTGTTATGTTCAAAAGTCTTATCTAGTAAGTTTCCCATAGGAAGGTATTGGGAATAGAGACATATTTTTTTTTCAAAATTCCATGTAGGTGTCGTGGTATGGCACCATTTGCTTGTTAGGAAGTCATATGGGTTTATTTTACATGATGGTGTTCATTATGTTATTTTAGTCTTTGAAGCCAGTGACTCCATAGGGGCTTGTTTTTTTATTAAATTTGCCACCAGTCTCTACTTATTTGTCCCAGAGTAGTATGTGATATCTCATAGGCAGGGATTTGAAACTATTTTTTTAAGAATTCTGGACTGACTGGTTTCCTGGATGATGAGGTCTTAGGCTATGGGAACTTTACTGTCTGCTGATTTTTATAATAAGTAACGCAAAGAATTGGTAAAGACACCAATTTTGGAGATGGAGAGGAAAGGCTGAAGGGGAGGAGGAGGCCTTTATTTGAAGATAACAATTCTTGTGTTGTTATGTTCAAAAGTCTTATCTAGTAAGTTTCCCATAGCTCGCTATCTTTTTTTCCAAATTCTTCATGTACCCACTATCTGACAAATATAATTGACGTAGCATTATTTACTCACCTAATATACCAAGAGCTGTTTTACAAATGGTTGGAGACTCATATGTATATTGAGCTTAAAGCCAATGCCTGTAGTGGGGCCATAGGTTTAGATAAAGAACCAGGACTGAAGCAGATTTTGAGAGCTTTTGTGTGATGATAAATTGTGTAGACTTAGGATATCCAGACCTTGTACGTTTTCCAATGCGTAGCTATCATCTGTTGTACTATAGAATCAATACATTTTGTAAAAAAAAGTGCTTGTAAAGGGGTATACACTTCTGGGTGAATTAATTCTGTGTTTTCCTGTTTATTGTAAAAAAGTTGGGATTTTTTGGTATAGTTTTCAATTTTGTTTTATGCTTACACACATTTCATGTTAATGTTGTACTCTTATTTGATTTTGATTGGCTGTGTATAATCATGGAGATTTTATCTAGATTCTTTTACTATATTTTATATGTTATTCTGTTACATTGAAGTTAGATGTACCTCAAATCATTATAGTTACATTGGTAATATGGTGAGATTGCTATCATATCACTGTGTCATTTCCATTATGTTCATCTAATTTCCAATGGAGATGTCTGGTCAGAAGTGGTTTGTTTGGTTCAGTTGCTGGGCCCTCCTTGGATATTGGTGCTTCATGTGAAGTGGAATAACTTAGGGTAGGTCCCTTTAGCTGGATTTGGTCAGGGCAATAAAGAGAGATGTAATGCTTATGTTATTGCTCCTCTCTCTCAAGGTAAAATTGTGTGGTCTGAGATGGTATCATGTTTGTTTTTGAGAAATACCACAGACCAATAACCTTGAAAGATATTGGGAATAAAGAGGTCTGCTTTTTTCAAAATTCTGTGTAGGTGTCATAGTATGGCGCCATTTGCTGGTTAGGAAGTCATCTGATTTGATTTTAGTTATGGTGTTCACTGTTTTTTTTTAGTCTTTGAAACCAGTGACTCCACAGGGACTTGGTTTTGGTAAATTTGTCACCAGTCTCTACTTCTGTGTACCAGAGTAGTATGTGATATCTGATAGCCATGGGTTTGAAACTATTTTTTTAAGAATTCTGTACTGACTGGATTTCCGGATTATGAGGTCCTAGGCTATAGGAACTTTAGTATTTGCTGCTATTTACAATAAGTGACACATAAGATTGGTAAAGACACCAATTTTGGAGATGGAGAGGCAAGGCTGAAGGGGAGGAGGAGGCCTTTATTTGAAGATAACAATTCTTGTGTTGTTATGTTCAAAAGTCTTATGTAGTAAGTTTCCCATAGGAAGGTATTGGGAATAGAAACATATTTTTTTTTTCAAAATTCCATGTAGGTGTCGTGGTATGGCACCATTTGCTTGTTAGGAAGTCATATGAGTTTATTTTACATGATGGTGTTCATTATGTTATTTTAGTCTTTGAAGCCAGTGACTCCATAGGGACTTGTGTTTTGATTAAATTTGCCACCAGTCTCTACTTATTTGTCCCAGAGTAGTATGTGATATCTCATAGGCAGGGATTTGAAACTATTTTTTTAAGAATTCTGGACTGACTGGTTTCCTGGATGATGAGGTCTTAGGCTATGGGAACTTTACTGTCTGCTGATTTTTATAATAAGTAACGCAAAGAATTGGTAAAGACACCAATTTTGGAGATGGAGAGGAAAGGCTGAAGGGGAGGAGGAGGCCTTTATTTGAAGATAACAATTCTTGTGTTGTTATGTTCAAAAGTCTTATCTAGTAAGTTTCCCATAGCTCGCTATCTTTTTTTCCAAATTCTTCATGTACCCACTATCTGACAAATATAATTGAAGTAGCATTATTTACTCACCTAATATACCAAGAGCTGTTTTACAAATGGTTGGAGACTCATATGTATATTGGGCTTAAAGCCAATGCCTGTAGTGGTGCCATAGGTTTAGATAAAGAACCAGGACTGAAGCAGATTTTGAGAGCTTTTGTGTGATGATAAATTGTGTAGACTTAGGATATCCAGACCTTGTACGTTTTCCAATGCGTAGCTATCATGTGTTGTACTATAGAATCAATACATTTTGTAAAAAAAAGTGCTTGTAAAGGGGTATACACTTCTGGGTGAATTAATTCTGTGTTTTCCTGTTTATTGTAAAAAAGTTGGACATTTTTTGGTATAGTTTTCAATTTTGTTTTATACTTACACACATTTCATGTTAATGTTGTACTCTTATTTGATTTTGATTGGCTGTGTATAATCATGGAGATTTTATCTAGATTCTTTTACTATATTTTATATGTTATTCTGTTACATTGAAGTTAGATGTACCTCAAATCATTATAGTTACATTGGTAATATGGTGAGATTGCTATCATATCACTGTGTCATTTCCATTATGTTCATCTAATTTCCAATGGAGATGTCTGGTCAGAAGTGGTTTGTTTGGTTCAGTTGCTGTGCCCTCCTTGGATATTGGTGCTTCATGTGAAGTGGAATAACTTAGGGTAGGTCCCTTTAGCTGGATTTGGTCAGGGCAATAAAGAGAGATGTAATGCTTATGTTATTGCTCCTCTCTCTCAAGGTAAAATTGTGTGGTCTGAGATGGTATCAGGTTTGTTTTGGAGAAATACCACAGACCAATAACCTTGAAAAAGGTATTGGGAATAAAGAGGTCTGCTTTTTTCAAAATTCTGTGTAGGTGTCATAGTATGGCGCCATTTGCTGGTTAGGAAGTCATCTGATTTGATTTTAGTGATGGTGTTCACTGTGTTTTTTTAGTCTTTGAAACCAGTGACTCCACAGGGACTTGGTTTTGGTAAATTTGTCACCAGTCTCTACTTCTGTGTACCAGAGTAGTATGTGATATCTGATAGCCAGGGGTTTGAAACTATTTTTTTAAGAATTCTGTACTGACTGGATTTCCGGATTATGAGGTCCTAGGCTATAGGAACTTTAGTATTTGCTGCTATTTACAATAAGTGACACATAAGATTGGTAAAGACACCAATTTTGGAGATGGAGAGGCAAGGCTGAAGGGGAGGAGGAGGCCTTTATTTGAACATAACAATTCTTGTGTTGTTATGTTCAAAAGTCTTATCTAGTAAGTTTCCCATAGGAAGGTATTGGGAATAGAGACATATTTTTTTTTCAAAATTCCATGTAGGTGTCGTGGTATGGCACCATTTGCTTGTTAGGAAGTCATATGGGTTTATTTTACATGATGGTGTTCATTATGTTATTTTAGTCTTTGAAGCCAGTGACTCCATAGGGGCTTGTTTTTTTATTAAATTTGCCACCAGTCTCTACTTATTTGTCCCAGAGTAGTATGTGATATCTCATAGGCAGGGATTTGAAACTATTTTTTTAAGAATTCTGGACTGACTGGTTTCCTGGATGATGAGGTCTTAGGCTATGGGAACTTTACTGTCTGCTGATTTTTATAATAAGTAACGCAAAGAATTGGTAAAGACACCAATTTTGGAGATGGAGAGGAAAGGCTGAAGGGGAGGAGGAGGCCTTTATTTGAAGATAACAATTCTTGTGTTGTTATGTTCAAAAGTCTTATCTAGTAAGTTTCCCATAGCTCGCTATCTTTTTTTCCAAATTCTTCATGTACCCACTATCTGACAAATATAATTGACGTAGCATTATTTACTCACCTAATATACCAAGAGCTGTTTTACAAATGGTTGGAGACTCATATGTATATTGGGCTTAAAGCCAATGCCTGTAGTGGTGCCATAGGTTTAGATAAAGAACCAGGACTGAAGCAGATTTTGAGAGCTTTTGTGTGATGATAAATTGTGTAGACTTAGGATATCCAGACCTTGTACGTTTTCCAATGCGTAGCTATCATGTGTTGTACTATAGAATCAATACATTTTGTAAAAAAAAGTGCTTGTAAAGGGGTATACACTTCTGGGTGAATTAATTCTGTGTTTTCCTGTTTACTGTAAAAAAGTTGGGATTTTTTGGTATAGTTTTCAATTTTGTTTTATGCTTACACACATTTCATGTTAATGTTGTACTCTTATTTGATTTTGATTGGCTGTGTATAATCATGGAGATTTTATCTAGATTCTTTTACTATATTTTATATGTTATTCTGTTACATTGAAGTTAGATGTACCTCAAATCATTATAGTTACATTGGTAATATGGTGAGATTGCTATCATATCACTGTGTCATTTCCATTATGTTCATCTAATTTCCAATGGAGATGTCTGGTCAGAAGTGGTTTGTTTGGTTCAGTTGCTGTGCCCTCCTTGGATATTGGTGCTTCATGTGAAGTGGAATAACTTAGGGTAGGTCCCTTTAGCTGGATTTGGTAAGGGCAATAAAGAGAGATGTAATGCTTATGTTATTGCTCCTCTCTCTCAAGGTAAAATTGTGTGGTCTGAGATGGTATCAGGTTTGTTTTGGAGAAATACCACAGACCAATAACCTTGAAAGGTATTGGGAATAAAGAGGTCTGCTTTTTTCAAAATTCTGTGTAGGTGTCATAGTATGGCGCCATTTGCTGGTTAGGAAGTCATCTGATTTGATTTTAGTGATGGTGTTCACTGTGTTTTTTTAGTCTTTGAAACCAGTGACTCCACAGGGACTTGGTTTTGGTAAATTTGTCACCAGTCTCTACTTCTGTGTACCAGAGTAGTATGTGATATCTGATAGCCAGGGGTTTGAAACAATTTTTTTAAGAATTCTGTACTGACTGGATTTCCGGATTATGAGGTCCTAGGCTATAGGAACTTTAGTATTTGCTGCTATTTACAATAAGTGACACATAAGATTGGTAAAGACACCAATTTTGGAGATGGAGAGGCAAGGCTGAAGGGGAGGAGGAGGCCTTTATTTGAACATAACAATTCTTGTGTTGTTATGTTCAAAAGTCTTATCTAGTAAGTTTCCCATAGGAAGGTATTGGGAATAGAGACATATTTTTTTTTCAAAATTCCATGTAGGTGTCGTGGTATGGCACCATTTGCTTGTTAGGAAGTCATATGGGTTTATTTTACATGATGGTGTTCATTATGTTATTTTAGTCTTTGAAGCCAGTGACTCCATAGGGGCTTGTTTTTTTATTAAATTTGCCACCAGTCTCTACTTATTTGTCCCAGAGTAGTATGTGATATCTCATAGGCAGGGATTTGAAACTATTTTTTTAAGAATTCTGGACTGACTGGTTTCCTGGATGATGAGGTCTTAGGCTATGGGAACTTTACTGTCTGCTGATTTTTATAATAAGTAACGCAAAGAATTGGTAAAGACACCAATTTTGGAGATGGAGAGGAAAGGCTGAAGGGGAGGAGGAGGCCTTTATTTGAAGATAACAATTCTTGTGTTGTTATGTTCAAAAGTCTTATCTAGTAAGTTTCCCATAGCTCGCTATCTTTTTTTCCAAATTCTTCATGTACCCACTATCTGACAAATATAATTGACGTAGCATTATTTACTCACCTAATATACCAAGAGCTGTTTTACAAATGGTTGGAGACTCATATGTATATTGGGCTTAAAGCCAATGCCTGTAGTGGTGCCATAGGTTTAGATAAAGAACCAGGACTGAAGCAGATTTTGAGAGCTTTTGTGTGATGATAAATTGTGTAGACTTAGGATATCCAGACCTTGTACGCTTTCCAATGCGTAGCTATCATGTGTTGTACTATAGAATCAATACATTTTGTAAAAAAAAGTGCTTGTAAAGGGGTATACACTTCTGGGTGAATTAATTCTGTGTTTTCCTGTTTACTGTAAAAAAGTTGGGATTTTTTGGTATAGTTTTCAATTTTGTTTTATGCTTACACACATTTCATGTTAATGTTGTACTCTTATTTGATTTTGATTGGCTGTGTATAATCATGGAGATTTTATCTAGATTCTTTTACTATATTTTATATGTTATTCTGTTACATTGAAGTTAGATGTACCTCAAATCATTATAGTTACATTGGTAATATGGTGAGATTGCTATCATATCACTGTGTCATTTCCATTATGTTCATCTAATTTCCAATGGAGATGTCTGGTCAGAAGTGGTTTGTTTGGTTCAGTTGCTGTGCCCTCCTTGGATATTGGTGCTTCATGTGAAGTGGAATAACTTAGGGTAGGTCCCTTTAGCTGGATTTGGTAAGGGCAATAAAGAGAGATGTAATGCTTATGTTATTGCTCCTCTCTCTCAAGGTAAAATTGTGTGGTCTGAGATGGTATCAGGTTTGTTTTGGAGAAATACCACAGACCAATAACCTTGAAAGGTATTGGGAATAAAGAGGTCTGCTTTTTTCAAAATTCTGTGTAGGTGTCATAGTATGGCGCCATTTGCTGGTTAGGAAGTCATCTGATTTGATTTTAGTGATGGTGTTCACTGTGTTTTTTTAGTCTTTGAAACCAGTGACTCCACAGGGACTTGGTTTTGGTAAATTTGTCACCAGTCTCTACTTCTGTGTACCAGAGTAGTATGTGATATCTGATAGCCAGGGGTTTGAAACAATTTTTTTAAGAATTCTGTACTGACTGGATTTCCGGATTATGAGGTCCTAGGCTATAGGAACTTTAGTATTTGCTGCTATTTACAATAAGTGACACATAAGATTGGTAAAGACACCAATTTTGGAGATGGAGAGGCAAGGCTGAAGGGGAGGAGGAGGCCTTTATTTGAACATAACAATTCTTGTGTTGTTATGTTCAAAAGTCTTATCTAGTAAGTTTCCCATAGGAAGGTATTGGGAATAGAGACATATTTTTTTTTCAAAATTCCATGTAGGTGTCGTGGTATGGCACCATTTGCTTGTTAGGAAGTCATATGGGTTTATTTTACATGATGGTGTTCATTATGTTATTTTAGTCTTTGAAGCCAGTGACTCCATAGGGGCTTGTTTTTTTATTAAATTTGCCACCAGTCTCTACTTATTTGTCCCAGAGTAGTATGTGATATCTCATAGGCAGGGATTTGAAACTATTTTTTTAAGAATTCTGGACTGACTGGTTTCCTGGATGATGAGGTCTTAGGCTATGGGAACTTTACTGTCTGCTGATTTTTATAATAAGTAACGCAAAGAATTGGTAAAGACACCAATTTTTGAGATGGAGAGGAAAGGCTGAAGGGGAGGAGGAGGCCTTTATTTGAAGATAACAATTCTTGTGTTGTTATGTTCAAAAGTCTTATCTAGTAAGTTTCCCATAGCTCGCTATCTTTTTTTCCAAATTCTTCATGTACCCACTATCTGACAAATATAATTGACGTAGCATTATTTACTCACCTAATATACCAAGAGCTGTTTTACAAATGGTTGGAGACTCATATGTATATTGGGCTTAAAGCCAATGCCTGTAGTGGTGCCATAGGTTTAGATAAAGAACCAGGACTGAAGCAGATTTTGAGAGCTTTTGTGTGATGATAAATTGTGTAGACTTAGGATATCCAGACCTTGTACGTTTTCCAATGCGTAGCTATCATGTGTTGTACTATAGAATCAATACATTTTGTAAAAAAAAGTGCTTGCAAAGGGGTATACACTTCTGGGTGAATTAATTCTGTGTTTTCCTGTTTACTGTAAAAAAGTTGGGATTTTTTGGTATAGTTTTCAATTTTGTTTTATGCTTACACACATTTCATGTTAATGTTGTACTCTTATTTGATTTTGATTGGCTGTGTATAATCATGGAGATTTTATCTAGATTCTTTTACTATATTTTATATGTTATTCTGTTACATTGAAGTTAGATGTACCTCAAATCATTATAGTTACATTGGTAATATGGTGAGATTGCTATCATATCACTGTGTCATTTCCATTATGTTCATCTAATTTCCAATGGAGATGTCTGGTCAGAAGTGGTTTGTTTGGTTCAGTTGCTGGGCCCTCCTTGGATATTGGTGCTTCATGTGAAGTGGAATAACTTAGGGTAGGTCCCTTTAGCTGGATTTGGTAAGGGCAATAAAGAGAGATGTAATGCTTATGTTATTGCTCCTCTCTCTCAAGGTAAAATTGTGTGGTCTGAGATGGTATCAGGTTTGTTTTGGAGAAATACCACAGACCAATAACCTTGAAAGGTATTGGGAATAAAGAGGTCTGCTTTTTTCAAAATTCTGTGTAGGTGTCATAGTATGGCGCCATTTGCTGGTTAGGAAGTCATCTGATTTGATTTTAGTGATGGTGTTCACTGTGTTTTTTTAGTCTTTGAAACCAGTGACTCCACAGGGACTTGGTTTTGGTAAATTTGTCACCAGTCTCTACTTCTGTGTACCAGAGTAGTATGTGATATCTGATAGCCAGGGGTTTGAAACAATTTTTTTAAGAATTCTGTACTGACTGGATTTCCGGATTATGAGGTCCTAGGCTATAGGAACTTTAGTATTTGCTGCTATTTACAATAAGTGACACATAAGATTGGTAAAGACACCAATTTTGGAGATGGAGAGGCAAGGCTGAAGGGGAGGAGGAGGCCTTTATTTGAACATAACAATTCTTGTGTTGTTATGTTCAAAAGTCTTATCTAGTAAGTTTCCCATAGGAAGGTATTGGGAATAGAGACATATTTTTTTTTCAAAATTCCATGTAGGTGTCGTGGTATGGCACCATTTGCTTGTTAGGAAGTCATATGGGTTTATTTTACATGATGGTGTTCATTATGTTATTTTAGTCTTTGAAGCCAGTGACTCCATAGGGGCTTGTTTTTTTATTAAATTTGCCACCAGTCTCTACTTATTTGTCCCAGAGTAGTATGTGATATCTCATAGGCAGGGATTTGAAACTATTTTTTTAAGAATTCTGGACTGACTGGTTTCCTGGATGATGAGGTCTTAGGCTATGGGAACTTTACTGTCTGCTGATTTTTATAATAAGTAACGCAAAGAATTGGTAAAGACACCAATTTTTGAGATGGAGAGGAAAGGCTGAAGGGGAGGAGGAGGCCTTTATTTGAAGATAACAATTCTTGTGTTGTTATGTTCAAAAGTCTTATCTAGTAAGTTTCCCATAGCTCGCTATCTTTTTTTCCAAATTCTTCATGTACCCACTATCTGACAAATATAATTGACGTAGCATTATTTACTCACCTAATATACCAAGAGCTGTTTTACAAAAGGTTGGAGACTCATATGTATATTGGGCTTAAAGCCAATGCCTGTAGTGGTGCCATAGGTTTAGATAAAGAACCAGGACTGAAGCAGATTTTGAGAGCTTTTGTGTGATGATAAATTGTGTAGACTTAGGATATCCAGACCTTGTACGTTTTCCAATGCGTAGCTATCATGTGTTGTACTATAGAATCAATACATTTTGTAAAAAAAAGTGCTTGCAAAGGGGTATACACTTCTGGGTGAATTAATTCTGTGTTTTCCTGTTTACTGTAAAAAAGTTGGGATTTTTTGGTATAGTTTTCAATTTTGTTTTATGCTTACACACATTTCATGTTAATGTTGTACTCTTATTTGATTTTGATTGGCTGTGTATAATCATGGAGATTTTATCTAGATTCTTTTACTATATTTTATATGTTATTCTGTTACATTGAAGTTAGATGTACCTCAAATCATTATAGTTACATTGGTAATATGGTGAGATTGCTATCATATCACTGTGTCATTTCCATTATGTTCATCTAATTTCCAATGGAGATGTCTGGTCAGAAGTGGTTTGTTTGGTTCAGTTGCTGGGCCCTCCTTGGATATTGGTGCTTCATGTGAAGTGGAATAACTTAGGGTAGGTCCCTTTAGCTGGATTTGGTAAGGGCAATAAAGAGAGATGTAATGCTTATGTTATTGCTCCTCTCTCTCAAGGTAAAATTGTGTGGTCTGAGATGGTATCAGGTTTGTTTTGGAGAAATACCACAGACCAATAACCTTGAAAGGTATTGGGAATAAAGAGGTCTGCTTTTTTCAAAATTCTGTGTAGGTGTCATAGTATGGCGCCATTTGCTGGTTAGGAAGTCATCTGATTTGATTTTAGTGATGGTGTTCACTGTGTTTTTTTAGTCTTTGAAACCAGTGACTCCACAGGGACTTGGTTTTGGTAAATTTGTCACCAGTCTCTACTTCTGTGTACCAGAGTAGTATGTGATATCTGATAGCCAGGGGTTTGAAACTATTTTTTTAAGAATTCTGTACTGACTGGATTTCCGGATTATGAGGTCCTAGGCTATAGGAACTTTAGTATTTGCTGCTATTTACAATAAGTGACACATAAGATTGGTAAAGACACCAATTTTGGAGATGGAGAGGCAAGGCTGAAGGGGAGGAGGAGGCCTTTATTTGAACATAACAATTCTTGTGTTGTTATGTTCAAAAGTCTTATCTAGTAAGTTTCCCATAGGAAGGTATTGGAAATAGAGACATATTTTTTTTTCAAAATTCCATGTAGGTGTCGTGGTATGGCACCCTTTTCTTGTTAGGAAGTCATATGAGTTTATTTTACATGATGGTGTTCATTATGTTATTTTAGTCTTTGAAGCCAGTGACTCCATAGGGACTTGTTTTTTGATTAAATTTGCCACCAGTCTCTACTTATTTTTCCCAGAGTAGTATGTGATATCTCATAGGCAGGGATTTGAAACTATTTTTTTAAGAATTCTGGACTGACTGGTTTCCAGGATGATGAGGTCTTAGGCTATGGGAACTTTACTGTCTACTGATTTTTATAATAAGTAACGCAAAGAATTGGTAAAGACACCAATTTTGGAGATGGAGAGGAAAGGCTGAAGGGGAAGAGGAGGCCTTTATTTGAAGATAACAATTCTTGTGTTGTTATGTTCAAAAGTCTTATCTAGTAAGTTTCCCATAGCTCGCTATCTTTTTTTCCAAATTCTTCATGTACCCACTATCTGACAAATATAATAGAAGTAGCATTATTTACTCACCTAATATACCAAGAGCTGTTTTACAAATGGTTGGAGACTCATATGTATATTGGGCTTAAAGCCAATGCCTGTAGTGGTGCCATATGTTTAGATAAAGAACCAGGACTGAAGCAGATTTTGAGAGCTTTTGTGTGATGATAAATCGTGTAGACTTAGGATATCCAGACCTTGTACGTTTTCCAATGCGTAGCTATCATGTGTTGTACTATAGAATCAATACATTTTGTAAAAAAAAAAGTGCTTGTAAAGGGGTATACACTTCTGGGTGAATTAATTCCGTGTTTTCCTGTTTATTGTAAAAAAGTTGGAAATTTTTTGGTATAGTTTTCAATTTTGTTTTATACTTGCACACATTTCATGTTAATGTTGTACTCTCATTTGATTTTGATTGGCTGTGTATAATCATGAAGATTTTATCTAGATTATTTTACTATATTTTATATGTTATTCTGTTACATTGAAGTTAGATGTACCTCAAATCATTATAGTTACATTGGTAATATGGTGAGATTGCTATCATATCACTGTGTCATTTCCATTATGTTCATCTAATTTCCAATGGAGATGTCTGGTCAGAAGTGGTTTGTTTGGTTCAGTTTCTGGGCCCTCCTTGGATATTGGTGCTTCATGTGAAGTGGAATAACTTAGGGTAGGTCCCTTTAGCTGGATTTGGTCAGGGCAATAAAGAGAGATGTAATGCCTATGTTATTGCTCCTCTCTCTCAAGGTAAAATTGTGTGGTCTGAGATGGTATCATGTTTGTTTTGGAGAAATACCACAGACCAATAACCTTGAAAGGTATTGGGAATAAAGAGGTCTGCTTTTTTCAAAATTCTGTGTAGGTGTCATAGTATGGCGCCATTTGCTGGTTAGGAAGTCACCTGATTTGATTTTAGTGATTGTGTTCACTGTGTTTTTTTAGTCTTTGAAACCAGTGACTCCACAGCGACTTGGTTTTGGTAAATTTGTCACCAGTCTCTACTTCTGTGTACCAGAGTAGTATGTGATATCTGATAGCCAGGGGTTTGAAACTATTTTTTTAAGAATTCTGTACTGACTGGATTTCCGCATTATGAGGTCATAGGCTATAGGAAATTTAGTATTTGCTGCTATTTACAATAAGTGACACATAAGATTGGTAAAGACACCAATTTTGGAGATGGAGAGGCAAGGCTGAAGGGGAGGAGGAGGCCTTTATTTGAAGATAACAATTCTTGTGTTGTTATGTTCAAAAGTCTTATCTAGTAAGTTTCCCATAGGAAGGTATTGGGAATAGGGAAATATTTTTTTTTCAAAATTCCATGTAGGTGTCGTGGTATGGCACCATTTGCTTGTTAGGAAGTCATATGAGTTTATTTTACATGATGGTGTTCATTATGTTATTTTAGTCTTTGAAGCGAGTGACTCCATAGGGACTTGTTTTTTGATTAAATTTGCCACCAGTCTCTACTTATTTTTCCCAGAGTAGTATGTGATATCTCATAGGCAGGGATTTGAAACTATTTTTTTAAGAATTCTGGACTGACTGGTTTCCTGGATGATGAGGTCTTAGGCTATGGGAACTTTACTGTCTGCTGATTTTTATAATAAGTAACGCAAAGAATTGGTAAAGACACCAATTTTTGAGATGGAGAGGAAAGGCTGAAGGGGAGGAGGAGGATTTTATTTGAAGATAACAATTCTTGTGTTGTTATGTTCAAAAGTCTTATCTAGTAAGTTTCCCATAGCTCGCTATCTTTTTTTCCAAATTTTTCATGTACCCACTATCTGACAAATATAATAGAAGTAGCATTATTTACTCACCTAATATACCAAGAGCTGTTTTACAAATGGTTGGAGACTCATATGTATATTGGGCTTAAAGCCAATGCCTGTAGTGGTGCCATAGGTTTAGATAAAGAACCAGGACTGAAGCAGATTTTGAGAGCTTTTGTGTGATCATAAATTGTGTAGACTTAGGATATCCAGACCTTGTACGTTTTCCAATGCGTAGCTATCATGTGTTGTACTATAGAATAAATACATTTTTTAGTGCTTGTAAAGGGGTATACACTTCTGGGTGAATTTATTCTGTGTTTTCCTGTTTACTGTAAAAAAGTTGGGATTTTTTGGTATAGTTTTCAATTTTGTTTTATACTTACACACATTTCATGTTAATGTTGTACTCTCATTTGATTTTGATTGGCTGTGTATAATCATGGAGATTTTATCTAGATTCTTTTACTATATTTTATATGTTATTCTGTTACATTGAAGTTAAATGTACCTCAAATCATTATAGTTACATTGGTAATATGGTGAGATTGCTATCATATCACTGTGTCATTTCCATTATGTTCATCTAATTTCCAATGGAGATGTCTGGTCAGAAGTGGTTTGTTTGGTTCAGTTGCTGGGCCCTCCTTGGATATTGGTGCTTCATGTGAAGTGGAATAACTTAGGGTAGGTCCCTTTAGCTGGATTTGGTCAGGGCAATAAAGAGAGATGTAATGCTTATGTTATTGCTCCTCTCTCTCACGGTAAAATTGTGTGGTCTGAGATGGTATCATGTTTGTTTTGGAGAAATACCACAGAATAATAACCTTTAAAGGAATTGGGAATAAAGAGGTCTGCTTTTTTCAAAATTCTGTGTAGGTGTCATAGTATGGCGCCATTTGCTGGTTAGGAAGTCATCTGATTTGATTTTAGCGATGGTGTTCACTGTGTTTTTTTAGTCTTTGAAACCAGTGACTCCACAGGGACTTGGTTTTGGTAAATTTGTCACCAGTCTCTACTTCTGTCTACCAGAGTAGTATGTGATATCTGATAGCCAGGGGTTTGAAACTATTTTTTTAAGAATTCTGTACTGACTGGATTTCCGGATTATGAGGTCCTAGGCTATAGGAACTTTAGTATTTGCTGCTATTTACAATAAGTGACACATAAGATTGGTAAAGACACCAATTTTGGAGATGGAGAGGCAAGGCTGAAGGGGAGGAGGAGGCCTTTATTTGAAGATAACAATTCTTGTGTTGTTATGTTCAAAAGTCTTATCTAGTAAGTTTCCCATAGGAAGGTATTGGAAATAGAGACATATTTTTTTTTCAAAATTCCATGTAGGTGTCGTGGTATGGCACCCTTTTCTTGTTAGGAAGTCATATGAGTTTATTTTACATGATGGTGTTCATTATGTTATTTTAGTCTTTGAAGCCAGTGACTCCATAGGGACTTGTTTTTTGATTCAATTTGCCACCAGTCTCTACTTATTTTTCCCAGAGTAGTATGTGATATCTCATAGGCAGGGATTTGAAACTATTTTTTTAAGAATTCTGGACTGACTGGTTTCCTGGATGATGAGGTCTTAGGCTATGGGAACTTTACTGTCTACTGATTTTTATAATAAGTAACGCAAAGAATTGGTAAAGACACCAATTTTGGAGATGGAGAGGAAAGGCTGAAGGGGAAGAGGAGGCCTTTATTTGAAGATAACAATTCTTGTGTTGTTATGTTCAAAAGTCTTATCTAGTAAGTTTCCCATAGCTCGCTATCTTTTTTTCCAAATTCTTCATGTACCCACTATCTGACAAATATAATAGAAGTAGCATTATTTACTCACCTAATATACCAAGAGCTGTTTTACAAATGGTTGGAGACTCATATGTATATTGGGCTTAAAGCCAATGCCTGTAGTGGTGCCATATGTTTAGATAAAGAACCAGGACTGAAGCAGATTTTGAGAGCTTTTGTGTGATGATAAATCGTGTAGACTTAGGATATCCAGACCTTGTACGTTTTCCAATGCGTAGCTATCATGTGTTGTACTATAGAATCAATACATTTTGTAAAAAAAAAAGTGCTTGTAAAGGGGTATACACTTCTGGGTGAATTAATTCTGTGTTTTCCTGTTTATTGTAAAAAAGTTGTGATTTTTTGGTATAGTTTTCAATTTTGTTTTATATTTGCACACATTTCATGTTAATGTTGTACTCTCATTTGATTTTGATTGGCTGTGTATAATCATGGAGATTTTATCTAGATTCTTTTACTATATTTTATATGTTATTCTGTTACATTGAAGTTAGATGTACCTCAAATCATTATAGTTAAATTGGTAATATGGTCAGATTGCTATCATATCACTGTGTCATTTCCATTATGTTCATCTAATTTCCAATGGAGATGTCTGGTCAGAAGTGGTTTGTTTGGTTCAGTTGCTGGGCCCTCCTTGGATATTGGTGCTTCATGTGAAGTGGAATAACTTAGGGTAGGTCCCTTTAGCTGGATTTGGTCAGGGCAATAAAGAGAGATGTAATGCTTATGTTATTGCTCCTCTTTCTCAAGGTAAAATTGTGTGGTCTGAGATGGTATCATGTTTGTTTTGGAGAAATACTACAGACCAATAACCTTGAAAGGTATTGTGAATAAAGAGGTCTGCTTTTTTCAAAATTCTGTGTAGGTGTCATAGTATGGCGCCATTTGCTGGTTAGGAAGTCATCTGATTTGATTTTAGTGATGGTGTTCACTGTGTTTTTTTAGTCTTTGAAACCAGTGACTCCACAGGGACTTGGTTTTGGTAAATTTGTCACCAGTCTCTACTTCTGTGTACCAGAGTAGTATGTGATATCTGATAGCCAGGGGTTTGAAACAATTTTTTTTAAGAATTCTGTACTGACTGCATTTCCGGATTATGAGGTCCTAGGCTATAGGAACTTTAGTATTTGCTGCTATTTACAATAAGTGACACATAAGATTGGTAAAGACACCAATTTTGGAGATGGAGAGGCAAGGCTGAAGGGGAGGAGGAGGCCTTCATTTGAAGATAACAATTCTTGTGTTGTTATGTTCAAAAGTCTTATCTAGTAAGTTTCCCATAGGAATGTATTGGGAATAGAGATATATTTTTTTTTCAAAATTCCATGTAGGTGTCGTGGTATGGCACCATTTGCATGTTAGGAAGTCATATGAATTTATTTTACATGATGGTGTTCATTATGTTATTTTAGTCTTTAAAGCCAGTGACTCCATAGGGACTTGTTTTTTGATTAAATTTGCCACCAGTCTCTACTTATTTGTCCCAGAGTAGTATGTGATATCTCATAGGCAGGGATTTGAAACTATTTTTTTAAGAATTCTGGACTGACTGGTTTCCTGGATGATGAGGTCTTAGGCTATGGGAACTTTACTGTCTGCTGATTTTTATAATAAGTAACGTAAAGAATTGGTAAAGACACCAATTTTGGAGATGGAGAGGAAAGGCTGAAGGGGAGGAGGAGGCCTTTATTTGAAGATAACAATTCTTGTGTTGTTATGTTCAAAAGTCTTATCTAGTAAGTTTCCCATAGCTCGCTATCTTTTTTTCCAAATTCTTCATGTACCCACTATCTGACAATTATAATAGAAGTAGCATTATTTACTCACCTAATATTCCAAGAGCTGTTTTACAAATGGTTGGAGACTCATATGTATATTGGGCTAAAAGCCAATGCCTGTAGTGGTGCCATAGGTTTAGATAAAGAACCAGGACTGAAGCAGATTTTGAGAGCTTTTGTGTGATGATAAATCGTGTAGACTTAGGATATCCAGACCTTGTACGTTTTCCAATGCGTAGCTATCATGTGTTGTACTATAGAATCAATACATTTTGTAAAAAAAAAAGTGCTTGTAAAGGGGTATACACTTCTGGGTGAATTAATTCTGTGTTTTCCTGTTTACTGTAAAAAAGTTGGGATTTTTTGGTATAGTTTTCAATTTTGTTTTATACTTGCACACATTTCATGTTAATGTTGTACTCTCTTTTGATTTTGATTGGCTGTGTATAATCATGGAGATTTTATCTAGATTATTTTACTATATTTTATATGTTATTCTGTTACATTGAAGTTAGATGTACCTCAAATCATTATAGTTACATTGGTAATATGGTGAGATTGCTATCATATCACTGTGTCATTTCCATTATGTTCATCTAATTTCCAATGGAGATGTCTGGTCAGAAGTGGTTTGTTTGGTTCAATTGCTGGGCCCTCCTTGGATATTGGTGCTTCATGTGAAGTGGAATAACTTAGGGTAGGTCCCTTTAGCTGGATTTGGTCAGGGCAATAAAGAGAGATGTAATGCTTATGTTATTGCTCCTCTCTCTCAAGGTAAAATTGTGTGGTCTGAGATGGTATCATGTTTGTTTTGGAGAAATACCACAGACCAATAACCTTGAAAGGTATTGGGAATAAAGAGGTCTGCTTTTTTCAAAATTCTGTGTAGGTGTCATAGTATGGCGCCATTTGCTGGTTAGGAAGTCATCTGATTTGATTTAAGTGATGGTGTTCACTGTGTTTTTTTTAGTCTTTGAAACCAGTGACTCCACAGGGACTTGGTTTTGGTAAATTTGTCACCAGTCTCTACTTCTGTGTACCAGAGTAGTATGTGATATCTGATAGCCAGGGGTTTGAAACTATTTTTTTAAGAATTCTGTACTGACTGGATTTCCGGATTATGAGGTCCTAGGCTATAGGAACTTTAGTATTTGCTGCTATTTACAATAAGTGACACATAAGATTGGTAAAGACACCAATATTGGAGATGGAGAGGCAAGGCTGAAGGGGAGGAGGAGGCCTTTATTTGAAGATAACAATTCCTTTGTTGTTATGTTCAAAAGTCTTATCTAGTAAGTATCCCATAGAAAGGTATTGGGAATAGAGACATATTTTTTTTTCAAAATTCCATGTAGGTGTCGTGGTATGGCACCATTTGCTTGTTAGGAAGTCATATAAGTTTATTTTACATGATGGTGTTCATTATGTTATTTTAGTCTCTGAAGCCAGTGACTCCATAGGGACTTGTTTTTTGATTACATTTGCCACCAGTCTCTACTTATTTGTCCCAGAGTAGTATGTGATATCTCATAGGCAGGGATTTGAAACTATTTTTTTAAGAATTCTGGACTGACTGGTTTCCTGGATGATGAGGTCTTAGGCTATGGGAACTTTGCTGTCTGCTGATTTTTATAATAAGTAACGCAAAGAATTGGTAAAGACACCAATTTTGGAGATGGAGAGGAAAGGCTGAAGGGGAGGAGGAGGCCTTTATTTGAAGATAACAATTCTTGTGTTGTTATGTTCAAAAGTCTTATCTAGTAAGTTTCACATAGCTCGCTATCTTTTTTTCCAAATTCTTCATGTACCCACTATCTGACAAATATAATAGAAGTAGCATTATTTACTCACCTAATATTCCAAGAGCTGTTTTACAAATGGTTGGAGACTCATATGTATATTGGGCTTAAAGCCAATGCCTGTAGTGGTGCCATAGGTTTAGGTAAAGAACCAGGACTGAAGCAGATTTTGAGAGCTTTTGTGTGATGATAAATTGTGTAGACTTAGGATATCCAGACCTTGTACGTTTTCCAATGCGTAGCTATCATGTGTTGTACTATAGAATCAATAAATTTTGGAAAAAAAAGTGCTTGTAAAGGGGTATACACTTCTGGGTGAATTAATTCTGTGTTTTCCTGTTTATTGTAAAAAAGTTGGGATTTTTTGGTATAGTTTTCAATTTTGTTTTATACTTGCACACATTTCATGTTAATGTTGTACTCTCATTTGATTTTGATTGGCTGTGTATAATCATGGAGATTTTATCTAGATTATTTTACTATATTTTATATGTTATTCTGTTACATTGAAGTTAGATGTACCTCAAATCATTATAGTTACATTGGTAATATGGTGAGATTGCTATCATATCACTGTGTCATTTCCATTATGTTCATCTAATTTCCAATGGAGATGTCTGGTCAGAAGTGGTTTGTTTGGTTCAGTTGCTGGGCCCTCCTTGGATATTGGTGCTTCATGTGAAGTGGAATAACTTAGGGTAGGTCCCTTTAGCTGGATTTGATCAGGGCAATAAAGAGAGATGTAATGCTTGTGTTATTGCTCCTCTCTCTCAAGGTAAAATTGTGTGGTCTGAGATGGTATCATGTTTGTTTTGGAGAAATACCACAGACCAATAACCTTGAAAGGTATTGGGAATAAAGAGGTCTGCTTTTTTCAAAATTCTGTGTAGGTGTCATAGTATGGCGCCATTTGCTGGTTAGGAAGTCATCTGATTTGATTTTAGTGATGGTGTTCACTGTGTTTTTTTAGTCTTTGAAACCAGTGACTCCACAGGGACTTGGTTTTGGTAAATTTGTCACCAGTCTCTACTTCTGTGTACCAGAGTAGTATGTGATATCTGATAGCCAGGGGTTTGAAACTATTTTTTTAAGAATTCTGTACTGACTGGATTTCCGGATTATGAGGTCCTAGGCTATAGGAACTTTAGTATTTGCTGCTATTTACAATAAGTGACACATAAGATTGGTAAAGACACCAATATTGGAGATGGAGAGGCAAGGCTGAAGAGGAAGAGGAGGCTTTTATTTGAAGATAACAAATCCTTTGTTGTTATGTTCAAAAGTCTTATCTAGTAAGTTTCCCATAGGAAGGTATTGGGAATAGAGACATATTTTTTTTTCAAAATTCCATGTAGGTGTCGTGGTATGGCACCATTTGCTTGTTAGGAAGTCATATGAGTTTATTTTACATGATGGTGTTCATTATGTTATTTTAGTCTTTAAAGCCAGTGACTCCATAGGGACTTGTTTTTTTATTAAATTTGCCACCAGTCTCTACTTATTTGTCCCAGAGTAGTATGTGATATCTCATAGGCAGGGATTTGAAACTATTTTTTTAAGAATTCTGGACTGACTGGTTTCCTGGATGATGAGGTCTTAGGCTATGGGAACTTTACTGTCTGCTTATTTTTATAATAAGTAACGCAAAGAATTGGTAAAGACACCAATTTTGGAGATGGAGAGGAAAGGCTGAAGGGGAGGAGGAGGCCTTTATTTGAAGATAACAATTCTTGTGTTGTTATGTTCAAAAGTCTTATCTAGTAAGTTTCCCATAGCTCGCTATCTTTTTTTCCAAATTCTTCATGTACCCACTATCTGACAAATATAATAGAAGTAGCATTATTTACTCACCTAATATACCAAGAGCTGTTTTACAAATGGTTGGAGACTCATATGTATATTGGGCTTAAAGCCAATGCCTGTAGTGGTGCCATAGGTTTGGATAAAGAACCAGGACTGAAGCAGATTTTGAGAGCTTTTGTGTGATGATAAATTGTGTAGACTTAGGATATCCAGACCTTGTACGTTTTCCAATGCATAGCTATCATGTGTTGTACTATAGAATCTATACATTTTGTAAAAAAAAAGTGCTTGTAAAGGGGTATACACTTCTGGGTGAATTAATTCTGTGTTTTCCTGTTTACTGTAAAAAAGTTGGGATTTTTTGGTATAGTTTTCAATTTTGTTTTATACTTGCACACATTTCATGTTAATGTTGTACTCTTATTTGATTTTGATTGGCTGTGTATAATCATGGAGATTTTATCTAGATTCTTTTACTATATTTGATATGTTATTCTGTTACATTGAAGTTAGATGTACCTCAAATCATTATAGTTACATTGGTAATATGGTGAGATTGCTATCATATCACTGTGTCATTTCCATTATGTTCATCTAATTTCCAATGGAGATGTCTGGTCAGAAGTGGTTTGTTTGGTTCAGTTACTGGGCCCTCCTTGGATATTGGTGCTTCATGTGAAGTGGAATAACTTAGGGTAGGTCCCTTTAGCTGGATTTGGTCAGGGCAATAAAGAGAGATGTAATGCTTATGTTATTGCTCCTCTCTCTCAAGGTAAAATTTTGTGGTCTGAGATGGTATCATGTTTGTTTTGGAGAAATACCACAGACCAATAACCTTGAAAGGTATTGGGAATAAAGAGGTCTGCTTTTTTCAAAATTCTGTGTAGGTGTCATAGTATGGCGCCATTTGCTGGTTAGGAAGTCATCTGATTTGATTTTAGTGATGGTGTTCACTGTGTTTTTTTAGTCTTTGAAACCAGTGACTACACAGGGACTTGGTTTTGGTAAATTTGTCACCAGTCTCTACTTCTGTGTACCAGAGAAGTATGTGATATCTGATAGCCAGGGGTTTGAAACTATTTTTTTAAGAATTCTGTACTGACTGGATTTCCGGATTATGAGGTCCTAGGCTATAGGAACTTTAGTATTTGCTGCTATTTACAATACGTGACACATAAGATTGGTAAAGACACCAATTTTGGAGATGGAGAGGAAAGGCTGAAGGGGAGGAGGAGGCCTTTATTTGAAGATAACAATTCTTGTGTTGTTATGTTCAAAAGTCTCATCTAGTAAGTTTCCCATAGGAAGGTATTGGGAATAGAGACATATTTTTTTTTCAAAATTCCATGTAGGTGTCGTGGTATGGCACCATTTTCTTGTTAGGAAGTCATATAAGTTTATTTTACATGATGGTGCTCATTATGTTATTTTAGTCTTTGAAGCCAGTGACTCCGTAGGGACTTGTTTTTTTATTAAATTTGCCACCAGTCTCTACTTATTTGTCCCAGTGTAGTATGTGATATCTCATAGGCAGGGATTTGAAACTATTTTTTTATGAATTCTGGACTGACTGGTTTCCTGGATGATGAGGTCTTAGGCTATGGGAACTTTACTGTCTGCTGATTTTTATAATAAGTAACGCAAAGAATTGGTAAAGACACCAATTTTGGAGATGGAGAGGAAAGGCTGAAGGGGAGGAGGAGGCCTTTATTTGAAGATAACAATTCTTGTGTTGTTATGTTCAAAAGTCTTATCTAGTAAGTTTCCCATAGCTCGCTATCTTTTTATCCAAATTCTTCATGTACCCACTATCTGACAAATATAATAGAAGTAGCATTATTTACTCACCTAATATACCAAGAGCTGTTTTACAAATGGTTGGAGAGTCATATGTATATTGGGCTTAAAGCCAATGCCTGTAGTGGGGCCATAGGTTTAGATAAAGAACCAGGACTGAAGCAGATTTTGAGAGCTTTTGTGTGATTATAAATTGTGTAGACTTAGGATATCCAGACCTTGTACGTTTTCCAATGCGTAGCTATCATGTGTTGTACTATAGAATCAATACATTTTGTAAAAAAAAGTGCTTGTAAAGGGGTATACACTTCTGGGTGAATTAATTCTGTGTTTTCCTGTTTACTGTAAAAAAGTTGGGATTTTTTGGTATAGTTTTCAATTTTGTTTTATGCTTACACACATTTCATGTTAATGTTGTACTCTTATTTGATTTTGATTGGCTGTGTATAATCATGGAGATTTTATCTAGATTCTTTTACTATATTTTATATGTTATTCTGTTACATTGAAGTTAGATGTACCTCAAATCATTATAGTTACATTGGCAATATGGTGAGATTGCTATCATATCACTGTGTCATTTCCATTATGTTCATCTAATTTCCAATGGAGATGTCTGGTCAGAAGTGGTTTGTTTGGTTCAGTTGCTGGGACCTCCTTGGATATTGGTGCTTCATGTGAAGTGGAATAACTTAGGGTAGGTCCCTTTAGCTGCATTTGGTCAGGGCAATAAAGAGAGATGTAATGCTTATGTTATTGCTCCTCTCTCTCAAGGTAAAATTGTGTGGTCTGAGATGGTATCATGTTTGTTTTTGAGAAATACCACAGACCAATAACCTTGAAAGATATTGGGAATAAAGAGGTCTGCTTTTTTCAAAATTCTGTGTAGGTGTCATAGTATGGCGCCATTTGCTGGTTAGGAAGTCATCTGATTTGATTTTAGTGATGGTGTTCACTGTTTTTTTTTAGTCTTTGAAACCAGTGACTCCACAGGGACTTGGTTTTGGTAAATTTGTCACCAGTCTCTACTTCTGTGTACCAGAGTAGTATGTGATATCTGATAGCCATGGGTTTGAAACTATTTTTTTAAGAATTCTGTACTGACTGGATTTCCGGATTATGAGGTCCTAGGCTATAGGAACTTTAGTATTTGCTGCTATTTACAATAAGTGACACATAAGATTGGTAAAGACACCAATTTTGGAGATGGAGAGGCAAGGCTGAAGGGGAGGAGGAGGCCTTTATTTGAAGATAACAATTCTTGTGTTGTTATGTTCAAAAGTCTTATCTAGTAAGTTTCCCATAGGAAGGTATTGGGAATAGAGACATTTTTTTTTTTCAAAATTCCATGTAGGTGTCGTGGTATGGCACCATTTGCTTGTTAGGAAGTCATATGAGTTTATTTTACATGATGGTGTTCATTATGTTATTTTAGTCTTTGAAGCCAGTGACTCCATAGGGACTTGTTTTTTGATTAAATTTGCCACCAGTCTCTACTTATTTGTCCCAGAGTAGTATGTGATATCTCATAGGCAGGGTTTTGAAACTATTTTTTTAAGAATTCTGGACTGACTGGTTTCCTGGATGATGAGGTCTTAGGCTATGGGAACTTTACTGTCTGCTGATTTTTATAATAAGTAACGCAAAGAATTTGTAAAGACACCAATTTTGGAGATGGAGAGGAAAGGCTGAAGGGGAGGAGGAGGCCTTTATTTGAAGATAACAATTCTAGTGTTGTTATGTTCAATAGTCTTATCTAGTAAGTTTCCCAGAGCTCGCTATCTTTTTTTCCAAATTCTTCATGTACCCACTATCTGACAAATATAAAAGAAGTAGCATTATTTACTCACCTAATATACCAAGAGCTGTTTTACAAATGGTTGGAGACTCATATGTATATTGTGCTTAAAGCCAATGCCTGTAGTGGTGCCATAGGTTTAGATAAAGAACCAGGACTGAAGCAGATTTTGAGAGCTTTTGTGTGATGATAAATTGTGTAGACTTAGGATATCCAGACCTTGTACGTTTTCCAATGCGTAGCTATCATGTGTTGTACTATAGAATCAATACATTTTGTAAAAAAAAAAGTGCTTGTAAAGGGGTATACACTTCTGGGTGAATTAATTCTGTGTTTTCCTGTTTATTGTAAAAAAGTTGGACATTTTTTGGTATACTTTTCAATTTTGTTTTATACTTGCACACATTTCATGTTAATGTTGTACTCTCATTTGATTTTGATTGGCTGTGTATAATAATGGAGATTTTATCTAGATTCTTTTACTATATTTTATATGTTATTCTGTTACATTGAAGTTAGATGTACCTCAAATCATTATAGTTACATTGGTAATATGGTGAGATTGCTATCATATCACTGTGTCATTTCCATTATGTTCATCTAATTTCCAATGGAGATGTCTGGTCAGAAGTGGTTTGTTTGGTTCAGTTGCTGGGCCCTCCTTGGATATTGGTGCTTCATGTGAAGTGGAATAACTTAGGGTAGGTCCCTTTAGCTGGATTTGGTCAGGGCAGTAAAGAGGAGATGTAATGCTTATGTTATTGTTCCTCTCTCTCAAGGTAAAATTGTGTGGTCTGAGATGGTATCATGTTTGTTTTGGAGAAATACCACAGACCAATAACCTTGAAAGGTATTGGGAATAAAGAGGTCTGCTTTTTTCAAAATTCTGTGTAGGTGTCATAGTATGGCGCCATTTGCTGGTTAGGAAGTCATCTGATTTGATTTTAGTGATGATGTTCACTGTGTTTTTTTAGTCTTTGAAACCAGTGACTCCACAGGGACTTGGTTTTGGTAAATTTGTCACCAGTCTCTACTTCTGTGTACCAGAGTAGTATGTGATATCTGATAGCCAGGGGTTTGAAACTATTTTTTTAAGAATTCTGTACTGACTGGATTTCCGGATTATGAGGTCCTAGGCTATAGGAACTTTAGTATTTGCTGCTATTTACAATAAGTGACACAAAAAATTGGTAAAGACACAAATTTTGGAGATGGAGAGGCAAGGCTGAAGGGGAGGAGGAGGCCTTTATTTGAACATAACAATTCTTGTGTTGTTATGTTCAAAAGTCTTATCTAGTAAGTTTCCTATAGGAAGGTATTGGGAATAGAGACATATTTTTTTTTCAAAATTCCATGTAGGTGTCGTGGTATGGCACCATTTGCTTGTTAGGAAGTCATATGAGTTTATTTTACATGATGGTGTTCATTATGTTATTTTAGTCTTTGAAGCCAGTGACTCCATAGGGACTTGTTTTTTGATTAAATTTCCACCAGTCTATACTTATTTGTCCCAGAGTAGTATGTGATATCTCATAGGCAGGGATTTGAAACTATTTTTTTAAGAATTCTGGACTGACTGGTTTCCTCCATGGTGAGGTCTTAGGCTATGGGAACTTTACTGTCTGCTGATTTTTATAATAAGTAACGCAAAGAATTGGTAAAGACACCAATTTTGGAGATGGAGAGGAAAGGCTGAAGGGGAGGAGGAGGCCTTTATTTCAAGATAACAATTCTTGTGTTGTTATGTTTAAAAGTCTTATCTAGTAAGTTTCCCATAGCTCGCTATCTTTATTTCCAAATTCTTCATGTACCCACTATCTGACAAATATAATAGAAGTAGCATTATTTACTCACCTAATATTCCAAGAGCTGTTTTACAAATGGTTGGAGACTCATATGTATATTGGGCTTAAAGCCAATGCCTGTAGTGGTGCCATAGGTTTAGATAAAGAACCAGGACTGAAGCAGATTTTGAGAGCTTTTGTGTGATGATAAATTGTGTAGACTTAGGATATCCAGACCTTGTACGTTTTCCAATGCGTAGCTATCATGTGTTGTACTATAGAATCAATACATTTTGGAAAAAAAAAAGTGCTTGTATAGGGGTATACACTTCTGGGTGAATTAATTCTGTGTTTTCCTGTTTATTGTAAAAAAGTTGGGATTTTTTGGTATAGTTTTCAATTTTGTTTTATACTTGCACACATTTCATGTTAATGTTGAACTCTCATTTGATTTTGATTGGCTATGTATAATCATGGAGATTTTATCTAGATTATTTTACTATATTTTATATGTTATTCTGTTACATTGAAGTTAGATGTACCTCAAATCATTATAGTTACATTGGTAATATGGTGAGATTGCTATCATATCACTGTGTCATTTCCATTATGTTCATCTAATTTCCAATGGAGATGTCTGGTCAGAAGTGGTTTGTTTGGTTCAGTTGCTGGGCCCTCCTTGGATATTGGTGCTTCATGTGAAGTGGAATAACTTAGGGTAGGTCCCTTTAGCTGGAGTTGGTCAGGGCAATAAAGAGAGATGTAATGCTTATGTTATTGCTCCTCTCTCTCAAGGTAAAATTGTGTGGTCTGAGATGGTATCAGGTTTGTTTTGGATAAATACCACAGACCAATAACCTTGAAAGGTATTGGGAATAAAGAGGTCTGCTTTTTTCAAAATTCTGTGTAGGTGTCATAGTATGGCACCATTTGCTGGTTAGGAAGTCATCTGATTTGATTTTAGTGATGGTGTTCACTGTGTTTTTTTAGTCTTTGAAACCAGTGACTCCACAGGGACTTGGTTTTGGTAAATTTGTCACCAGTCTCTACTTCTGTGTACCAGAGTAGTATGTGATATCTGATAGCCAGGGGTTTGAAACTATTTTTTTAAGAATTCTGTACTGACTGGATTTCTGGATTATGAGGTCCTAGGCTATAGGAACTTTAGTATTGGCTGCTATTTACAATAAGTGACACATAAAATTGGTAAAGACACCAATTTTGGAGATGGAGAGGCAAGGCTGAAGGGGAGGAGGAGGCCTTTATTTGAAGATAACTATTCTTGTGTTGTTATGTTCAAAAGTCTTATCTAGTAAGTTTCCCATAGGAAGGTATTGGGAATAGAGACATATGTTTTTTTCAAAATTCCATGTAGGTGTCGTGGTATGGCACCATTTGCATGTTAGGAAGTCATATGAATTTATTTTACATGATGGTGTTCATTATGTTATTTTAGTCTTTGAAGCCAGTGACTCCATAGGGACTTGTTTTTTTATTAAATTTGCCACCAGTCTCTACTTATTTGTCCCAGAGTAGTATGTGATATCTCATAGGCAGGGATTTGAAACTATTTTTTTAAGAATTCTGGACTGACTGGTTTCCTGGATGATGAGGTCTTAGGCTATGGGAACTTTACTGTCTGCTGATTTTTATAATAAGTAACGCAAAGAATTGGTAAAGACACCAATTTTGGAGATGGAGAGGAAAGGCTGAAGGGGAGGAGAAGGCCTTTATTTGAAGATAACAATTCTTGTGTTGTTATGTTCAAAAGTCTTATCTAGTAAGTTTCCCATAGCTCGCTATCTTTTTTCCAAATTCTTCATGTACCCACTATCTGACAAATATAATAGAAGTAGCATTATTTACTCACCTAATATTCCAAGAGCTGTTTTACAAATGGTTGGAGACTCATATGTATATTGGGCTTAAAGCCAATGCCTGTAGTGGTGCCATAGGTTTAGATAAAGAACCAGGACTGAAGCAGATTTTGAGAGCTTTTGTGTGATGATAAATTGTGTAGACTTAGGATATACAGACCTTGTACGTTTTCCAATGCATAGCTATCATGTGTTGTACTATAGAATCAATACATTTTGGGAAAAAAATGTGCTTGTAAAGGGGTATACACTTCTGGGTGAATTAATTCTGTGTTTTTCCTGTTTATTGTAAAAAAGTTGGGATTTTTTGGTATAGTTTTCAATTTTGTTTTATACTTGCACACATTTCATGTTAATGTTGTACTCTCATTTGATTTTGATTGGCTGTGTATAATCATGGAGATTTTATCTAGATTCTTTTACTATATGTTATATGTTATTCTGTTACATTGAAGTTAGATGTACCTCAAATCATTATAGTTACATTGGTAATATGGTGAGATTGCTATCATATCACTGTGTCATTTCCATTATGTTCATCTAATTTCCAATGGAGATGTCTGGTCAGAAGTGGTTTGTTTGGTTCAGTTGCTGGGCCCTCCTTGGATATTGGTGCTTCATGTGAAGTGGAATAACTTAGGGTAGGTGCCTTTAGCTGGATTTGATCAGGGCAATAAAGAGAGATGTAATGCTTATGTTATTGCTCCTCTCTCTCAAGGTAAAATTGTGTGGTCTGAGATGGTATCAGGTTTGTTTTGGATAAATACCACAGACCAATAACCTTGAAAGGTATTGGGAATAAAGAGGTCTGCTTTTTTCAAAATTCTGTGTAGGTGTCATAGTATGGCACCATTTGCTGGTTAGGAAGTCATCTGATTTGATTTTAGTGATGGTGTTCACTGTGTTTTTTTAGTCTTTGAAACCAGTGACTCCACAGGGACTTGGTTTTGGTAAATTTGTCACCAGTCTCTACTTCTGTGTACCAGAGTAGTATGTGATATCTGATAGCCAGGGGTTTGAAACTATTTTTTTAAGAATTCTGTACTGACTGGATTTCTGGATTATGAGGTCCTAGGCTATAGGAACTTTAGTATTGGCTGCTATTTACAATAAGTGACACATAAAATTGGTAAAGACACCAATTTTGGAGATGGAGAGGCAAGGCTGAAGGGGAGGAGGAGGCCTTTATTTGAAGATAACTATTCTTGTGTTGTTATGTTCAAAAGTCTTATCTAGTAAGTTTCCCATAGGAAGGTATTGGGAATAGAGACATATGTTTTTTTCAAAATTCCATGTAGGTGTCGTGGTATGGCACCATTTGCATGTTAGGAAGTCATATGAATTTATTTTACATGATGGTGTTCATTATGTTATTTTAGTCTTTGAAGCCAGTGACTCCATAGGGACTTGTTTTTTTATTAAATTTGCCACCAGTCTCTACTTATTTGTCCCAGAGTAGTATGTGATATCTCATAGGCAGGGATTTGAAACTATTTTTTTAAGAATTCTGGACTGACTGGTTTCCTGGATGATGAGGTCTTAGGCTATGGGAACTTTACTGTCTGCTGATTTTTATAATAAGTAACGCAAAGAATTGGTAAAGACACCAATTTTGGAGATGGAGAGGAAAGGCTGAAGGGGAGGAGAAGGCCTTTATTTGAAGATAACAATTCTTGTGTTGTTATGTTCAAAAGTCTTATCTAGTAAGTTTCCCATAGCTCGCTATCTTTTTTCCAAATTCTTCATGTACCCACTATCTGACAAATATAATAGAAGTAGCATTATTTACTCACCTAATATTCCAAGAGCTGTTTTACAAATGGTTGGAGACTCATATGTATATTGGGCTTAAAGCCAATGCCTGTAGTGGTGCCATAGGTTTAGATAAAGAACCAGGACTGAAGCAGATTTTGAGAGCTTTTGTGTGATGATAAATTGTGTAGACTTAGGATATACAGACCTTGTACGTTTTCCAATGCATAGCTATCATGTGTTGTACTATAGAATCAATACATTTTGGGAAAAAAATGTGCTTGTAAAGGGGTATACACTTCTGGGTGAATTAATTCTGTGTTTTTCCTGTTTATTGTAAAAAAGTTGGGATTTTTTGGTATAGTTTTCAATTTTGTTTTATACTTGCACACATTTCATGTTAATGTTGTACTCTCATTTGATTTTGATTGGCTGTGTATAATCATGGAGATTTTATCTAGATTCTTTTACTATATGTTATATGTTATTCTGTTACATTGAAGTTAGATGTACCTCAAATCATTATAGTTACATTGGTAGTATGGTGAGATTGCTATCATATCACTGTGTCATTTCCATTATGTTCATCTAATTTCCAATGGAGATGTCTGGTCAGAAGTGGTTTGTTTGGTTCAGTTGCTGGGCCCTCCTTGGATATTGGTGCTTCATGTGAAGTGGAATAACTTAGGGTAGGTGCCTTTAGCTGGATTTGATCAGGGCAATAAAGAGAGATGTAATGCTTATGTTATTGCTCCTCTCTCTCAAGGTAAAATTGTGTGGTCTGAGATGGTATCAGGTTTGTTTTGGATAAATACCACAGACCAATAACCTTGAAAGGTATTGGGAATAAAGAGGTCTGCTTTTTTCAAAATTCTGTGTAGGTGTCATAGTATGGCACCATTTGCTGGTTAGGAAGTCATCTGATTTGATTTTAGTGATGGTGTTCACTGTGTTTTTTTAGTCTTTGAAACCAGTGACTCCACAGGGACTTGGTTTTGGTAAATTTGTCACCAGTCTCTACTTCTGTGTACCAGAGTAGTATGTGATATCTGATAGCCAGGGGTTTGAAACTATTTTTTTAAGAATTCTGTACTGACTGGATTTCTGGATTATGAGGTCCTAGGCTATAGGAACTTTAGTATTGGCTGCTATTTACAATAAGTGACACATAAAATTGGTAAAGACACCAATTTTGGAGATGGAGAGGCAAGGCTGAAGGGGAGGAGGAGGCCTTTATTTGAAGATAACTATTCTTGTGTTGTTATGTTCAAAAGTCTTATCTAGTAAGTTTCCCATAGGAAGGTATTGGGAATAGAGACATATGTTTTTTTCAAAATTCCATGTAGGTGTCGTGGTATGGCACCATTTGCATGTTAGGAAGTCAGTCATATGAATTTATTTTACATGATGGTGTTCATTATGTTATTTTAGTCTTTGAAGCCAGTGACTCCATAGGGACTTGTTTTTTTATTAAATTTGCCACCAGTCTCTACTTATTTGTCCCAGAGTAGTATGTGATATCTCATAGGCAGGGATTTGAAACTATTTTTTTAAGAATTCTGGACTGACTGGTTTCCTGGATGATGAGGTCTTAGGCTATGGGAACTTTACTGTCTGCTGATTTTTATAATAAGTAACGCAAAGAATTGGTAAAGACACCAATTTTGGAGATGGAGAGGAAAGGCTGAAGGGGAGGAGAAGGCCTTTATTTGAAGATAACAATTCTTGTGTTGTTATGTTCAAAAGTCTTATCTAGTAAGTTTCCCATAGCTCGCTATCTTTTTTCCAAATTCTTCATGTACCCACTATCTGACAAATATAATAGAAGTAGCATTATTTACTCACCTAATATTCCAAGAGCTGTTTTACAAATGGTTGGAGACTCATATGTATATTGGGCTTAAAGCCAATGCCTGTAGTGGTGCCATAGGTTTAGATAAAGAACCAGGACTGAAGCAGATTTTGAGAGCTTTTGTGTGATGATAAATTGTGTAGACTTAGGATATCCAGACCTTGTACGTTTTCCAATGCATAGCTATCATGTGTTGTACTATAGAATCAATACATTTTGTAAAAAAAAAAGTGCTTGTAAAGGGGTATACAATTCTGGGTGAATTAATTCTGTGTTTTCCTGTTTACTGTAAAAAAGCTGAGATTTTTTGGTATAGCTTTCAATTTTGTTTTATACTTACACACATTTCATGTTAATGTTGTACTCTCATTTGATTTTGATTGGCTGTGTATAATCATGGAGATTTTATCTAGATTATTTTACTATATTTTATATGTTATTCTGTTACATTGAAGTTAGATGTACCTCAAATCATTATAGTTACATTGGTAATATGGTGAGATTGCTATCATATCATTGTGTCATTTCCATTATGTTCATCTAATTTCCAATGGAGATGTCTGGTCAGAAGTGGTTTGTTTGGTTCAGTTGCTGGGCCCTCCTTGGATATTGGTGCTTCATGTGAAGTGGAACAACTTAGGGTAGGTCCCTTTAGCTGGATTTGGTCAGGGCAATAAAGAGAGATGTAATGCTTATGTTATTGCTCCTCTCTCTCAAGGTAAAATTGTGTGGTCTGAGATGGTATCATGTTTGTTTTGGAGAAATACCACAGACCAATAACCTTGAAAGGTATTGGGCATAAAGAGGTCTGCTTTTTTTAAAATTCTGTGTAGGTGTCATAGTATGGCACCATTTGCTGGTTAGGAAGTCATCTGATTTGATTTTAGTGATGGTGTTCACTGTGTTTTTATAGTCTTTGAAACCAGTGACTCCACAGGGACTTGGTTTTGGAAAATTTGTCACCAGTCTCTACTTCTGTGTACCAGAGTAGAATGTGATACCTGATAGCTAGGGGTTTGAAACTATTTTTTTAAGAATTCTGTACTGACTGGATTTCCGGATTATGAGGTCCTAGGCTATAGGAACTTTAGTATTTGCTGCTATTTACAATAAGTGACACATAAGATTGGTAAAGACACCAATTTTTTAGATGGAGAGGCAAGGCTGAAGGGGAGGAGGAGGCCTTTATTTGAACATAACAATTCTTGTGTTGTTATGTTCAAAAGTCTTATCTAGTAAGTTTCCCATAGGAAGGTATTGGGAATAGAGACATATTTTTTTTTCAAAATTCCATGTAGGTGTCGTGGTATGGCACCATTTGCTTGTTAGGAAGTCATATGAATTTATTTTACATGATGGTGTTCATTATGTTATTTTAGTCTTTGAAGCCAGTGACTCTATAGGGACTTGTTTTTTTATTAAATTTGCCACCAGTCTCTACTTATTTGTTCCAGAGTAGTATGTGATATCTCATAGGCAGGGATTTGAGACTATTTTTTTAAGAATTCTGGACTGACTGGTTTCCTTGATGATGAGATCTTAGGCTATGGGAACTTTACTGTCTGCTGATTTGTATAATAAGTGACACATAAGATTGGTAAAGACACCAATTTTTTAGATGGAGAGGCAAGGCTGAAGGGGAGGAGGAGGCCTTTATTTGAAGATAACAATTCTTGTGTTGTTATGTTCAAAAGTCTTATCTAGTAAGTTTCCCATAGCTCGCTATCTTTTTTTCCAAATTCTTCTTGTACCCACTATCTGACAAATATAATAGAAGTAGCATTATTTACTCACCTAATATTCAAAGAGCTGTTTTACAAATGGTTGGAGACTCATATGTATATTGGGCTTAAAGCCAATGCCTGTAGTGGTGCCATAGGTTTAGATAAAGAACCAGGACTGAAGCAGATTTTGAGAGCTTTTGTGTGATGATAAATTGTGTAGACTTAGGATATCCAGACCTTGTACGTTTTCCAATGCGTAGCTATCATGTGTTGTACTATAGAATCAATAAATTTTGTAAAAAAAAAGTACTAGTAAAGGGGTATACACTTCTGGGTGAATTAATTCTGTGTTTTCCTGTTTATTGTAAAAAAGTTGGACATTTTTTGGTATAGTTTTCAATTTTGTTTTATACTTGCACACATTTCATGTTAATGTTGTACTCTCATTTGATTTTGATTGGCTGTGTATAATCATGGAGATTTTATCTAGATTATTTTACTATATTTTATATGTTATTCTGTTACATTGAAGTTAGATGTACCTCAAATTATTATAGTTACATTGGTAATATGATGAGATTGCTATCATATCACTGTGTCATTTCCATTATGTTCATCTAATTTCCAATGGAGATGTCTGGTCAGAAGTTGTTTGTTTGGTTCAGTTGCTGGGCCCTCCTTGGATATTGGTGCTTCATGTGAAGTGGAATAACTTAGGGTAGGTCCCTTTAGCTGGATTTGGTCAGGGCAATAAAGAGAGATGTAATGCTTATGTTATTGCTCCTCTCTCTCTCAAGGTAAAATTGTGTGGTCTCAGATGGTATCATGTTTGTTTTGGAGAAATACCACAGACCAATAACCTTGAAAAGTATTGGGAATAAAGAGGTCTGCTTTTTTCAAAATTCTGTGTAGGTGTCATAGTATGGCGCCATTTGCTGGTTAGGAAGTCATCTGATTTGATTTTAGTGATGGTGTTCACTATGTTTTTTTAGTCTTTGAAACCAGTGACTCCACAGGGACTTGGTTTTGGTAAATTTGTCACCAGTCTCTACTTCTGTGTACCAGAGTAGTATGTGATATCTGTTAGCCAGGGGTTTGAAACTATTTTTTTAAGAATTCTGTACTGACTGGATTTCCGCATTATGAGGTCCTAGGCTATAGGAACTTTAGTATTTGCTGCTATCTACAATAAGTGAAACATAAGATTGGTAAAGACACCAATTTTGGAGATGGAGAGGCAAGGCTGAAGGGGAGGAGGAGGCCTTTATTTGAAGATAACAATTCTTGTGTTGTTATGTTCAAAAGTCTTATCTAGTAAGTTTCCCATAGGAAGGTATTGGGAATAGAGACATATATTTTTTTCAAAATTCCATGTAGGTGTCGTGGTATGGCACCATTTGCTTGTTAGGAAGTCATATGAGTTTATTTTACATGATGGTGTTCATTATGTTATTTTAGTCTTTGAAGCCAGTGACTCCATAGGGACTTGTTTTTTGATTAAATTTGCCACCAGTCTCTACTTATTTGTCCCAGAGTAGTATGTGATATCTCATAGGCAGGGATTTGAAACTATTTTTTTTATGAATTCTGGACTGACTGGTTTCCTGGATGATGAGGTCTTAGGCTATTGGAACTTTACTGTCTGCTGATTTTTATAATAAGTAACGCAAAGAATTGGTAAAGACACCAATTTTGGAGATGGAGAGGAAAGGCTGAAGGGGAGGAGGAGGCCTTTATTTGAAGATAACAATTCTTGTGTTGTTATGTTCAAAAGTCTTATCTAGTAAGTTTCCCATAGCTCGCTATCTTTTTTTCCAAATTCTTCATGTACCCACTATCTGACAAATATAATAGAAGTAGCATTATTTACTCACCTAATATACCAAGAGCTGTTTTACAAATGGTTGGAGACTCATATGTATATTGGGCTTAAAGCCAATGCCTGTAGTGGTGCCATAGGTTTAGATAAAGAACCAGGACTGAAGCAGATTTTGAGAGCTTTTGTGTGATGATAAATTGTGTAGACTTAGGATATCCAGACCTTGTACGTTTTCCAATGCATAGCTATCATGTGTTGTACTATAGAATCAATACATTTTGTAAAAAAAAAGTGCTTGTAAAGGGGTATACACTTCTGGGTGAATTAATTCTGTGTTTTCCTGTTTACTGTAAAAAAGTTGGGATTTTTTGGTATAGTTTTCAATTTTGTTTTATACTTGCACACATTTCATGTTAATGTTGTACTCTCATTTGATTTTGATTGGCTGTGTATAATCATGGAGATTTTATCTAGATTCTTTTACTATATTTTATATGTTATTCTGCTACATTGAAGTTAGATGTACCTCAAATCATTATAGTTACATTGGTAATATGGTGAGATTGCTATCATATCACTGTGTCATTTCCATTATGTTCATCTAATTTCCAATGGAGATGTCTGGTCAGAAGTGGTTTGTTTGGTTCAGTTGCTGGGCCCTCCTTGGATATTGGTGCTTCATGTGAAGTGGAATAACTTAGGGTAGGTCCCTTTAGCTGGATTTGGTCAGGGCAATAAAGAGAGATGTAATGCTTATGTTATTGCTCCTCTCTCTCAAGGTAAAATTGTGTGGTCTGAGATGGTATCATGTTTGTTTTGGAGAAATACCACAGACCAATAACCTTGAAAGGTATTGGGAATAAAGAGGTCTGCTTTTTTCAAAATTCTGTGTAGGTGTCATAGTATGGCGCCACTTGCTGGTTAGGAAGTCATCTGATTTGATTTTAGTGATGGTGTTCACTGTGTTTTTTTAGTCTTTGAAACCAGTGACTCCACAGGGACTTGGTTTTGGTAAATTTGTCACCAGTCTCTACTTCTGTGTACCAGAGTAGTATGTGATATCTGATAGCCAGGGGTTTGAAACTATTTTTTTAAGAATTCTGTACTGACTGGATTTCTGGATTATGAGGTCCTAGGCTATAGGAACTTTAGTATTTGCTGCTATTTACAATAATTGAAACATAAGATTGGTAAAGACACCAATTTTGGAGATGGAGAGGCAAGGCTGAAGGGGAGGAGGAGGCCTTTATTTGAAGATAACAATTCTTGTGTTGTTATGTTCAAAAGTCTTATCTAGTAAGTTTCCCATAGGAAGGTATTGGGAATAGAGACATATATTTTTTTCAAAATTCCATGTAGGTGTCGTGGTATGGCACCATTTGCTTGTTAGGAAGTCATATGAGTTTATTTTACATGATGGTGTTCATTATGTTATTTTAGTCTTTGAAGCCAGTGACTCCATGGGACTAGTTTTTTTATTAAATTTGCCACCAGTCTCTACTTATTTGTCCCAGAGTAGTATGTGATATCTCATAGGCAGGGATTTGAAACTATTTTTTTTATGAATTCTGGACTGACTGGTTTCCTGGATGATGAGGTCTTAGGCTATGGGAACTTTACTGTCTGCTGATTTTTATAATAAGTAACACAAAGAATTAGTAAAGACACCAATTTTGGAGATGGAGAGGAAAGGCTGAAGGGGAGGAGGAGGCCTTTATTTGAAGATAACAATTCTTGTGTTGTTATGTTCAAAAGTCTTATCTAGTAAGTTTCCCATAGCTCGCTATCTTTTTTTCCAAATTCTTCTTGTACCCACTATCTGACAAATATAATAGAAGTAGCATTATTTACTCACCTAATATTCCAAAAGCTGTTTTACAAATGGATGGAGACTCATATGTATATTGGGCTTAAAGCCAATGCCTGTAGTGGTGCCATAGGTTTAGATAAAGAACCAGGACTGAAGCAGATTTTGAGAGCTTTTGTGTGATGATAAATTGTGTAGACTTAGGATATCCAGACCTTGTACGTTTTCCAATGCATAGCTATCATGTGTTGTACTATAGAATCAATACATTTTGTAAAAAAAAAAGTGCTTGTAAAGGGGTATACAATTCTGGGTGAATTAATTCTGTGTTTTCCTGTTTACTGTAAAAAAGCTGAGATTTTTTGGTATAGTTTTCAATTTATTTTTATACTTGCACACATTTCATGTTAATGTTGTACTCTCATTTGATTTTGATTGGCTGTGTATAATCATGGAGATTTTATCTAGATTCTTTTACTATATTTTATATGTTATTCTGTTACATTGAAGTTAGATGTACCTCAAATCATAGTAGTTACATTGGTAATATGGTGAGATTGCTATCATATCACTGTGTCATTTCCATTATGTTCATCTAATTTCCAATGGAGATGTCTGGTCAGAAGTGGTTTGTTTGGTTCAGTTGCTGGGCCCTCCTTGGATATTGGTGCTTCATGTGATGTGGAATTACTTAGGGTAGGTCCCTTTTGCTGGATTTGGTCAGGGCAATAAAGAGAGATGTAATGCTTATGTTATTGCTCCTTTCTCTCAAAGTAAAATTGTGTGGTCTGAGATGGTATCATGTTTGTTTTTGAGAAATACCACAGACCAATAACCTTGATAGGTATTGGGAATAAAGAGGTCTGGTTTTTTCAAAATTCTGTGTAGGTGTCATAGTATGGCGCCATTTGCTGGTTAGGAAGTCATCTGATTTGATTTTAGTGATGGTGTTCACTGTTTTTTTTTAGTCTTTGAAACCAGTGACTCCACAGGGACTTGGTTTTGGTAAATTTGTCACCAGTCTCTACTTCTGTGTACCAGAGTAGTATGTGATATCTGATAGCCAAGGGTTTGAAACTATTTTTTTAAGAATTCTGTACTGACTGGATTTCCGGATTATGAGGTCCTAGGCTATAGGAACTTTAGTATTTGCTGCTATTTACAATAAGTGACACATAAGATTGGTAAAGACACCAATTTTGGAGATGGAGAGGCAAGGCTGAAGGGGAGGAGGAGGCCTTTATTTGAAGATAACAATTCTTGTGTTGTTATGTTCAAAAGTCTTATCTAGTAAGTTTCCCATAGGAAGGTATTGGGAATAGAGACATATTTTTTTTTCAAAATTCCATGTAGGTGTCGTGGTATGGCACCATTTGCTTGTTAGGAAGTCATATGAGTTTATTTTACATGATGGTGTTCATTATGTTATTTTAGTCTTTGAAGCCAGTGACTCCATAGGGACTTGTTTTTTGATTAAATTTGCCACCAGTCTCTACTTATTTGTCCCAGAGTAGTATGTGATATCTCATAGGCAGGGATTTGAAACTATTTTTTTAAGAATTCTGGACTGACTGGTTTCCTGGATGATGAGGTCTTAGGCTATGGGAACTTTACTGTCTGCTGATTTTTATAATAAGTAACGCAAAGAATTGGTAAAGACACCAATTTTGGAGATGGAGAGGAAAGGCTGAAGGGGAGGAGGAGGCCTTTATTTGAAGATAACAATTCTTGTGTTGTTATGTTCAAAAGTCTTATCTAGTAAGTTTCCCATAGCTCGCTATCTTTTTTTCCAAATTCTTCATGTACCCACTATCTGACAAATATAATTGAAGTAGCATTATTTACTCACCTAATATACCAAGAGCTGTTTTACAAATGGTTGGAGACTCATATGTATATTGGGCTAATAGCCAATGCCTGTAGTGGTGCCATAGGTTTAGATAAAGAGCCAGGACTGAAGCAGATTTTGAGAGCTTTTGTGTGATGATAAATTGTGTAGACTTAGGATATCCAGACCTTGTACGTTTTCCAATGCATAGCTATCATGTGTTGTACTATAGAATCGATACATTTTGTAAAAAAAAAGTGCTTGTAAAGGGGTATACACTTCTGGGTGAATTAATTCTGTTTTCCTGTTTACTGTAAAAAAGTTGGGATTTTTTGGTATAGTTTTAAATTTTGTTTTATACTTGCACACATTTCATGTTAATGTTGTACTCTCATTTGATTTTGATTGGCTGTGTATAATCATGGAGATTTTATCTAGATTCTTTTACTATATTTTATATGTTATTCTGTTACATTGAAGTTAGATGTACCTCAAATCATTATAGTTACATTGGTAATATGGTGAGATTGCTATCATATCACTGTGTCATTTCCATTATGTTCATCTAATTTCCAATGGAGATGTCTGGTCAGAAGTGGTTTGTTTGGTTCAGTTGCTGGGCCCTCCTTGGATATTGGTGCTTCATGTGATGTGGAATTACTTAGGGTAGGTCCCTTTTGCTGGATTTGGTCAGGGCAATAAAGAGAGATGTAATGCTTATGTTATTGCTCCTTTCTCTCAAAGTAAAATTGTGTGGTCTGAGATGGTATCATGTTTGTTTTTGAGAAATACCACAGACCAATAACCTTGAAAGGTATTGGGAATAAAGAGGTCTGCTTTTTTCAAAATGCTGTGTAGGTGTCATAGTATGGCGCCATTTGCTGGTTAGGAAGTCATCTGATTTGATTTTAGTGATGGTGTTCACTGTTTTTTTTAGTCTTTGAAACCAGTGACTCCACAGGGACTTGGTTTTGGTAAATTTGTCACCAGTCTCTACTTCTGTGTACCAGAGTAGTATGTGATATCTGATAGCCAAGGGTTTGAAACTATTTTTTTAAGAATTCTGTACTGACTGGATTTCCGGATTATGAGGTCCTAGGCTATAGGAACTTTAGTATTTGCTGCTATTTACAATAAGTGACACATAAGATTGGTAAAGACACCAATTTTGGAGATGGAGAGGCAAGGCTGAAGGGGAGGAGGAGGCCTTTATTTGAAGATAACAATTCTTGTGTTGTTATGTTCAAAAGTCTTATCTAGTAAGTTTCCCATAGGAAGGTATTGGGAATAGAGACGTATTTTTTTTTCAAAATTCCATGTAGGTGTCGTGGTATGGCACCATTTGCTTGTTAGGAAGTCATATGAGTTTATTTTACATGATGGTGTTCATTATGTTATTTTAGTCTTTGAAGCCAGTGACTCCATAGGGACTTGTTTTTTGATTAAATTTGCCACCAGTCTCTACTTATTTGTCCCAGAGTAGTATGTGATATCTCATAGGCAGGGATTTGAAACTATTTTTTTAAGAATTCTGGACTGACTGGTTTCCTGGATGATGAGGTCTTAGGCTATGGGAACTTTACTGTCTGCTGATTTTTATAATAAGTAACGCAAAGAATTGGTAAAGACACCAATTTTGGAGATGGAGAGGAAAGGCTGAAGGGGAGGAGGAGGCCTTTATTTGAAGATAACAATTCTTGTGTTGTTATGTTCAAAAGTCTTATCTAGTAAGTTTCCCATAGCTCGCTATCTTTTTTTCCAAATTCTTCATGTACCCACTATCTGACAAATATAATTGAAGTAGCATTATTTACTCACCTAATATACCAAGAGCTGTTTTACAAATGGTTGGAGACTCATATGTATATTGGGCTTATAGCCAATGCCTGTAGTGGTGCCATAGGTTTAGATAAAGAACCAGGACTGAAGCAGATTTTGAGAGCTTTTGTGTGATGATAAATTGTGTAGACTTAAGATATCCAGACCTTGTACGTTTTCCAATGCATAGCTATCATGTGTTGTACTATAGAATCGATACATTTTGTAAAAAAAAAGTGCTTGTAAAGGGGTATACACTTCTGGGTGAATTAATTCTGTGTTTTCCTGTTTACTGTAAAAAAGTTGGGATTTTTTGGTATAGTTTTCAATTTTGTTTTATACTTGCACACATTTCATGTTAATGTTGTACTCTCATTTGATTTTGATTGGCTGTGTATAATCATGGAGATTTTATCTAGATTATTTTACTATATTTTATATGTTATTCTGTTACATTGAAGTTAGATGTACCTCAAATCATTATAGTTACATTGGTAATATGGTGAGATTGCTATCATATCACTGTGTCATTTCCATTATGTTCATCTAATTTCCAATGGAGATGTCTGGTCAGAAGTGGTTTGTTTGGTTCAGTTGCTGGGACCTCCTTGGATATTGGTGCTTCATGTGAAGTGGAATAACTTAGGGTAGGTCCCTTTAGCTGGATTTTGTCAGGGCAATAAAGAGAGATGTAATGCTTATGTTATTGCTCCTCTCTCTCAAAGTAAAATTGTGTGGTCTGAGATGGTATCATGTTTGTTTTTGAGAAATACCACAGACCAATAACCTTGAAAGGTATTGGGAATAAAGAGGTCTGCTTTTTTCAAAATTCTGTGTAGGTGTCATAGTATGGCGCCATTTGCTGGTTAGGAAGTCATCTGATTTGATTTTAGTGATGGTGTTCACTGTTTTTTTTTAGTCTTTGAAACCAGTGACTCCACAGGGACTTGGTTTTGGTAAATTTGTCACCAGTCTCTAGTTCTGTGTACCAGAGTAGTATGTGATATCTGATAGCCAGGGGTTTGAAACTATTTATTTAAGAATTCTGTACTGACTGGATTTCCGGATTATGAGGTCCTAGGCTATAGGAACTTTAGTATTTGCTGCTATTTACAATAAGTGACACATAAGATTGGTAAAGACACCAATTTTGGAGATGGAGAGGCAAGGCTAAAGGGGAGGAGGAGGCCTTTATTTGAAGATAACAATTCTTGTGTTATGTTCAAAAGTCTTATCTAGTAAGTTTCCCATAGGAAGGTATTGGGAATAGAGACATATTTCTTTTTCAAAATTCCATGTAGGTGTCGTGGTATGGCACCATTTGCTTGTTAGGAAGTCATATGAGTTTATTTTACATGATGGTGTTCATTATGTTATTTTAGTCTTTGAAGCCAGTGACTCCATATGGACTTGTTTTTTTATTAAATTTGCCACCAGTCTCTACTTATTTGTCCCAGAGTAGTATGTGATATCTCATAGGCAGGGATTTGAAACTATTTTTTTAAGAATTCTGGAATGACTGGTTTCCTGGATGATGAGTTGTTAGGCTATGGGAAATTTACTGTCTGCTGATTTTTATAATAAGTAACGCAAAGAATTGGTAAAGACACCAATTTTGGAGATGGAGAGGAAAGGCTGAAGGGGAGGAGGAGGCCTTTATTTGAAGATAACAATTCTTGTGTTGTTATGTTCAAAAGTCTTATCTAGTAAGTTTCCCATAGCTCGCTATCTTTTTTCCAAATTCTTCATGTACCCACTATCTGACAAATATAATTGAAGTAGCATTATTTACTCACCTATTATTCCAAGAGCTGTTTTACAAATGGTTGGAGACTCATATGTATATTGGGCTTAAAGCCAATGCCTGTAGTGGGGCCATAGGTTTAGATAAAGAACCAGGACTGAAGCAGATTTTGAGAGCTTTTGTGTGATGATAAATTGTGTAGACTTAGGATATCCAGACCTTGTACGTTTTCCAATGCATAGCTATCATGTGTTGTACTATAGAATCGATACATTTTGTAAAAAAAAAGTGCTTGTAAAGGGGTATACACTTCTGGCTGAATTAATTCTGTTTTCCTGTTTACTGTAAAAAAGTTGGGATTTTTTGGTATAGTTTTCAATTTTGTTTTATACTTGCACACATTTCATGTTAATGTTGTACTCTCATTTGATTTTGATTGGCTGTGTATAATCATGGAGATTTTATCTAGATTATTTTACTATATTTTATATGTTATTCTGTTACATTGAAGTTAGATGTACCTCAAATCATAGTAGTTACATTGGTAATATGGTGAGATTGCTATCATATCACTGTGTCATTTCCATTATGTTCATCTAATTTCCAATGGAGATGTCTGGTCAGAAGTGGTTTGTTTGGTTCAGTTGCTGGGCCCTCCTTGGATATTGGTGCTTCATGCGAAGTGGAATAACTTAGGGTAGGTCCCTTTTGCTGGATTTGGTCAAGGCAATAAAGAGAGATGTAATGCTTATGTTATTGCTCCTCTCTCTCAAGGTAAAATTGTGTGGTCTGAGATGGTATCATGTTTGTTTTGGAGAAATACCACAGACCAATAACCTTAAAAGGTATTGGGAATAAAGAGGTCTGCTTTTTTCAAAATTCTGTGTAGGTGTCATAGTATGGCGCCATTTGCTGGTTAGGAAGTCATCTGATTTTATTTTAGTGATGGTGTTCACTGTTTTTTTTTTAGTCTTTGAAACTAGTGACTCCACAGGGACTTGGTTTTGGTAAATTTGTCACCAGTCTCTACTTCTGTGTACCAGAGTAGTATGTGATATCTGATAGCCAGGGGTTTGAAATTATTTTTTTAAGAATTCTGTACTGACTGGATTTCCGGATTATGAGGTCCTAGGCTATAGGAACTTTAGTATTTGCTGCTATTTACAATAAGTGACACATAAGATTGGTAAAGACACCAATTTTGGAGATGGAGAGGCAAGGCTGAAGGGGAGGAGGAGGCCTTTATTTGAAGATAACAATTCTTGTGTTGTTATGTTCAAAAGTTTTATCTAGTAAGTTTCCCATAGGAAGGTATTGGGAATAGAGACATATTTTTTTTTCAAAATTCCATGTAGGTGTCGTGGTATGGCACCATTTGCTTGTTAGGAAGTCATATGAGTTTATTTTACATGATTGTGTTCATTATGTTATTTTAGTCTTTGAAGCCAGTGACTCCACAGGGACTTGTTTTTTGATTAAATTTGCCACCAGTCTCTACTTATTTGTCCCAGAGTAGTATGTGATATCTCATAGGCAGGGATTTGAAACTATTTTTTTAAGAATTCTGGAATGACTGGTTTCCTGGATGATGAGGTCTTAGGCTATGGGAAATTTACTGTCTGCTGATTTTTATAATAAGTAACGCAAAGAATTGGTAAAGACACCAATTTTGGAGATGGAGAGGAAAGGCTGAAGGGGAGGAAGAGGCCTTTATTTGAAGATAACAATTCTTGTGTTGTTATGTTCAAAAGTCTTATCTAGTAAGTTTCCCATAGCTCGCTATCTTTTTTTCCAAATTCTTCATGTACTTACTATCTGACAAATATAATTGAAGTAGCATTATTTACTCACCTAATATTCCAAGAGCTGTTTTACAAATGGTTGAAGACTCATATGTATATTGGGCTTAAAGCCAATGCCTGTAGTGGGGCCATAGGTTTAGATAAAGAACCAGGACTGAAGCAGATTTTGAGAGCTTTTGTGTGATGATAAATTGTGTAGACTTAGGATATCCAGACCTTGTACGTTTTCCAATGCATAGCTATAATGTGTTGTAATATAGAATCGATACATTTTGTAAAAAAAAAGTGCTTGTAAAGGGGTATACACTTCTGGGTGAATTAATTCTGTGTTTTCCTGTTTACTTTAAAAAAGTTGGGATTTTTTGGTATAGTTTTCAATTTTGTTTTATACTTGCACACATTTCATGTTAATGTTGTACTCTCATTTGATTTTGATTGGCTGTGTATAATCATGGAGATTTTATCTAGATTATTTTACTATATTTTATACGTTATTCTGTTACATTGAAGTTAGATGTACCTCAAATCATTATAGTTACATTGGTAATATGGTGAGATTGCTATCATATCACTGTGTCATTTCCATTATGTTCATCTAATTTCCAATGGAGATGTCTGGTCAGAAGTGGTTTGTTTGGTTCAGTTGCTGGGCCCTCCTTGGATATTGGTGCTTCATGTGAAGTGGATTAACTTAGGGTAGGTCCCTTTAGCTGGATTTGGTCAGGGCAATAAAGAGAGATGTAATGCTTATGTTATTGCTCCTCTCTCTCAAGGTAAAATTGTGTGGTCTGAGATGGTATCATGTTTGTTTTGGAGAAATACCACAGACCAATAACCTTGGATGGTATTGGGAATAAAGAGGTCTGCTTTATTAAAAATTCTGTGTAGGTGTCATAGTATGGCGCCATTTGCTGGTTAGGAAGTCATCTGATTTGATTTTAGTGATGGTGTTCACTGTGTTTTTTTAGTCTTTGAAACCAGTGACTCCACAGGGACTTGGTTTTGGTAAATTTGTCACCAGTCTCTAGTTCTGTGTACCAGAGTAGTATGTGATATCTGATAGCCAGGGGTTTGAAACTATTTATTTAAGAATTCTGTACTGACTGGATTTCCGGATTATGAGGTCCTAGGCTATAGGAACTTTAGTATTTGCTGCTATTTACAATAAGTGACACATAAGATTGGTAAAGACACCAATTTTGGAGATGGAGAGGCAAGGCTGAAGGGGAGGAGGAGGCCTTTATTTGAAGATAACAATTCTTGTGTTGTTATGTTCAAAAGTCTTATCTAATAAGTTTCCCATAGGAAGGTATTGGGAATAGAGACATATTTCTTTTTCAAAATTCCATGTAGGTGTCGTGGTATGGCACCATTTGCTTGTTAGGAAGTCATATGAGTTTATTTTACATGATGGTGTTCATTATGTTATTTTAGTCTTTGAAGCCAGTGACTCCATAGGGACTTGTTTTTTTATTAAATTTGCCACCAGTCTCTACTTATTTGTCCCAGAGTAGTATGTGATATCTCATAGGCAGGGATTTGAAACTATTTTTTTAAGAATTCTGGAATGACTGGTTTCCTGGATGATGAGTTGTTAGGCTATGGGAAATTTACTGTCTGCTGATTTTTATAATAAGTAACGCAAAGAATTGGTAAAGACACCAATTTTGGAGATGGAGAGGAAAGGCTGAAGGGGAGGAGGAGGCCTTTATTTGAAGATAACAATTCTTGTGTTGTTATGTTCAAAAGTCTTATCTAGTAAGTTTCCCATAGCTCGCTATCTTTTTTTCCAAATTCTTCATGTACCCACTATCTGACAAATATAATAGAAGTAGCATTATTTACTCACCTAATATACCAAGAGCTGTTTTACAAATGGTTGGAGACTCATATGTATATTGGGCTTAAAGACAATGCCTGTAGTGGGGCCATAGGTTTAGATAAAGAACCAGGACTGAAGCAGATTTTGAGAGCTTTTGTGTGATGATAAATTGTGTAGACTTAGGATATCCAGACCTTGTACGTTTTCCAATGCATAGCTATCATGTGTTGTACTATAGAATCGATACATTTTGTAAAAAAAAAGTGCTTGTAAAGGGGTATACACTTCTGGGTGAATTAATTCTGTTTTCCTGTTTACTGTAAAAAAGTTGGGATTTTTTGGTATAGTTTTCAATTTTGTTTTATACTTGCACACATTTCATGTTAATGTTGTACTCTCATTTGATTTTGATTGGCTGTGTATAATCATGGAGATTTTATCTAGATTATTTTACTATATTTTATATGTTATTCTGTTACATTGAAGTTAGATGTACCTCAAATCATAGTAGTTACATTGGTAATATGGTGAGATTGCTATCATATCACTGTGTCATTTCCATTATGTTCATCTAATTTCCAATGGAGATGTCTGGTCAGAAGTGGTTTGTTTGGTTCAGTTGCTGGGCCCTCCTTGGATATTGGTGCTTCATGTGAAGTGGAATAACTTAGGGTAGGTCCCTTTTGCTGGATTTGGTCAAGGCAATAAAGAGAAATGTAATGCTTATGTTATTGCTCCTCTCTCTCAAGGTAAAATTGTGTGGTCTGAGATGGTATCATGTTTGTTTTGGAGAAATACCACAGACCAATAACCTTAAAAGGTATTGGGAATAAAGAGGTCTGCTTTTTTCAAAATTCTGTGTAGGTGTCATAGTATGGCGCCATTTGCTGGTTAGGAAGTCATCTGATTTTATTTTAGTGATGGTGTTCACTGTTTTTTTTTTAGTCTTTGAAACTAGTGACTCCACAGGGACTTGGTTTTGGTAAATTTGTCACCAGTCTCTACTTCTGTGTACCAGAGTAGTATGTGATATCTGATAGCCAGGGGTTTGAAATTATTTTTTTAAGAATTCTGTACTGACTGGATTTCCGGATTATGAGGTCCTAGGCTATAGGAACTTTAGTATTTGCTGCTATTTACAATAAGTGACACATAAGATTGGTAAATACACCAATTTTGGAGATGGAGAGGCAAGGCTGAAGGGGAGGAGGAGGCCTTTATTTGAAGATAACAATTCTTGTGTTGTTATGTTCAAAAGTTTTATCTAGTAAGTTTCCCAGAGGAAGGTATTGGGAATAGAGACATATTTTTTTTTCACAATTCCATGTAGGTGTCGTGGTATGGCACCATTTGCTTGTTAGGAAGTCATATGAGTTTATTTTACATGATTGTGTTCATTATGTTATTTTAGTCTTTGAAGCCAGTGACTCCACAGGGACTTGTTTTTTGATTAAATTTGCCACCAGTCTCTACTTATTTGTCCCAGAGTAGTATGTGATATCTCATAGGCAGGGATTTGAAACTATTTTTTTAAGAATTCTGGACTGACTGGTTTCCTGGATGATGAGGTCTTAGGCTATGGGAAATTTACTGTCTGCTGATTTTTATAATAAGTAACGCAAAGAATTGGTAAAGACACCAATTTTGGAGATGGAGAGGAAAGGCTGAAGGGGAGGAGGAGGCCTTTATTTGAAGATAACAATTCTTGTGTTGTTATGTTCAAAAGTCTTATCTAGTAAGTTTCCCATAGCTCGCTATCTTTTTTTCCAAATTCTTCATGTACCCACTATCTGACAAATATAATAGAAGTAGCATTATTTACTCACCTAATATTCCAAGAGCTGTTTTACAAATGGTTGGAGACTCATATGTATATTGGCTTAAAGCCAATGCCTGTAGTGGTGCCATAGGTTTAGATAAAGAACCAGGACTGAAGCAGATTTTGAGAGCTTTTGTGTGATGATAAATTGTGTAGACTTAGGATATCCAGACCTTGTACGTTTTCCAATGCATAGCTATCATGTGTTGTACTATAGAATCGATACATTTTGTAAAAAAAAAAGTGCTTGTAAAGGGGTATACACTTCTGGGTGAATTAATTCTGTGTTTTCCTGTTTACTGTAAAAAAGTTGGGATTTTTTGGTATCGTTTTCAATTTTGTTTTATACTTGCACACATTTCTTGTTAATGTTGTACTCTCATTTGATTTTGATTGGCTGTGTATAATCATGGAGATTTTATCTAGATTATTTTACTATATTTTATACGTTATTCTGTTACATTGAAGTTAGATGTACCTCAAATCATTATAGTTACATTGGTAATATGGTGAGATTGCTATCATATCACTGTGTCATTTCCATTATGTTCATCTAATTTCCAATGGAGATGTCTGGTCAGAAGTGGTTTGTTTGGTTCAGTTGCTGGGCCCTCCTTGGATATTGGTGCTTCATGTGATGTGGAATTACTTAGGGTAGGTCCCTTTTGCTGGATTTGGTGAGGGCAATAAAGAGAGATGTAATGCTTATGTTATTGCTCCTCTCTCTCAAGGTAAAATTGTGTGGTCTGAGATGGTATCATGTTTGTTTTGGAGAAATACCACAGACCAATAACCTTAAAAGGTATTGGGAATAAAGAGGTCTGCTTTTTTCAAAATTCTGTGAAGGTGTCATAGTATGGCGCCATTTGCTGGTTAGGAAGTCATCTGATTTTATTTTAGTGATGGTGTTCACTGTTTTTTTTTTAGTCTTTGAAACCAGTGACTCCACAGGGACTTGGTTTTGGTAAATTTGTCACCAGTCTCTACTTCTGTGTACCAGAGTAGTATGTGATATCTGATAGCCAGGGGTTTGAAACTATTTTTTTAAGAATTCTGTACTGACTGGATTTCCGGATTATGAGGTCCTAGGCTATAGGAACTTTAGTATTTGCTGCTATTTACAATAAGTGACACATAAGATTGGTAAAGACACCAATTTTGGAGATGGAGAGGCAAGGCTGAAGGGGAGGAGGAGGCCTTTATTTGAAGATAACAATTCTTGTGTTGTTATGTTCAAAAGTCTTATCTAGTAAGTTTCCCATAGCTCGCTATCTTTTTTTCCAAATTCTTCATGTACCCACTATCTGACAAATATAATTGAAGTAGCATTATTTACTCAACTAATATTCCAAGAGCTGTTTTACAAATGGTTGGAGACTCATATGTATATTGGGCTTAAAGCCAATGCCTGTAGTGGGGCCATAGGTTTAGATAAAGAACCAGGACTGAAGCAGATTTTGAGAGCTTTTGTGTGATGATAAATTGTGTAGACTTAGGATATCCAGACCTTGTACGTTTTCCAATGCATAGCTATAATGTGTTGTAATATAGAATCGATACATTTTGTAAAAAAAAAGTGCTTGTAAAGGGGTATACACTTCTGGGTGAATTAATTCTGTGTTTTCCTGTTTACTGTAAAAAAGTTGGGATTTTTTGGTATAGTTTTCAATTTTGTTTTATACTTGCACACATTTCATGTTAATGTTGTACTCTCATTTGATTTTGATTGGCTGTGTATAATCATGGAGATTTTATCTAGATTATTTTACTATATTTTATACGTTATTCTGTTACATTGAAGTTAGATGTACCTCAAATCATTATAGTTACATTGGTAATATGGTGAGATTGCTATCATATCACTGTGTCATTTCCATTATGTTCATCTAATTTCCAATGGAGATGTCTGGTCAGAAGTGGTTTGTTTGGTTCAGTTGCTGGGCCCTCCTTGGATATTGGTGCTTCATGTGAAGTGGATTAACTTAGGGTAGGTCCCTTTAGCTGGATTTGGTCAGGGCAATAAAGAGAGATGTAATGCTTATGTTATTGCTCCTCTCTCTCAAGGTAAAATTGTGTGGTCTGAGATGGTATCATGTTTGTTTTGGAGAAATACCACAGACCAATAACCTTGGATGGTATTGGGAATAAAGAGGTCTGCTTTATTAAAAATTCTGTGTAGGTGTCATAGTATGGCGCCATTTGCTGGTTAGGAAGTCATCTGATTTGATTTTAGTGATGGTGTTCACTGTGTTTTTTTAGTCTTTGAAACCAGTGACTCCACAGGGACTTGGTTTTGGTAAATTTGTCACCAGTCTCTAGTTCTGTGTACCAGAGTAGTATGTGATATCTGATAGCCAGGGGTTTGAAACTATTTATTTAAGAATTCTGTACTGACTGGATTTCCGGATTATGAGGTCCTAGGCTATAGGAACTTTAGTATTTGCTGCTATTTACAATAAGTGACACATAAGATTGGTAAAGACACCAATTTTGGAGATGGAGAGGCAAGGCTGAAGGGGAGGAGGAGGCCTTTATTTGAAGATAACAATTCTTGTGTTGTTATGTTCAAAAGTCTTATCTAGTAAGTTTCCCATAGGAAGGTATTGGGAATAGAGACATATTTCTTTTTCAAAATTCCATGTAGGTGTCGTGGTATGGCACCATTTGCTTGTTAGGAAGTCATATGAGTTTATTTTACATGATGGTGTTCATTATGTTATTTTAGTCTTTGAAGCCAGTGACTCCATAGGGACTTGTTTTTTTATTAAATTTGCCACCAGTCTCTACTTATTTGTCCCAGAGTAGTATGTGATATCTCATAGGCAGGGATTTGAAACTATTTTTTTAAGAATTCTGGAATGACTGGTTTCCTGGATGATGAGTTGTTAGGCTATGGGAAATTTACTGTCTGCTGATTTTTATAATAAGTAACGCAAAGAATTGGTAAAGACACCAATTTTGGAGATGGAGAGGAAAGGCTGAAGGGGAGGAGGAGGCCTTTATTTGAAGATAACAATTCTTGTGTTGTTATGTTCAAAAGTCTTATCTAGTAAGTTTCCCATAGCTCGCTATCTTTTTTTCCAAATTCTTCATGTACCCACTATCTGACAAATATAATTGAAGTAGCATTATTTACTCACCTAATATTCCAAGAGCTGTTTTACAAATGGTTGGAGACTCATATGTATATTGGGCTTAAAGACAATGCCTGTAGTGGGGCCATAGGTTTAGATAAAGAACCAGGACTGAAGCAGATTTTGAGAGCTTTTGTGTGATGATAAATTGTGTAGACTTAGGATATCCAGACCTTGTACGTTTTCCAATGCATAGCTATAATGTGTTGTAATATAGAATCGATACATTTTGTAAAAAAAAAGTGCTTGTAAAGGGGTATACACTTCTGGGTGAATTAATTCTGTGTTTTCCTGTTTACTGTAAAAAAGTTGGGATTTTTTGGTATAGTTTTCAATTTTGTTTTATACTTGCACACATTTCATGTTAATGTTGTACTCTCATTTGATTTTGATTGGCTGTGTATAATCATGGAGATTTTATCTAGATTATTTTACTATATTTTATACGTTATTCTGTTACATTGAAGTTAGATGTACCTCAAATCATTATAGTTACATTGGTAATATGGTGAGATTGCTATCATATCACTGTGTCATTTCCATTATGTTCATCTAATTTCCAATGGAGATGTCTGGTCAGAAGTGGTTTGTTTGGTTCAGTTGCTGGGCCCTCCTTGGATATTGGTGCTTCATGTGAAGTGGATTAACTTAGGGTAGGTCCCTTTAGCTGGATTTGGTCAGGGCAATAAAGAGAGATGTAATGCTTATGTTATTGCTCCTCTCTCTCAAGGTAAAATTGTGTGGTCTGAGATGGTATCATGTTTGTTTTGGAGAAATACCACAGACCAATAACCTTGGATGGTATTGGGAATAAAGAGGTCTGCTTTATTAAAAATTCTGTGTAGGTGTCATAGTATGGCGCCATTTGCTGGTTAGGAAGTCATCTGATTTGATTTTAGTGATGGTGTTCACTGTGTTTTTTTAGTCTTTGAAACCAGTGACTCCACAGGGACTTGGTTTTGGTAAATTTGTCACCAGTCTCTAGTTCTGTGTACCAGAGTAGTATGTGATATCTGATAGCCAGGGGTTTGAAACTATTTATTTAAGAATTCTGTACTGACTGGATTTCCGGATTATGAGGTCCTAGGCTATAGGAACTTTAGTATTTGCTGCTATTTACAATAAGTGACACATAAGATTGGTAAAGACACCAATTTTGGAGATGGAGAGGCAAGGCTGAAGGGGAGGAGGAGGCCTTTATTTGAAGATAACAATTCTTGTGTTGTTATGTTCAAAAGTCTTATCTAGTAAGTTTCCCATAGGAAGGTATTGGGAATAGAGACATATTTCTTTTTCAAAATTCCATGTAGGTGTCGTGGTATGGCACCATTTGCTTGTTAGGAAGTCATATGAGTTTATTTTACATGATGGTGTTCATTATGTTATTTTAGTCTTTGAAGCCAGTGACTCCATAGGGACTTGTTTTTTTATTAAATTTGCCACCAGTCTCTACTTATTTGTCCCAGAGTAGTATGTGATATCTCATAGGCAGGGATTTGAAACTATTTTTTTAAGAATTCTGGAATGACTGGTTTCCTGGATGATGAGTTGTTAGGCTATGGGAAATTTACTGTCTGCTGATTTTTATAATAAGTAACGCAAAGAATTGGTAAAGACACCAATTTTGGAGATGGAGAGGAAAGGCTGAAGGGGAGGAGGAGGCCTTTATTTGAAGATAACAATTCTTGTGTTGTTATGTTCAAAAGTCTTATCTAGTAAGTTTCCCATAGCTCGCTATCTTTTTTTCCAAATTCTTCATGTACCCACTATCTGACAAATATAATTGAAGTAGCATTATTTACTCACCTAATATTCCAAGAGCTGTTTTACAAATGGTTGGAGACTCATATGTATATTGGGCTTAAAGACAATGCCTGTAGTGGGGCCATAGGTTTAGATAAAGAACCAGGACTGAAGCAGATTTTGAGAGCTTTTGTGTGATGATAAATTGTGTAGACTTAGGATATCCAGACCTTGTACGTTTTCCAATGCATAGCTATCATGTGTTGTACTATAGAATCGATACATTTTGTAAAAAAAAAGTGCTTGTAAAGGGGTATACACTTCTGGGTGAATTAATTCTGTTTTCCTGTTTACTGTAAAAAAGTTGGGATTTTTTGGTATAGTTTTAAATTTTGTTTTATACTTGCACACATTTCATGTTAATGTTGTACTCTCATTTGATTTTGATTGGCTGTGTATAATCATGGAGATTTTATCTAGATTATTTTACTATATTTTATATGTTATTCTGTTACATTGAAGTTAGATGTACCTCAAATCATAGTAGTTACATTGGTAATATGGTGAGATTGCTATCATATCACTGTGTCATTTCCATTATGTTCATCTAATTTCCAATGGAGATGTCTGGTCAGAAGTGGTTTGTTTGGTTCAGTTGCTGGGCCCTCCTTGGATATTGGTGCTTCATGTGAAGTGGAATAACTTAGGGTAGGTCCCTTTTGCTGGATTTGGTCAGGGCAATAAAGAGAGATGTAATGCTTATGTTATTGCTCCTCTCTCTCAAGGTAAAATTGTGTGGTCTGAGATGGTATCATGTTTGTTTTGGAGAAATACCACAGACCAATAACCTTAAAAGGTATTGGGAATAAAGAGGTCTGCTTTTTTCAAAATTCTGTGTAGGTGTCATAGTATGGCGCCATTTGCTGGTTAGGAAGTCATCTGATTTTATTTTAGTGATGGTGTTCACTGTTTTTTTTTTAGTCTTTGAAACTAGTGACTCCACAGGGACTTGGTTTTGGTAAATTTGTCACCAGTCTCTACTTCTGTGTACCAGAGTAGTATGTGATATCTGATAGCCAGGGGTTTGAAACTATTTTTTTAAGAATTCTGTACTGACTGGATTTCCGGATTATGAGGTCCTAGGCTATAGGAACTTTAGTATTTGCTGCTATTTACAATAAGTGACACATAAGATTGGTAAATACACCAATTTTGGAGATGGAGAGGCAAGGCTGAAGGGGAGGAGGAGGCCTTTATTTGAAGATAACAATTCTTGTGTTGTTATGTTCAAAAGTTTTATCTAGTAAGTTTCCCATAGGAAGGTATTGGGAATAGAGACATATTTTTTTTTCAATATTCCATGTAGGTGTCGTGGTATGGCACCATTTGCTTGTTAGGAAGTCATATGAGTTTATTTTACATGATTGTGTTCATTATGTTATTTTAGTCTTTGAAGCCAGTGACTCCACAGGGACTTGATTTTTGATTAAATTTGCCACCAGTCTCTACTTATTTGTCCCAGAGTAGTATGTGATATCTCATAGGCAGGGATTTGAAACTATTTTTTTAAGAATTCTGGAATGACTGGTTTCCTGGATGATGAGGTCTTAGGCTATGGGAAATTTACTGTCTGCTGATTTTTATAATAAGTAACGCAAAGAATTGGTAAAGACACCAATTTTGGAGATGGAGAGGAAAGGCTGAAGGGGAGGAGGAGGCCTTTATTTGAAGATAACAATTCTTGTGTTGTTATGTTCAAAAGTCTTATCTAGTAAGTTTCCCATAGCTCGCTATATTTTTTTTTACAAATTCTTCATGTACCCACTATCTGACAAATATAATTGAAGTAGCATTATTTACTCAACTAATATTCCAAGAGCTGTTTTACAAATGGTTGGAGACTCATATGTATATTGGGCTTAAAGCCAATGCCTGTAGTGGGGCCATAGGTTTAGATAAAGAACCAGGACTGAAGCAGATTTTGAGAGCTTTTGTGTGATGATAAATTGTGTAGACTTAGGATATCCAGACCTTGTACGTTTTCCAATGCATAGCTATCATGTGTTGTACTATAGAATCGATACATTTTGTAAAAAAAAAGTGCTTGTAAAGGGGTATACACTTCTGGGTGAATTAATTCTGTTTTCCTGTTTACTGTAAAAAAGTTGGGATTTTTTGGTATAGTTTTCAATTTTGTTTTATACTTGCACACATTTCATGTAAATGTTGTACTCTCATTTGATTTTGATTGGCTGTGTATAATCATGGAGATTTTATCTAGATTATTTTACTATATTTTATATGTTATTCTGTTACATTGAAGTTAGATGTACCTCAAATCATAGTAGTTACATTGGTAATATGGTGAGATTGCTATCATATCACTGTGTCATTTCCATTATGTTCATCTAATTTCCAATGGAGATGTCTGGTCAGAAGTGGTTTGTTTGGTTCAGTTGCTGGGCCCTCCTTGGATATTGGTGCTTCATGTGAAGTGGAATAACTTAGGGTAGGTCCCTTTTGCTGGATTTGGTCAAGGCAATAAAGAGAAATGTAATGCTTATGTTATTGCTCCTCTCTCTCAAGGTAAAATTGTGTGGTCTGAGATGGTATCATGTTTGTTTTGGAGAAATACCACAGACCAATAACCTTAAAAGGTATTGGGAATAAAGAGGTCTGCTTTTTTCAAAATTCTGTGTAGGTGTCATAGTATGGCGCCATTTGCTGGTTAGGAAGTCATCTGATTTTATTTTAGTGATGGTGTTCACTGTTTTTTTTTTAGTCTTTGAAACTAGTGACTCCACAGGGACTTGGTTTTGGTAAATTTGTCACCAGTCTCTACTTCTGTGTACCAGAGTAGTATGTGATATCTGATAGCCAGGGGTTTGAAATTATTTTTTTAAGAATTCTGTACTGACTGGATTTCCGGATTATGAGGTCCTAGGCTATAGGAACTTTAGTATTTGCTGCTATTTACAATAAGTGACACATAAGATTGGTAAATACACCAATTTTGGAGATGGAGAGGCAAGGCTGAAGGGGAGGAGGAGGCCTTTATTTGAAGATAACAATTCTTGTGTTGTTATGTTCAAAAGTTTTATCTAGTAAGTTTCCCAGAGGAAGGTATTGGGAATAGAGACATATTTTTTTTTCACAATTCCATGTAGGTGTCGTGGTATGGCACCATTTGCTTGTTAGGAAGTCATATGAGTTTATTTTACATGATTGTGTTCATTATGTTATTTTAGTCTTTGAAGCCAGTGACTCCACAGGGACTTGTTTTTTGATTAAATTTGCCACCAGTCTCTACTTATTTGTCCCAGAGTAGTATGTGATATCTCATAGGCAGGGATTTGAAACTATTTTTTTAAGAATTCTGGACTGACTGGTTTCCTGGATGATGAGGTCTTAGGCTATGGGAAATTTACTGTCTGCTGATTTTTATAATAAGTAACGCAAAGAATTGGTAAAGACACCAATTTTGGAGATGGAGAGGAAAGGCTGAAGGGGAGGAGGAGGCCTTTATTTGAAGATAACAATTCTTGTGTTGTTATGTTCAAAAGTCTTATCTAGTAAGTTTCCCATAGCTCGCTATCTTTTTTTCCAAATTCTTCATGTACCCACTATCTGACAAATATAATAGAAGTAGCATTATTTACTCACCTAATATTCCAAGAGCTGTTTTACAAATGGTTGGAGACTCATATGTATATTGGCTTAAAGCCAATGCCTGTAGTGGTGCCATAGGTTTAGATAAAGAACCAGGACTGAAGCAGATTTTGAGAGCTTTTGTGTGATGATAAATTGTGTAGACTTAGGATATCCAGACCTTGTACGTTTTCCAATGCATAGCTATCATGTGTTGTACTATAGAATCGATACATTTTGTAAAAAAAAAAGTGCTTGTAAAGGGGTATACACTTCTGGGTGAATTAATTCTGTGTTTTCCTGTTTACTGTAAAAAAGTTGGGATTTTTTGGTATCGTTTTCAATTTTGTTTTATACTTGCACACATTTCTTGTTAATGTTGTACTCTCATTTGATTTTGATTGGCTGTGTATAATCATGGAGATTTTATCTAGATTATTTTACTATATTTTATACGTTATTCTGTTACATTGAAGTTAGATGTACCTCAAATCATTATAGTTACATTGGTAATATGGTGAGATTGCTATCATATCACTGTGTCATTTCCATTATGTTCATCTAATTTCCAATGGAGATGTCTGGTCAGAAGTGGTTTGTTTGGTTCAGTTGCTGGGCCCTCCTTGGATATTGGTGCTTCATGTGATGTGGAATTACTTAGGGTAGGTCCCTTTTGCTGGATTTGGTGAGGGCAATAAAGAGAGATGTAATGCTTATGTTATTGCTCCTCTCTCTCAAGGTAAAATTGTGTGGTCTGAGATGGTATCATGTTTGTTTTGGAGAAATACCACAGACCAATAACCTTAAAAGGTATTGGGAATAAAGAGGTCTGCTTTTTTCAAAATTCTGTGAAGGTGTCATAGTATGGCGCCATTTGCTGGTTAGGAAGTCATCTGATTTTATTTTAGTGATGGTGTTCACTGTTTTTTTTTTAGTCTTTGAAACCAGTGACTCCACAGGGACTTGGTTTTGGTAAATTTGTCACCAGTCTCTACTTCTGTGTACCAGAGTAGTATGTGATATCTGATAGCCAGGGGTTTGAAACTATTTTTTTAAGAATTCTGTACTGACTGGATTTCCGGATTATGAGGTCCTAGGCTATAGGAACTTTAGTATTTGCTGCTATTTACAATAAGTGACACATAAGATTGGTAAAGACACCAATTTTGGAGATGGAGAGGCAAGGCTGAAGGGGAGGAGGAGGCCTTTATTTGAAGATAACAATTCTTGTGTTGTTATGTTCAAAAGTCTTATCTAGTAAGTTTCCCATAGGAAGGTATTGGGAATAGAGACATATTTTTTTTTCAAAATTCCATGTAGGTGTCGTGGTATGGCACCATTTGCTTGTTAGGAAGTCATATAAGTTTATTTTACATGATGGTGTTCATTATGTTATTTTAGTCTTTGAAGCCAGTGACTCCATAGGGACTTGTTTTTTGATTAAATTTGCCACCAGTCTCTACTTATTTGTCCCAGAGTAGTAAATGATATCTCATAGGCAGGGATTTGAAACTATTTTTTTAAGAATTCTGGACTGACTGGTTTCCTGGATGATGAGGTCTTAGGCTATGGGAACTTTACTGTCTGCTGATTTTTATAATAAGTAACGCAAAGAATTGGTAAAGACACCAATTTTGGAGATGGAGAGGAAAGGCTGAAGGGGAGGAGGAGGCCTTTATTTGAAGATAACAATTCTTGTGTTGTTATGTTCAAAAGTCTTATCTAGTAAGTTTCCCATAGCTCGCTATCTTTTTTTCCAAATTCTTCATGTACCCACTATCTGACAAATATAATAGAAGTAGCATTATTTACTCACCTAATATTCCAAGAGCTGTTTTACAAATGGTTGGAGACTCATATGTATATTGGGCTTAAAGCCAATGCCTGTAGTGGTGCCATAGGTTTAGATAAAGAACCAGGACTGAAGCAGATTTTGAGAGCTTTTGTGTGATGATAAATTGTGTAGACTTAGGATATTCAGACCTTGTACGTTTTCCAATGCGTAGCTATCATGTGTTGTACTATAGAATCAATACATTTTGTAAAAAAAAGTGCTTGTAAAGGGGTATACACTTCTGGGTGAATTAATTCTGTGTTTTCCTGTTTACTGTAAAAAAGTTGGGATTTTTTGGTATAGTTTTCAATTTTGTTTTATGCTTACACACATTTCATGTTAATGTTGTACTCTTATTTGATTTTGATTGGCTGTGTATAATCATGGAGATTTTATCTAGATTCTTTTACTATATTTTATATGTTATTCTGTTACATTGAAGTTAGATGTACCTCAAATCATTATAGTTACATTGGTAATATGGTGAGATTGCTATCATATCACTGTGTCATTTCCATTATGTTCATCTAATTTCCAATGGAGATGTCTGGTCAGAAGTGGTTTGTTTGGTTCAGTTGCTGGGCCCTCCTTGGATATTGGTGCTTCATGTGAAGTGGAATAACTTAAGGGTAGGTCCCTTTAGCTGGATTTGGTCAAGGCAATAAAGAGAGATGTAATGCTTATGTTATTGCTCCTCTCTCTCAAGGTAAAATTGTGTGGTCTGAGATGGTATCAGGTTTGTTTTGGAGAAATACCACAGACCAATAACCTTGAAAGGTATTGGGAATAAAGATTTCTGCTTTTTTCAAAATTCTGTGTAGATGTCATAGTATGGCGCCATTTGCTAGTTAGGAAGTCATCTGATTTGATTTTAGTGATGGTGTTCACTGTGTTTTTTTAGTCTTTGAAACCAGTGACTCCACAGGGACTTGGTTTTGGTAAATTTGTCACCAGTCTCTACTTCTGTGTACCAGAGTAGTATGTGATATCTGATAGCCAGGGGTTTGAAACTATTTTTTTAAGAATTCTGTACTGACTGGATTTCCGGATTATGAGGTCCTAGGCTATAGGAACTTTAGTATTTGCTGCTATTTACAATAAGTGACACATAAGATTGGTAAAGACACCAATTTTGGAGATGGGGAGGCAAGGCTGAAGGGGAGGAGGAGGCCTTTATTTGAAGATAACAATTCTTGTGTTGTTATGTTCAAAAGTCTTATCTAGTAAGTTTCCCATAGGAAGGTATTGGGAATAGAGACATATTTTTTTTTCAAAATTCCATGTAGGTGTTGTGGTATGGCACCATTTGCTTGTTAGGAAGTCATATGAGTTTATTTTACATGATGGTGTTCATTATGTTATTTTAGTCTTTGAAGCCAGTGACTCCACAGGGACTTGTTTTTTGATTAAATTTGCCACCAGTCTCTACTTATTTGTCCCAGAGTAGTATGTGATATCTCATAGGCAGGGATTTGAAACTATTTTTTTAAGAATTCTGGACTGACTGGTTTCCTGGATGATGAGGTCTTAGGCTATGGGAAATTTACTGTCTGCTGATTTTTATTTTAAGTAACGCAAAGAATTGGTAAAGACACCAATTTTGGAGATGGAGAGGAAAGGCTGAAGGGGAGGAGGAGGCCTTTATTTGAAGATAACAATTCTTGTGTTGTTATGTTCAAAAGTCTTATCTAGTAAGTTTCCCATAGCTCGCTATCTTTTTTTCCAAATTCTTCATGTACCCACTATCTGACAAATATAATAGAAATAGCATTATTTACTCACCTAATATTCCAAGAGCTGTTTTACAAATGGTTGGAGACTCATATGTATATTGGGCTTAAAGCCAATGCCTGTAGTGGTGCCATAGGTTTAGATAAAGAACCAGGACTGAAGCAGATTTTGAGAGCTTTTGTGTGATGATAAATTGTGTAGACTTAGGATATCCAGACCTTGTACGTTTTCCAATGCGTAGCTATCATGTGTTGTACTATAGAATCAATACATTTTGTAAAAAAAAGTGCTTGTAAAGGGGTATACACTTCTGGGTGAATTAATTCTGTGTTTTCCTGTTAATTGTAAAAAAGTTGGAAATTTTTTGGTATCGTTTCCAATTTTGTTTTATACTTGCACACATTTCATGTTAATGTTGTACTCTCATTTGATTTTGATTGGCTGTGTATAATCATGGAGATTTTATCTAGATTCTTTTACTATATTTTATATGTTATTCTGTTACATTGAAGTTAGATGTACCTCAAATCATTGTAGTTACATTGGTAATATGGTGAGATTGCTATCATATCACTGTGTCATTTCCATTATGTTCATCTAATTTCCAATGGAGATGTCTGGTCAGAAGTGGTTTGTTTGGTTCAGTTGCTGGGCCCTCCTTGGATATTGGTGCTTCATGTGAAGTGGAATAACTTAGGGTAGGTCCCTTTAGCTGGATTTGGTCAGGGCAATAAAGAGAGATGTAATGCTTATGTTATTGCTCCTCTCTCTCAATGTAAAATTGTGTGGTCTGAGATGGTATCATGTTTGTTTTGGAGAAATACCACAGACCAATAACCTTGAAAGGTATTGGGAATAAAGAGGTCTGCTTTTTTCAAAATTCTGTGTAGGTGTCATAGTATGGCGCCATTTGCTGGTTAGGAAGTCATCTGATTTGATTTTAGTGATGATGTTCACTGTGTTTTTTTAGTCTTTGAAACCAGTGACTCCACAGGGACTTGGTTTTGGTAAATTTGTCACCAGTCTCTACTTCTGTGTACCAGAGTAGTATGTGATAACTGATAGCCAGGGGTTTGAAACTATTTTTTTAAGAATTCTGTACTGACTGGATTTCCGGATTATGAGGTCCTAGGCTATAGGAAATTTAGTATTTGCTGCTATTTACAATAAGTGACACATAAGATTGGTAAAGACACCAATTTTGGAGATGGAGAGGCAAGGCTGAAGGGGAGGAGGAGGCCTTTATTTGAAGATAACAATTCTTGTGTTTTTATGTTCAAAAGTCTTATCTAGTAAGTTTCCCATAGGAAGGTATTGGGAATAGAGACATATTTTTTTTTCAAAATTCCATGTAGGTGTCGTGGTATGGCACCATTTGCTTGTTAGGAAGTCATATGAGTTTATTTTACATGATGGTGTTCATTATGTTATTTTAGTCTTTGAAGCCAGTGACTCCATAGGGACTTGTTTTTTGATTAAATTTGCCACCAGTCTCTACTTATTTGTCCCAGAGTAGTATGTGATATCTCATAGGCAGGGATTTGAAACTATTTTTTTAAGAATTCTGGACTGACTGGTTTCCTGGATGATGAGGTCTTAGGCTATGGGAACTTTACTGTCTGCTGATTTTTATAATAAGTAACGTAAAGAATTGGTAAAGACACCAATTTTGGAGATGGAGAGGGAAGGCTGAAGGGGAGGAGGAGGCCTTTATTTGAAGATAACAATTCTTGTGTTGTTATGTTCAAAAGTCTTATCTAGTAAGTTTCCCATAGCTCGCTATCTTTTTTTCCAAATTCTTCATGTACCCACTATCTGACAAATATAATTGAAGTAGCATTATTTACTCACCTAATATACCAAGAGCTGTTTTACAAATGGTTGGAGACTCATATGTATATTGGGCTTAAAGCCAATGCCTGTAGTGGTGCCATAGGTTTAGATAAAGAACCAGGACTGAAGCAGATTTTGAGAGCTTTTGTGTGATGATAAATTGTGTAGACTTAGGATATCCAGACCTTGTACGTTTTCCAATGCGTAGCTATCATGTGTTGTACTATAGAATCAATACATTTTGTAAAAAAAAGTGCTTGTAAAGGGGTATACACTTCTGGGTGAATTAATTCTGTGTTTTCCTGTTTATTGTAAAAAAGTTGGAAATTTTTTGGTATAGTTTTCAATTTTGTTTTATACTTGCACACATTTCATGTTAATGTTGTACTCTCATTTGATTTTGATTGGCTGTGTATAATCATGGATATTTTATCTAGATTATTTTACTATATTTTAAATGTTATTCTGTTACATTGAAGTTAGATGTACCTCAAATCATTATAGTTACATTGGCAATATGGTGAGATTGCTATCATATCACTGTGTCATTTCCATTATGTTCATCTAATTTCCAATGGAGATGTCTGGTCAGAAGTGGTTTGTTTGGTTCAGTTGCTGGGCCCTCCTTGGATATTGGTGCTTCATGTGAAGTGGAATAACTTAGGGTAGGTCCCTTTAGCTGGATTTGGTCAGGGCAATAAAGAGAGATGTAATGCTTATGTTATTGCTCCTCTCTCTCAAGGTAAAATTGTGTGATCTGAGATGGTATCATGTTTGTTTTGGAGAAATACCACAGACCAATAACCTTTAAAGGTATTGGGAATAAAGAGGTCTGCTTTTTTCAAAATTCTGTGTAGGTGTCATAGTATGGCGCCATTTGCTGGTTAGGAAGTCATCTGATTTGATTTTAGTGATGATGTTCACTGTGTTTTTTTAGTCTTTGAAACCAGTGACTCCACAGGGACTTGGTTTTGGTAAATTTGTCACCAGTCTCTACTTCTGTGTAACCAGAGTAGTATGTGATATCTGATAGCCAGGGGTTTGAAACTATTTATTTAAGAATTATGTACTGACTGGATTTCCGTATTATGAGGTCCTAGGCTATAGGAACTTTAGTATTTGCTGCTATTTACAATAAGTGACACATAAGATTGGTAAAGACACCAATTTTGGAGATGGAGAGGCAAGGCTGAAGGGGAGGAGGAGGCCTTTATTTGAAGATAACAATTCTTGTGTTGTTATGTTCAAAAGTCTTATCTAGTAAGTTTCCCATAGCTCGCTATCTTTTTTTCCAAATTCTTCATGTACCCACTATCTGACAAATATAATAGAAGTAGCATTATTTACTCACCTAATATTCCAAGAGCTGTTTTACAATTGGTTGGAGACTCATATGTATATTGGGCTTAAAGCCAATGCCTGTAGTGGTGCCATAGGTTTAGATAAAGAAACAGGACTGAAGCAGATTTTGAGAGCTTTTGTGTGATGATAAATTGTGTAGACTTAGGATATCCAGACCATGTACGTTTTCCAATGCATAGCTATCATGTGTTGTACTATAGAATCAATACATTTTGTAAAAAAAGTGCTTGTAAAGGGCTATACACTTCTGGGTGAATTAATTCTGTGTTTTCCTGTTTACTGTAAAAAAGTTGGGATTTTTTGGTATAGTTTTCAATTTTGTTTTATACTTGCACACATTTCATGTTAATGTTGTACTCTCATTTGATTTTGATCGGCTGTGTATAATCATGGAGATTTTATCTAGATTATTTTACTATATTTTATATGTTATTCTGTTACATTGAAGTTAGATGTACCTCAAATCATTATAGTTACATTGGTAATATGGTGAGATTGCTATCATATCACTGTGTCATTTCCATTATGTTCATCTAATTTCCAATGGAGATGTCTGGTCAGAAGTGGTTTGTTTGGTTCAGTTGCTGGGCCCTCCTTGGATATTGGTGCTTCATGTGAAGTGAAATAACTTAGGGTAGGTCCCTTTAGATGGATTTGGTCAGGGCAGTAAAGAGGAGATGTAATGCTTATGTTATTGCTCCTCTCTCTCAAGGTAAAATTGTGTGGTCTGAGATGGTATCATGTTTGTTTTGGAGAAATACCACAGACCAATAACCTTGAAAGGTATTGGGAATAAAGAGGTCTGCTTTTTTCAAAATTCTGTGTAGGTGTCATAGTATGGCGCCATTTGCTGGTTAGGAAGTCATCTGATTTGATTTTAGTGATGGTGTTCACTGTGTTTTTTTAGTCTTTGAAACCAGTGACTCCACAGGGACTTGGTTTTGGTAAATTTGTCGCCAGTCTCTACTTCTGTGTACCAGAGTAGTATGTGATTTCTGATAGCCAGGGGTTTAAAACTATTTTTTTAAGAATTCTGTACTGACTGGATTTCCGGATTATGAGGTCCTAGGCTATAGGAACTTTAGTATTTGCTGCTATTTACAATAAGTGACACAAAAGATTGGTAAAGACACCAATTTTGGAGATGGAGAGGAAAGGCTGAAGGGGAGGAGGAGGCCTTTATTTGAACACAACAATTCTTTTGTTGTTATGTTCAAAAGTCTTATCTAGTAAGTTTCCCATAGGAAGGTATTGGGAATGGAGACATATTTATTTTTCAAAATTCCATGTAGGTGTCATGGTATGGCACCATTTGCTTGTTAGGAAGTCATATGAGTTTATTTTACATGATGGTGTTCATTATGTTTTTTTAGTTTTTGAAGCCAGTGACTCCATAGGGACTTGATTTTTGATTAAATTTACCACCAGTCTCTACTAATTTGTCCCAGAGTAGTATGTGATATCTCATAGGCAGGGATTTGAAACTATTTTTTTAAGAATTCTGGACTGACTGGTTTCCTGGATAATGAGGTCTTAGGCTATGGGAACTTTACTGTCTGCTGATTTTTATAATAAGTAAGGCAAAGAATTGTTAAAGACACCAATTTTGGAGATGGAGAGGAAAGGCTGAAGGGGAGGAGGAGGCCTTTATTTCAAGATAACAATTCTTGTGTTGTTATGTTCAAAAGTCTTATCTAGTAAGTTTCCCATAGCTCGCTATCTTTTTTTCCAAATTCTTCATGTACCCACTATCTGACAAATATAATAGAAGTAGCATTATTTACTCACCTAATATTCCAAGAGCTGTTTTACAAATGGTTGGAGACTCATATGTATATTGGGCTTAAAGCCAATGCCTGTAGTGGTGCCATAGGTTTAGATAAAGAACCAGGACTGAAGCAGATTTTGAGAGCTTTTGTGTGATGATAAATTGTGTAGACTTAGGATATCCAGACCTTGTACGTTTTCCAATGCGTAGCTATCATGTGTTGTACTATAGAATCAATACATTTTGTAAAAAAAAGTGCTTGTAAAGGGGTATACACTTCTGGGTGAATTAATTCTGTGTTTTCCTGTTTACTGTAAAAAAGTTGGGATTTTTTGGTATAGTTTTCAATTTTGTTTTATACTTGCACACATTTCATGTTAATGTTGTACTCTCATTTGATTTTGATCGGCTGTGTATAATCATGGAGATTTTATCTAGATTATTTTACTATATTTTATATGTTATTCTGTTACATTGAAGTTAGATGTACCTCAAATCATTATAGTTACATTGGTAATATGGTGAGATTGCTATCATATCACTGTGTCATTTCCATTATGTTCATCTAATTTCCAATGGAGATGTCTGGTCAGAAGTGGTTTGTTTGGTTCAGTTGCTGGGCCCTCCTTGGATATTGGTGCTTCATGTGAAGTGGAATAACTTAGGGTAGGTCCCTTTAGCTGCATTTGGTCAGGGCAGTAAAGAGGAGATGTAATGCTTATGTTATTGTTCCTCTCTCTCAAGGTAAAATTGTGTGGTCTGAGATGGTATCATGTTTGTTTTGGAGAAATACCACAGACCAATAACCTTGAAAGGTATTGGGAATAAAGAGGTCTGCTTTTTTCAAAATTCTGTGTAGGTGTCATAGTATGGCGCCATTTGCTGGTTAGGAAGTCATCTGATTTGATTTTAGTGATGGTGTTCACTGTGTTTTTTTAGTCTTTGAAACCAGTGACTCCACAGGGACTTGGTTTTGGTAAATTTGTCGCCAGTCTCTACTTCTGTGTACCAGAGTAGTATGTGATTTCTGATAGCCAGGTGTTTGAAACTATTTTTTTAAGAATTCTGTACTGACTGGATTTCCGGATTAGGAGGTCCTAGGCTATAGGAACTTTAGTATTTGCTGCTATTTACAATAAGTGACACAAAAGATTGGTAAAGACACCAATTTTGGAGATGGAGAGGAAAGGCTGAAGGGGAGGAGGAGGCCTTTATTTGAACACAACAATTCTTGTGTTGTTATGTTCAAAAGTCTTATCTAGTAAGTTTCCCATAGGAAGGTATTGGGAATGGAGACATATTTTTTTTTCAAAATTCCATGTAGGTGTCATGGTATGGCACCATTTGCTTGTTAGGAAGTCATATGAGTTTATTTTACATGATGGTGTTCATTATGTTATTTTAGTTTTTGAAGCCAGTGACTCCATAGGGACTTGATTTTTGATTAAATTTGCCACCAGTCTCTACTAATTTGTCCCAGAGTAGTATGTGATATCTCATAGGCAGGGATTTGAAACAATTTTTTTAAGAATTCTGGACTGACTGGTTTCCTGGATGATGAGGTCTTAGGCTATGGGAACTTTACTGTCTGCTGATTTTTATAATAACTAACGCAAAGAATTGGTAAAGACACCAATTTTGGAGATGGAGAGGAAAGGCTGAAGGGGAGGAGGAGGCCTTTATTTGAAGATAACAATTCTTGTGTTGTTATGTTCAAAAGTCTTATCTAGTAAGTTTCCCATAGCTCGCTATCTTTTTTTCCAAATTCTTCATGTACCCACTATCTGACAAATATAATAGAAGTAGCATTATTTACTCACCTAATATACCAAGAGCTGTTTTACAAATGGTTGGAGACTCATATGTATATTGGGCTTAAAGCCAATGCCTGTAGTGGTGCCATAGGTTTAGATAAAGAACCAGGACTGAAGCAGATTTTGAGAGCTTTTGTGTGATGATAAATTGTGTAGACTTAGGATATCCAGACCTTGTACGTTTTCCAATGCGTAGCTATCATGTGTTGTACTATAGAATCAATACATTTTGTAAAAAAAAAAAACTGCTTGTAAAGGGGTATACACTTCTGGGTGAATTAATTCTGTGTTTTCCTGTTTACTGTAAAAAAGTTGGGATTTTTTGGTATCGTTTTCAATTTTGTTTTATACTTGCACACATTTCATGATAATGTTGTACTCTCATTTGATTTTGATTGGCTGTGTATAATCATGGAGATTTTATCTAGATTCTTTTACTATATTTTATATGTTATTCTGTTACATTGAAGTTAGATGTACCTCAAATCATTATAGTTACATTGGTAATATGGTGAGATTGCTATCATATCACTGTGTCATTTCCATTATGTTCATCTAATTTCCAATGCAGATGTCTGGTCAGAAGTGGTTTGTTTGGTTCAGTTGCTGGGCCCTCCTTGGATATTGGTGCTTCATGTGAAGTGGAATAACTTAGGGTAGGTCCCTTTAGCTGGATTTGATCAGGGCAATAAAGAGAGATGTAATGCTTATGTTATTGCTCCTCTCTCTCAAGGTAAAATTGTGTGGTCTGAGATGGTATCAGGTTTGTTTTGTAGAAATACCACAGACCAATAACCTTAAAGGTATTGGGAATAAAGAGGTCTGCTTTTTTCAAAATTCTGTGTAGGTGTCATAGTATGGCGCCATTTGCTGGTTAGGAAGTCACCTGATTTGATTTTAGTGATGGTGTTCACTGTGTTTTTTTAGTCTTTGAAACCAGTGACTCCACAGGGACTTGGTTTTGGTAAATTTGTCACCAGTCTCTACTTCTGTGTACCAGAGTAGTATGTGATATCTGATAGCCAGGGGTTTGAAACTATTTTTTTAAGAATTCTGTACTGACTAGATTTCCGCATTATGAGGTCCTAGGCTATAGGAACTTTAGTATTTGCTGCTATTTACAATAAGTGACACAAAAGATTGGTAAAGACACCAATTTTGGAGATGGAGAGGAAAGGCTGAAGGGGAGGAGGAGGCCTTTATTTGAACATAACAATTCTTGTGTTGTTATGTTCAAAAGTCTTATCTAGTAAGTTTCCCATAGGAAGGAATTGGGAATAGAGACATATTTATTTTTCAGAATTCCATGTAGGTGTCATGGTATGGCACCATTTGCTTGTTAGGAAGTCATATGAGTTTATTTTACATGATTGTGTTCATTATGTTATTTTAGTCTTTGAAGCCAGTGACTCCATAGGGACTTGTTTTTTGATTAAATTTGCCACCAGTCTCTACTTATTTGTCCCAGAGTAGTATGTGATATCTCATAGGCAGGGATTTGAAACTATTTTTTTAAGAATTCTGGACTGACTGGTTTCCTGGATGATGAGGTCTTAGGCTATGGGAACTTTACTGTCTGCTGATTTTTATAATAAGTAACGCAAAGAATTGGTAAAGACACCAATTTTGGAGATGGAGAGGAAAGGCTGAAGGGGAGGAGGAGGCCTTTATTTGAAGATAACAATTCTTGTGTTGTTATGTTCAAAAGTCTTATCTAGTAAGTTTCCCATAGCTCGCTATCTTTTTTTCCAAATTCTTCATGTACCCACTATCTGACAAATATAATAGAAGTAGCATTATTTACTCACCTAATATACCAAGAGCTGTTTTACAAATGGTTGGAGACTCATATGTATATTGGGCTTAAAGCCAATGCCTGTAGTGGTGCCATAGGTTTAGATAAAGAACCAGGACTGAAGCAGATTTTGAGAGCTTTTGTGTGATGATAAATTGTGTAGACTTAGGATATCCAGACCTTGTACGTTTTCCAATGCGTAGCTATCATGTGTTGTACTATAGAATCAATACATTTTGTAAAAAAAAAAGTGCTTGTAAAGGGGTATACACTTCTGGGTGAATTAATTCTGTGTTTTCCTGTTTACTGTAAAAAAGTTGGGATTTTTTGGTATCGTTTTCAATTTTGTTTTATACTTGCACACATTTCATGATAATGTTGTACTCTCATTTGATTTTGATTGGCTGTGTATAATCATGGAGATTTTATCTAGATTCTTTTACTATATTTTATATGTTATTCTGTTACATTGAAGTTAGATGTACCTCAAATCATTATAGTTACATTGGTAATATGGTGAGATTGCTATCATATCACTGTGTCATTTCCATTATATTCATCTAATTTCCAATGGAGATGTCTGGTCAGAAGTGGTTTGTTTGGTTCAGTTGCTGGGCCCTCCTTGGATATTGGTGCTTCATGTGAAGTGGAATAACTTAGGGTAGGTCCCTTTAGCTGGATTTGATCAGGGCAATAAAGAGAGATGTAATGCTTATGTTATTGCTCCTCTCTCTCAAGGTAAAATTGTGTGGTCTGAGATGGTATCATGTTTGTTTTGGAGACATACTACAGACCATTAACCTTGAAAGGTATTGCGAATAAAGAGGTGTGCTTTTTTCAAAATTCTGTGTAGGTGTCATAGTATGGCACCATTTGCTGGTTAGGAAGTCATCTGATTTGATTTTAGTGATGGTGTTCACTGTATTTTTTTAGTCTTTGAAACCAGTGACTCCACAGGGACTTGGTTTTGGTAAATTTGTCACCAGTCTCTACTTCTGTGTACCAGAGTAGTATTGTGATATCTGATAGCCAGGGGTTTGAAACTATTTTTTTAAGAATTCTGTACTGACTGGATTTCCGGATTATGAGGTCCTAGGCTATAGGAACTTTAGTATTTGCTGCTATTTACAATAAGTGACACAAAAGATTGGTAAAGACACCAATTTTGGAGATGGAGAGGAAAGGCTGAAGGGGAGGAGGAGGCCTTTATTTGAACATAACAATTCTTGTGTTGTTATGTTCAAAAGTCTTATCTAGTAAGTTTCCCATAGGAAGGTATTGGGAATGGAGACATATTTTTTTTTCAAAATTCCATGTAGGTGTCATGGTATGGCACCATTTGCTTGTTAGGAAGTCATATGAGTTTATTTTACATGATTGTGTTCATTATGTTATTTTAGTCTTTGAAGCCAGTGACTCCATAGGGACTTGTTTTTTGATTAAATTTGCCACCAGTCCCTACTTATTTGTCCCAGAGTAGTATGTGATATCTCATAGGCAGGGATTTGAAACTATTTTTTTAAGAATTCTGGACTGACTGGTTTCCTGGATGATGAGGTCTTAGGCTATGGGAACTTTACTGTCTGCTGATTTTTATAATAAGTAACGCAAAGAATTGGTAAAGACACCAATTTTGGAGATGGAGAGGAAAGGCTGAAGGGGAGGAGGAGGCCTTTATTTGAAGATAACAATTCTTGTGTTGTTATGTTCAAAAGTCTTATCTAGTAAGTTTCCCATAGCTCGCTATCTTTTTTTCCAAATTCTTCATGTACCCACTATCTGACAAATATAATAGAAGTAGCATTATTTACTCACCTAATATACCAAGAGCTGTTTTACAAATGGTTGGAGACTCATATGTATATTGGGCTTAAAGCCAATGCCTGTAGTGGTGCCATAGGTTTAGATAAAGAACCAGGACTGAAGCAGATTTTGAGAGCTTTTGTGTGATGATAAATTGTGTAGACTTAGGATATCCAAACCTTGTACGTTTTCCAATGCGTAGCTATCATGTGTTGTACTATAGAATCAATACATTTTGTAAAAAAAAAAGTGCTTTTAAAGGGGTATACACTTCTGGGTGAATTAATTCTGTGTTTTCCTGTTTACTGTAAAAAAGTTGGGATTTTTTGGTATCGTTTTCAATTTTGTTTTATACTTGCACACATTTCATGATAATGTTGTACTCTCATTTGATTTTGATTGGCTGTGTATAATCATGGAGATTTTATCTAGATTCTTTTACTATAGTTTATATGTTATTCTGTTACATTGAAGTTAGATGTACCTCAAATCATTATAGTTACATTGGTAATATGGTGAGATTGCTATCATATCACTGTGTCATTTCCATTATGTTCATCTAATTTCCAATGGAGATGTCTGGTCAGACGTGGTTTGTTTGGTTCAGTTGCTGGGCCCTCCTTGGATATTGGTGCTTCATGTGAAGTGGAATAACTTAGGGTAGGTCCCTTTAGCTGGATTTGATCAGGGCAATAAAGAGAGATGTAATGCTTATGTTATTGCTCCTCTCTCTCAAGGTAAAATTGTGTGGTCTGAGATGGTATCATGTTTGTTTTGTAGAAATACCACAGACCAATAACCTTAAAGGTATTGGGAATAAAGAGGTCTGCTTTATTCAAAATTCTGTGTAGGTGTCATAGTATGGCGCCATTTGCTGGTTAGGAAGTCATCTGATTTGATTTTAGTGATGGTGTTCACTGTGTTTTTTTAGTCTTTGAAACCAGTGACTCCACAGGGACTTGGTTTTGGTAAATTTGTCACCAGTCTCTACTTCTGTGTACCAGAGTAGTATGTGATATCTGATAGCCAGGGGTTTGAAACTATTTTTTTTAAGAATTCTGTACTGACTGGATTTCCGGATTATGAGGTCCTAGGCTATAGGAACTTTAGTATTTGCTGCTATTTACAATAAGTGACACATAAGATTGGTAAGGACACCAATTTTGGAGATGGAGAGGCAAGGCTGAAGGGGAGGAGGAGGCCTTTATTTGAAGATAACAATTCTTGTGTTGTTATGTTCAAAAGTCTTATCTAGTAAGTTTCCCATAGGAAGGTATTGGGAATAGAGACATATTTTTTTTTCAAAATTCCATATAGGTGTCGTGGTATGGCACCATTTGCTTGTTAGGAAGTCATATAAGTTTATTTTACATGATGGTGTTCATTATGTTATTTTAGTCTTTGAAGCCAGAGACTCCATAGGGACTTGTTTTTTGATTAAATTTGCCACCAGTCTCTACTTATTTGTCCCAGAGTAGTAAGTGATATCTCATAGGCAGGGATTTGAAAATATTTTTTTAAGAATTCTGGACTGACTGGTTTCCTGGATGATGAGGTCTTAGGCTATGGGAACTTTACTATCTGCTGATTTTTATAATAAGTAACGCAAAGAATTGGTAAAGACACCAATTTTGGAGATGGAGAGGAAAGGCTGAAGGGGAGGAGGAGGCCTTTATTTGAAGATAACAATTCTTGTGTTGTTATGTTCAAAAGTCTTATCTAGTAAGTTTCCCATAGCTCGCTATCTTTTTTTCCAAATTCTTCATGTACCCACTATCTGACAAATATAATAGAAGTAGCATTATTTACTCACCTAATATTCCAAGAGCTGTTTTACAAATGGTTGGAGACTCATATGTATATTGGGCTTAAAGCCAATGCCTGTAGTGGTGCCATAGGTTTAGATAAAGAACCAGGACTGAAGCAGATTTTGAGAGCTTTTGTGTGATGATAAATTGTGTAGACTTACGATATCCAGACCTTGTAAGTTTTTCAATGCGTAGCTATCATGTGTTGTACTATAGAATCAATACATTTTGGAAAAAAAAAGTGCTTGTAAAGGGGTATACACTTCTGGGTGAATTAATTCTGTGTTTTCCTGTTTATTGTAAAAAAGTTGGGATTTTTTGGTATAGTTTTAAATTTTGTTATATACTTGCACACATTTCATGTTAATGTTGTACTCTCATTTGATTTTGATTGGCTGTGTATAATCATGGAGATTTTATCTAGATTATTTTACTATATTTTATATGTTATTCTGTTACATTGAAGTTAGATGTACCTCAAATCATTATAGTTACATTGGTAATATGGTGAGATTGCTATCATATCACTGTGTCATTTCCATTATGTTCATCTAATTTCCAATGGAGATGTCTGGTCAGAAGTGGTTTGTTTGGTTCAGTTGCTGGGCCCTCCTTGGTTATTGGTGCTTCATGTGAAGTGGAAAAACTTAGGGTAGGTCCCTTAAGCTGGATTTGGTCAGGACAATAAAGAGAGATGTAATGCTTATGTTATTGCTCCTCTCTCTCAAGGTAAAATTGTGTGGTCTGAGATGGTATCATGTTTGTTTTGGAGAAATACCACAGACCAATAACTTTGAAAGGTATTGGGAATAAAGAGGTCTGCTTTTTTCAAAATTCTGTGTAGGTGTCATAGTATGGCGCCATTTGCTGGTTAGGAAGTCACCTGATTTGATTTTAGTGATGGTGTTCACTGTGTTTTTTTAGTCTTTGAAACCAGTGACTCCACAGGGACTTGGTTTTGGTAAATTTGTCACCAGTCTCTACTTCTGTGTACCAGAGTAGTATGTGATATCTGATAGCCAGGGGTTTGAAACTATTTTTTTAAGAATTCTGTACTGACTGGATTTCCGGATTATGAGGTCCTAGGCTATAGGAACTTTAGTATTTGCTGCTATTTACAATAAGTGACACATAAGATTGGTAAAGACACCAATTTTGGAGATGGAGAGGCAAGGCTGAAGGGGAGGAGGATGCCTTTATTTGAAGATAACAATTCTTGTGTTGTTATGTTCAAAAGTCTTATCTAGTAAGTTTCCCATAGGAAGGTATTGGGAATAGAGACATATTTTTTTTTCAAAATTCCATGTAGGTGTCGTGGTATGGCACCATTTGCTTGTTAGGAAGTCATATGAGTTTATTTTACATGATGGTGTTCATTATGTTATTTTAGTCTTTGAAGCCAGTGACTCCATAGGGACTTGTTTTTTGATTAAATTTGCCACCAGTCTCTACTTATTTGTCCCAGAGTAGTATGTGATATCTCATAGGCAGGGATTTGAAACTATTTTTTTAAGAATTCTGGACTGACTGGTTTCCTGGATGATGAGGTCTTAGGCTATGGGAACTTTACTGTCTGCTGATTTTTATAATAAGTAACGCAAAGAATTGGTAAAGACACCAATTTTGGAGATGGAGAGGAAAGGCTGAAGGGGAGGAGGAGACCTTTATTTGAAGATAACAATTCTTGTGTTGTTATGTTCAAAAGTCTTATCTAGTTAGTTTCCCATAGCTCGCTATCTTTTTTTCCAAATTCTTCATGTACCCACATTCTGACAAATATAATAGAAGTAGCATTATTTACTCACCTAATATTCCAAGAGCTGTTTTACAAATGGTTGAAGACTCATATGTATATTGGGCTTAAAGCCAATGCCTGTAGTGGTGCCATAGGTTTAGATAAAGAACCAGGACTGAAGCAGATTTTGAGAGCTTTTGTGTGATGATAAATTGTGTAGACTTAGGATATCCAGACCTTGTACGTTTTCCAATGTGTAGCTATCATGTGTTGTACTATAGAATCAATATATTTTGGGAAAAAAAAAGTGCTTGTAAAGGGGTATACACTTCTGGGTGAATTAATTCTGTGTTTTCCTGTTTATTGTAAAAAAGTTGGGATTTTTTGGTATAGTTTTCAATTTTGTTTTATACTTGCACACATTTCATGTTAATGTTGTACTCTCATTTGATTTTGATTGGCTGTGTATAATCATGGAGATTTTATCTAGATTCTTTTACTATATTTTATATGTTATTCTGTTACATTGAAGTTAGACGCACCTTAAATCATTATAGTTACATTGGTAATATGGTGAGATTGCTATCATATCACTGTGTCATTTCCATTATGTTCATCTAATTTCCAATGGAGATGTCTGGTCAGAAGTGGTTTGTTTGGTTCAGTTGCTGGGTCCTCCTTGGATATTGGTGCTTCATGTGAAGTGGAATAACTTAGGGTAGGTCCCTTTTGCTGGATTTGGTCAGGGCAATAAAGAGATATGTAATGCTTACGTTATTGCTCCTCTCTCTCAAGGTAAAATTGTGTGGTCTGAGATGGTATCATGTTTGTTTTGGAGAAATACCACAGACCAATAACCTTAAAAGGTATTGGGAATTAAGAGGTCTGCTTTTTTCAAAATTCTGTGTAGGTGTCATAGTATGGCGCCATTTGCTGGTTAGGAAGTCATCTGATTTAATTATAGTGATGGTGTTCACTGTGTTTTTTTAGTCTTTGAAACCAGTGACTCCACAGGGACTTGGTTTTGGTAAATTTGTCACCAGTCTCTACTTCTGTGTACCAGAGTAGTATGTGATATCTGATAGCCAGGGGTTTGAAACTATTTTTTTAAGAATTCTGTACTGACTGGATTTCCGAATTATGAGGTCCTAGGCTATAGGAACTTTAGTATTTGCTGCTATTTACAATAAGTGACACATAAGATTGGTAAGGACACCAATTTTGGAGATGGAGAGGCAAGGCTGAAGGGGAGGAGGAGGCCTTTATTTGAAGATAACAATTCTTGTGTTGTTATGTTCAAAAGTCTTATCTAGTAAGTTTCCCATAGGAAGGTATTGGGAATAGAGACATATTTTTTTTTCAAAATTCCATGTAGGTGTCGTGGTATGGCACCATTTGCTTGTTAGGAAGTCATATGAGTTTATTTTACATGATGGTGTTCATTATGATATTTTAGTCTTTGAAGCCAGTGACTCCATAGGGACTTGTTTTTTGATTAAATTTGCCACCAGTCTCTACTTATTTGTCCCAGAGTAGTATGTGATATCTCATAGGCAGGGATTTGAAACTATTTTTTTAAGAATTCTGGACTGACTGGTTTCCTGGATGATGAGGTCTTAGGCTATGGGAACTTTACTGTCTGCTGATTTTTATAATAAGTAACGCAAAGAATTGGTAAAGACACCAATTTTGGAGATGGAGAGGAAAGGCTGAAGGGGAGGAGGAGGCCTTTATTTGAAGATAACAATTCTTGTGTTGTTATGTTCAAAAGTCTTATCTAGTTAGTTTCCCATAGCTCGCTATCTTTTTTTCCAAATTCTTCATGTACCCACTATCTGACAAATATAATAGAAGTAGCATTATTTACTCACCTAATATTCCAAGAGCTGTTTTACAAATGGTTGAAGACTCATATGTATATTGGGCTTAAAGCCAATGCCTGTAGTGGTGCCATAGGTTTAGATAAAGAACCAGGACTGAAGCAGATTTTGAGAGCTTTTGTGTGATGATAAATTGTGTAGACTTAGGATATCCAGACCTTGTACGTTTTCCAATGCGTAGCTATCATGTGTTGTACTATAGAATCAATATATTTTGGAAAAAAAAAAGTGCTTGTAAAGGGGTATACACTTCTGGGTGAATTAATTCTGTGTTTTCCTGTTTATTGTAAAAAAGTTGGGATTTTTTGGTATAGTTTTCAATTTTGTTTTATACTTGCACACATTTCATGTTAATGTTGTACTCTCATTTGATTTTGATTGGCTGTGTATAATCATGGAGATTTTATCTAGATTCTTTTACTATATTTTATATGTTATTCTGTTACATTGAAGTTAGACGCACCTTAAATCATTATAGTTACATTGGTAATATGGTGAGATTGCTATCATATCACTGTGTCATTTCCATTATGTTCATCTAATTTCCAATGGAGATGTCTGGTCAGAAGTGGTTTGTTTGGTTCAGTTGCTGGGCCCTCCTTGGATATTGGTGCTTCATGTGAAGTGGAATAACTTAGGGTAGGTCCCTTTTGCTGGATTTGGTCAGGGCAATAAAGAGATATGTAATGCTTACGTTATTGCTCCTCTCTCTCAAGGTAAAATTGTGTGGTCTGAGATGGTATCATGTTTGTTTTGGAGAAATACCACAGACCAATAACCTTAAAAGGTATTGGGAATTAAGAGGTCTGCTTTTTTCAAAATTCTGTGTAGGTGTCATAGTATGGCGCCATTTGCTGGTTAGGAAGTCATCTGATTTAATTATAGTGATGGTGTTCACTGTGTTTTTTTAGTCTTTGAAACCAGTGACTCCACAGGGACTTGGTTTTGGTAAATTTGTCACCAGTCTCTACTTCTGTGTACCAGAGTAGTATGTGATATCTGATAGCCAGGGGTTTGAAACTATTTTTTTAAGAATTCTGTACTGACTGGATTTCCGAATTATGAGGTCCTAGGCTATAGGAACTTTAGTATTTGCTGCTATTTACAATAAGTGACACATAAGATTGGTAAAGACACCAATTTTGGAGATGGAGAGGCAAGGCTGAAGGGGAGGAGGAGGCCTTTATTTGAAGATAACAATTCTTGTGTTGTTATGTTCAAAAGTCTTATCTAGTAAGTTTCCCATAGGAAGGTATTGGGAATAGAGACATATTTTTTTTTTTAAATTCCATGTAGGTGTCGTGGTATGGCACCATTTGCTTGTTAGGAAGTCATATGAGTTTATTTTACATGATGGTGTTCATTATGTTATTTTAGTCTTTGAAGCCAGTGACTCCATAGGGACTTGTTTTTTTATTACATTTGCCACCAGTCTCTACTTATTTGTCCCAGAGTAGTATGTGATATCTCATAGGCAGGGATTTGAAACTATTTTTTTAAGAATTCTGGACTGACTGGTTTCCTGGATGATGAGGTCTTAGGCTATGGGAACTTTACTGTCTGCTGATTTTTATAATAAGTAACGCAAAGAATTGGTAAAGACACCAATTTTGGAGATTGAGAGGAAAGGCTGAAGGGGAGGAGGAGGCCTTTATTTGAAGATAACAATTCTTGTGTTGTTATGTTCAAAAGTCTTATCTAGTAAGTTTCCCATAGCTCGCTATCTTTTTTTCCAAATTCTTCATGTACCCACTATCTGACAAATATAATAGAAGTAGCATTATTTACTCACCTAATATTCCAAGAGCTGTTTTACCATTGGTTGGAGACTCATATGTATATTGGGCTTAAAGCCAATGCCTGTAGTGGTGCCATAGGTTTAGATAAAGAACCAGGACTGAAGCACATTTTGAGAGCTTTTGTGTGATGATAAATTGTGTAGACTTTGGATATCCAGGCCTTGTACGTTTTCCAATGCGTAGCTATCATGTGTTGTACTATAGAATCAATACATTTTGTAAAAAAAAAGTGCTTGTAAAGGGGTATACACTTCTGGGTGAATTAATTCTGTGTTTTCCTGTTTATTGTAAAAAAGTTGGAAATTTTTTGGTATAGTTTTCAATTTTTTTTTATGCTTACACACTTTTCATGTTAATGTTGTACTCTCATTTGATTTTGATTGGCTGTGTATAATCATGGAGATTTTATCTAGATTATTTTACTATATTTTATATGTTATTCTGTTACATTGAAGTTAGATGTACCTCAAATCATTATAGTTACATTGGTAGTATGGTGAGATTGCTATCATATCACTGTGTCATTTCCATTATGTTCATCTAATTTCCAATGGAGATGTCTGGTCAGAAGTGGTTTGTTTGGTTCAGTTGCTGGGCCCTCCTTGGATATTGGTGCTTCATGTGAAGTGGAATAACTTAGGGTAGGTCCCTTTAGCTGGATTTGATCAGGGCAATAAAGAGAGATGTAATGCTTATGTTATTGCTCCTCTCTCTCAAGGTAAAATTGTGTGGTCTGAGATGGTATCAGGTTTGTTTTGGAGAAATACCACAGACCAATAACCTTGAAAGGTATTGGGAATAAAGAGGTCTGCTTTTTTCAAAATTCTGTGTAGGTGTCATAGTATGGCGCCATTTGCTGTTTAGGAAGTCATCTGATTTGATTTTAGTGATGGTGTTCACTGTGTTTTTTTAGTCTTTGAAACCAGTGACTCCACAGGGACTTGGTTTTGGTAAATTTGTCACCAGTCTCTACTTCTGTGTACCAGAGTAGTATCTGATATCTGATAGCCAGGGGTTTGAAACTATTTTTTTAAGAATTCTGTACTGACTGGATTTCCGGATTATGAGGTCCTAGGCTATAGGAACTTTAGTATTTGCTGCTATTTACAATAAGTGACACATAAGATTGGTAAAGACACCAATTTTGGAGATGGAGAGGCAAGGCTGAAGGGGAGGAGGAGGCCTTTATTTGAAGATAACAATTCTTGTGTTGTTATGTTCAAATGTCTTATCTAGTAAGTTTCCCATAGGAAGGTATTGGGAATAGAGACATATTTTTTTTTCAAAATTCCATGTAGGTGTCATGGTATGGCACCATTTGCTTGTTAGGAAGTCATATGAGTTTATTTTACATAATGGTGTTCATTATGTTATTTTAGTCTTTGAAGCCAGTGACTCCATAGGGACTTGTTTTTTTATTACATTTGCCAACAGTCTCTACTTATTTGTCCCAGAGTAGTATGTGATATCTCATAGGCAGGGATTTTAAACTATTTTTTTAAGAATTCTGGACTGACTGGTTTCCTGGATGATGAGGTCTTAGGCTATGGGAACTTTACTGTCTGCTGATTTTTATAATAAGTAACGCAAAGAATTGGTAAAGACACCAATTTTGGAGATTGAGAGGAAAGGCTGAAGGGGAGGAGGAGGCCTTTATTTGAAGATAACAATTCTTGTGTTGTTATGTTCAAAAGTCTTATCTAGTAAGTTTCCCATAGCTCGCTATCTTTTTTTCCAAATTCTTCATGTACCCACTATCTGACAAATATAATAGAAGTAGCATTATTTACTCACCTAATATTCCAAGAGCTGTTTTACAAATGGTTGGAGACTCATATGTATATTGGGCTTAAAGCCAATGCCTGTAGTGGTGCCATAGGTTTAGATAAAGAACCAGGACTGAAGCACATTTTGAGAGCTTTTGTGTGATGATAAATTGTGTAGACTTAGGATATCCAGACCTTGTACGTTTTCCAATGCGTAGCTATCATGTGTTGTACTATAGAATCAATACATTTTGTAAAAAAAAAGTGCTTGTAAAGGGGTATACACTTCTGGGTGAATTAATTCTGTGTTTTCCTGTTTACTGTAAAAAAGTTGGGATTTTTTGGTATAGTTTTCAATTTTGTTTTATACTTGCACACATTTCATGTTAAAGGGTTCCTGTCATTAACATCTTACCTGTCAAACTCGCCTGACCCCTCAATGGCCGCAGCTGTCCAGAGTTCATTCCTGTTCTCTTCTTTCCTGAAGTCCTCCTCTGTCGGTAAATGTAGTCGTTTAAACTCTTCTCGCCTTTTATGGTAATTCGTTTTCCCTGTGGGACGCAGCTTCTTAACCCCGCCCTCCGCCGGCACCTGTCCGGCCCTGACTGGCTAAGGAGCTGTCAATCAAAAAGAAGGAGGTGGAGTGTACTCTGAGACTCTGGAGGAATGAAAATCTGACTCTTTTCAGATGAAGATTTGACTCTTTCTGCTCATTTGCATACGGCGTGGGACCACTGAAAAACGGAATACTAAAGGTACAGAACTTACTTAGAACATATTTATAGCTTTGATGACAATGATTTTTCACCCACTTTCACCAGGTATTGCTGGCTTTATAGCTAAAATATGGTGACAGGTTCCCTTTAATGTTTTACTCTCATTTGATTTTGATTGGCTGTGTATAATCATGGAGATTTTATCTAGATTCTTTTACTATATTTTATATGTTATTCTGTTACATTGAAGTTAGATGTACATTAAATCATTATAGTTACATTGGTAATATGGTGAGATTGCTATCATATCACTGTGTCATTTCCATTATGTTCATCTAATTTCCAATGGAGATGTCTGGTCAGAAGTGGTTTGTTTGGTTCAGTTGCTGGGCCCTCCTTGGATATTGGTGCTTCATGTGAAGTGGAATAACTTAGGGTAGGTCCCTTTAGCTGGATTTGATCAGGGCAATAAAGAGAGATGTAATGCTTATGTTATTGCTCCTCTCTCTCAAGGTAAAATTGTGTGGTCTGAGATGGTATCAGGTTTGTTTTGGAGAAATACCACAGACCAATAACCTTGAAAGGTATTGGGAATAAAGAAGTCTGCTTTTTTCAAAATTCTGTGTAGGTGTCATAGTATGGCGCCATTTGCTGGTTAGGAAGTCATCTGATTTGATTTTAGTGATGGTGTTCACTGTGTTTTTTTAGTCTTTGAAACCAGTGACTCCACAGGGACTTGGTTTTGGTAAATTTGTCACCAGTCTCTACTTCTGTGTACCAGAGTAGTATGTGATATCTGATAGCCAGGAGTTTGAAACTATTTTTTTAAGAATTCTGTACTGACTGGATTTCCGGATTATGAGGTCCTAGGCTATAGGAACTTTAGTATTGGCTGCTATTTACAATAAGTGACACAAAAGATTGGTAAAGACACCAATTTTGGAGATGGAGAGGAAAGGCTGAAGGGGAGGAGGAGGCCTTTATTTGAAGATAACTATTCTTGTGTTGTTATGTTCAAAAGTCTTATCTCGTAAGTTTCCCATAGGAAGGTATTGTGAATAGAGACATATGTTTTTTTCAAAATTCCATGTAGGTGTCGTGGTATGGCACCATTTGCATGTTAGGAAGTCATATGAATTTATTTTACATGATGGTGTTCATTATGTTATTTTAGTCTTTGAAGCCAGTGACTCCATAGGGACTTGTTTTTTGATTAAATTTGCCACCAGTCTCTACTTATTTGTCCCAGAGTAGTATGTGATATCTCATAGGCAGGGATTTGAAACTATTTTTTTAAGAATTCTGGACTGACTGGTTTCCTGGATGATGAGGTCTTAGGCTATGGGAACTTTACTGTCTGCTGATTTTTATAATAAGTAACGCAAAGAATTGGTAAAGACACAATTTTGGAGATGGAGAGGAAAGGCTGAAGGGGAGGAGGAGGCCTTTATTTGAAGATAACAATTCTTGTGTTGTTATGTTCAAAAGTCTTATCTAGTAAGTTTCCCATAGCTCGCTATCTTTTTTCCAAATTCTTCATGTACCCACTATCTGACAAATATAATTGAAGTAGCATTATTTACTCACCTAATATACCAAGAGCTGTTTTACAAATGGTTGGAGACTCATATGTATATTGAGCTTAAATCCAATGCCTGTAGTGGTGCCATAGGTTTAGATAAAGAACCAGGACTGAAGCAGATTTTGAGAGCTATTGTGTGATGATAAATTGTGTAGACTTAGGATATCCAGACCTTGTACGTTTTCCAATGTGTAGCTATCATGTGTTGTACTATAGAATCAATACATTTTGGAAAAAAAAGTGCTTGTAAAGGGGTATACACTTCTGGGTGAATTAATTCTGTGTTTTCCTGTTTATTGTAAAAAAGTTGGGATTTTTTGGTATAGTTTTCAATTTTGTTTTATACTTGCACACATTTCATGTTAATGTTGTACTCTCATTTGATTTTGATTGGTTGTGTATAATCATGGAGATTTTATCTAGATTCTTTTACTATATTTTATATGTTATTCTGTTACATTGAAGTTAGACGCACCTTAAATCATTATAGTTACATTGGTAATATGGTGAGATTGCTATCATATCACTGTGTCATTTCCATTATGTTCATCTAATTTCCAATGGAGATGTCTGGTCAGAAGTGGTTTGTTTGGTTCAGTTGCTGGGCCCTCCTTGGATATTGGTGCTTCATGTGAAGTGGAATAACCTAAGGGTAGGTCCCTTTAGCTGGATTTGGTCAGGGCAATAAAGAGAGATGTAATGCTTATGTTATTGCTCCTCTCTCTCAAGGTAAAATTGTGTGGTCTGAGATGGTATCAGGTTTGTTTTGGAGAAATACCACAGACCAATAACCTTGAAAGGTATTGGGAATAAAGATTTCTGCTTTTTTCAAAATTCTGTGTAGATGTCATAGTATGGCGCCATTTGCTGGTTAGGAAGTCATCTGATTTGATTTTAGTGATGGTGTTCACTGTGTTTTTTTAGTCTTTGAAACCAGTGACTCCACAGGGACTTGGTTTTGGTAAATTTGTCACCAGTCTCTACTTCTGTGTACCAGAGTAGTATGTGATATCTGATAGCCAGGGGTTTGAAACTATTTTTTTAAGAATTCTGTACTGACTGGATTTCCGGATTATGAGGTCCTAGGCTATAGGAACTTTAGTATTTGCTGCTATTTACAATAAGTGACACATAAGATTGGTAAATACACCAATTTTGGAGATGGAGAGGCAAGGCTGAAGGGGAGGAGGAGGCCTTTATTTGAAGATAACAATTCTTGTGTTGTTATGTTCAAAAGTCTTATCTAGTAAGTTTCCCATAGGAAGGTATTGGGAATAGAGACATATTTTTTTCAAAATTCCATGTAGGTGTCGTGGTATGGCACCATTTGCTTGTTAGGAAGTCATATGAGTTTATTTTACATGATGGTGTTCATTATGTTATTTTAGTCTTTGAAGCCAGTGACTCCATAGGGACTTGTTTTTTGATTAAATTTGCCACCAGTCTCTACTTATTTGTCCCAGAGTAGTATGTGATATCTCATAGGCAGGGATTTGAAACTATTTTTTTAAGAATTCTGGACTGAATGGTTTCCTGGATGATGAGGTCTTAGGCTATGGGAACTTTACTGTCTGCTGATTTTTATAATAAGTAACGCAAAAAATTGGTAAAAACACCAATTTTGGAGATGGAGAGGAAAGGCTGAAGGGGAGGAGGAGGCCTTTATTTGAAGATAACAATTCTTGTGTTGTTATGTTCAAAAGTCTTATCTAGTAAGTTTCCCATAGGTCGCTATCTTTTTTTCCAAATTCTTCATGTACCCACTATCTGACAAATATAATAGAAGTAGCATTATTTACTCACCTAATATACCAAAAGCTGTTTTACAAATGGTTGGAGACTCATATGTATATTGGGCTTAAGCCAATGCCTGTAGTGGTGCCATAGGTTTAGATAAAGAACCAGGACTGAAGCAGATTTTGAGAGCTTTTGTGTGATGATAAATTGTGTAGACTTAGGATATCCAGACCTTGTACGTTTTCCAATGCGTAGCTATCATGTGTTGTACTATAGAATCAATACATTTTGTAAAAAAAAGTGCTTGTAAAGGGGTATACACTTCTGGGTGAATTAATTCTGTGTTTTCCTGTTTACTGTAAAAAAGTTGGGATTTTTTGGTATAGTTTTCAATTTTGTTTTATACTTACACACATTTCATGTAAATGTTGTACTCTCATTTGATTTTGATTGGCTGTGTATAATCATGAAGATTTTATCTAGATACTTTTACTATATTTTATATGTTATTCTGTTACATTGAAGTTAGATGTACCTCAAATCATTATAGTTACATTGGTAATATGGTGAGATTGCTATCATATCACTGTGTCATTTCCATTATGTTCATCTAATTTCCAATGGAGATGTCTGGTCAGAAGTGGTTTGTTTGGTTCAGTTGCTGGGCCCTCCTTGGATATTGGTGCTTCATGTGAAGTGGAATAACTTAGGGTAGGTCCCTTTAGCTGGATTTGGTCAGGGCAATAAAGAGAGATGTAATGCTTATGTTATTGCTCCTCTCTCTCAAGGTAAAATTGTGTGGTCTGAGATGGTATCATGTTTGTTTTGGAGAAATACCACAGACCAATAACCTTGAAAGGTATTGGGCATAAAGAGGTCTGCTTTTTTCAAAATTCTGTGTAGGTGTCATAGTATGGCGCCATTTGCTGGTTAGGAAGTCATCTGATTTGATTTTAGCGATGGTGTTCACTGTGTTTTTTTAGTCTTTGAAACCAGTGACTCCACAGGGACTTGGTTTTGGTAAATTTGTCACCAGTCTCTACTTCTGTGTACCAGAGTAGTATGTGATATCTGATAGCCAGGGGTTTGAAACTATTCTTTTAAGAATTCTGTACTGACTGGATTTCCGGATTATGAGGTCCTAGGCTATAGGAACTTTAGTATTTGCTGCTATCTACAATAATTGAAACATAAGATTGGTAAAGACACCAATTTTGGAGATGGAGAGGCAAGGCTGAAGGGGAGGAGGAGGCCTTTATTTGAAGATAACAATTCTTGTGTTGTTATGTTCAAAAGTCTTATCTAGTAAGTTTCCCATAGGAAGGTATTGGGAATAGAGACATATATTTTTTTCAAAATTCCATGTAGGTGTCGTGGTATGGCACCATTTGCTTGTTAGGAAGTCATATGAGTTTATTTTACATGATGGTGTTCATTATGTTATTTTAGTCTTTGAAGCCAGTGACTCCATGGGACTAGTTTTTTGATTAAATTTGCCACCAGTCTCTACTTATTTGTCCCAGAGTAGTATGTGATATCTCATAGGCAGGGATTTGAAACTATTTTTTTTATGAATTCTGGACTGACTGGTTTCCTGGATGATGAGGTCTTAGGCTATGGGAACTTTACTGTCTGCTGATTTTTATAATAATAAGTAACACAAAGAATTAGTAAAGACACCAATTTTGGAGATGGAGAGGAAAGGCTGAAGGGGAGGAGGAGGCCTTTATTTGAAGATAACAATTCTTGTGTTGTTATGTTCAAAAGTCTTATCTAGTAAGTTTCCCATAGCTCGCTATCTTTTTTTCCAAATTCTTCATGTACCCACTATCTGACAAATATAATAGAAGTAGCATTATTTACTCACCTAATATTCCAAAAGCTGTTTTACAAATGGATGGAGACTCATATGTATATTGGGCTTAAAGCCAATGCCTGTAGTGGTGCCATAGGTTTAGATAAAGAACCAGGACTGAAGCAGATTTTGAGAGCTTTTGTGTGATGATAAATTGTGTAGACTTAGGATATCCAGACCTTGTACGTTTTCCAATGCATAGCTATCATGTGTTGTACTATAGAATCAATACATTTTGTAAAAAAAAGTGCTTGTAAAGGGGTATACACTTCTGGGTGAATTAATTCTTTGTTTTCCTGTTTACTGTAAAAAAGTTGGGATTTTTTTATATAGTTTTCAATTTTGTTTTATACTTACACACATTTCATGTTAATGTTGTACTCTCATTTGATTTTGATTGGCTGTGTATAATCATGGAGATTTTATCTAGATTCTTTTACTATATTTTATATGTTATTCTGTTACATTGAAGTTAGATGTACCTCAAATCATTATAGTTACATTGGTAATATGGTGAGATTGCTATCATATCACTGTGTCATTTCCATTATGTTCATCTAATTTCCAATGGAGATGTCTGGTCAGAAGTGGTTTGTTTGGTTCAGTTGCTGGGCCCTCCTTGGATATTGGTGCTTCATGTGAAGTGGAATAACTTAGGGTAGGTCCCTTTAGCTGAATTTGGTCAGGGCAATAAAGAGAGATGTAATGCTTATGTTATTGCTCCTCTCTCTGAAGGTAAAATTGTGTGGTCTGAGATGGTATCATGTTTGTTTTGGAGAAATACCACAGACCAATAACCTTGAAAGGTATTGGGCATAAAGAGGTCTGCTTTTTTCAAAATTCTGTGTAGGTGTCATAGTATGGCGCCACTTGCTGGTTAGGAAGTCATCTGATTTGATTTTAGTGATGGTGTTCACTGTGTTTTTTTAGTCTTTGAAACCAGTGACTCCACAGGGACTTGGTTTTGGTAAATTTGTCACCAGTCTCTACTTCTGTGTACCAGAGTAGTATGTGATATCTGATAGCCAGGGGTTTGAAACTATTTTTTTAAGAATTCTGTACTGACTGGATTTCCGGATTATGAGGTCCTAGGCTATAGGAACTTTAGTATTTGCTGCTATTTACAATAAGTGACACATAAGATTGGTAAAGACACCAATTTTGGAGATGGAGAGGCAAGGCTGAAGGGGAGGAGGAGGCCTTTATTTGAAGATAACAATTCTTGTGTTGTTATGTTCAAAAGTCTTATCTAGTAAGTTTCCCATAGGAAGGTATTGGGAATGGAGACACTTTTTTTTATTTTCAAAATTCCATGTAGGTGTCGTGGTATGGCACCATTTGCTTGTTAGGAAGTCATATGAGTTTATTTTACATGATGGTGTTCATTATGTTATTTTAGTCTTTGAAGCCAGTGACTCCATAGGGACTTGTTTTTTGATTACATTTGCCACCAGTCTCTACTTATTTGTTCCAGAGTAGTATGTGATATCTCATAGGCAGGGATTTGAAACTATTTTATTTATGAATTCTGGACTGACTGGTTTCCTTGATGATGAGGTCTTAGGCTATGGGAACTTTACTGTCTGCTGATTTTTATAATAAGTAACGCAAAGAATTGGTAAAGACACCAATTTTGGAGATGGAGAGGAAAGGCTGAAGGGGAGGAGGAGGCCTTTATTTGAAGATAACAATTCTTGTGTTGTTATGTTCAAAAGTCTTATCTAGTAAGTTTCCCATAGCTCGCTATCTTTTTTTCCAAATTCTTCTTGTACCCACTATCTGACAAATATAATAGAAGTAGCATTATTTACTCACCTAATATTCCAAGAGCTGTTTTACAAATGGTTGGAGACTCATATGTATATTGGGCTTAAAGCCAATGCCTGTAGTGGTGCCATAGGTTTAGATAAAGAACCAGGACTGAAGCAGATTTTGAGAGCTTTTGTGTGATGATAAATTGTGTAGACTTAGGATATCCAGACCTTGTACGTTTTCCAATGCATAGCTATCATGTGTTGTACTATAGAATCAATACAGTTTGTAAAAAAAAGTGCTTGTAAAGGGGTATACACTTCTGGGTGAATTAATTCTGTGTTTTCCTGTTTACTGTAAAAAAGTTGGGATTTTTTGGTATAGTTTTCAATTTTGTTTTATACTTACACACATTTCATGTTAATGTTGTACTCTCATTTGATTTTGATTGGCTGTGTATAATCATGGAGATTTTATCTAGATTCTTTTACTATATTTTATATGTTATTCTGTTACATTGAAGTTAGATGTACCTCAAATCATTATAGTTACATTGGTAATATGGTGAGATTGCTATCATATCACTGTGTCATTTCCATTATGTTCATCTAATTTCCAATGGAGATGTCTGGTCAGAAGTGGTTTGTTTGGTTCAGTTGCTGGGCCCTCCTTGGATATTGGTGCTTCATGTGAAGTGGAATAACTTAGGGTAGGTCCCTTTAGCTGGATTTGGTCAGGGCAATAAAGAGAGATGTAATGCTTATGTTATTGCTCCTCTCTCTCTCAAGGTAAAATTGTGTGGTCTCAGATGGTATCATGTTTGTTTTGGAGAAATACCACAGACCAATAACCTTGAAAGGTATTGGGAATAAAGAGGTCTGCTTTTTTCAAAATTCTGTGTAGGTGTCATAGTATGGCGCCACTTGCTGGTTAGGAAGTCATCTGATTTGATTTTAGTGATGGTGTTCACTGTGTTTTTTTAGTCTTTGAAACCAGTGACTCCACAGGGACTTGGTTTTGGTAAATTTGTCACCAGTCTCTACTTCTGTGTACCAGAGTAGTATGTGATATCTGATAGCCAGGGGTTTGAAACTATTTTTTTAAGAATTCTGTACTGACTGGATTTCCGGATTATGAGGTCCTAGGCTATAGGAACTTTAGTATTTGCTGCTATTTACAATAAGTGACACATAAGATTGGTAAAGACACCAATTTTGGAGATGGAGAGGCAAGGCTGAAGGGGAGGAGGAGGCCTTTATTTGAAGATAACAATTCTTGTGTTGTTATGTTCAAAAGTCTTATCTAGTAAGTTTCTCATAGGAAGGTATTTGGAATAGAGACACTTTTTTTATTTTCAAAATTCCATGTAGGTGTCGTGGTATGGCACCATTTGCTTGTTAGGAAGTCATATGAGTTTATTTTACATGATGGTGTTCATTATGTTATTTTAGTCTTTGAAGCCAGTGACTCCATAGGGACTTGTTTTTTGATTAAATTTGCCACCAGTCTCTACTTATTTGTCCCAGAGTAGTATGTGATATCTCATAGGCAGGGATTTGAAACAATTTTTTTAAGAATTCTGGACTGACTGGTTTCCTTGATGATGAGGTCTTAGGCTATGGGAACTTTACTGTCTGCTGATTTTTATAATAAGTAACGCAAATAATTGGTAAAGACACCAATTTTGGAGATGGAGAGGAAAGGCTGAAGGGGAGGAGGAGGCCTTTATTTGAAGATAACAATTCTTGTGTTGTTATGTTCAAAAGTCTTATCTAGTAAGTTTCCCATAGCTCGCTATCTTTTTTTCCAAATTCTTCTTGTACCCACTATCTGACAAATATAATAGAAGTAGCATTATTTACTCACCTAATATTCAAAGAGCTGTTTTACAAATGGTTGGAGACTCATATGTATATTGGGCTTAAAGCCAATGCCTGTAGTGGTGCCATAGGTTAAGATAAAGAACCAGGACTGAAGCAGATTTTGAGAGCTTTTGTGTGATGATAAATTGTGTAGACTTAGGATATCCAGACCTTGTACGTTTTCCAATGCGTAGCTATCATGTGTTGTACTATAGAATTAATACATTTTGTAAAAAAAAAGTACTAGTAAAGGGGTATACACTTCTGGGTGAATTAATTCTGTGTTTTCCTGTTTATTGTAAAAAAGTTGGGATTTTTTGGTATAGTTTTCAATTTTGTTTTATACTTACACACATTTCATGTTAATGTTGTACTCTCATTTGATTTTGATTGGCTGTGTATAATCATGGAGATTTTATCTAGATTCTTTTACTATATTTTATATGTTATTCTGTTACATTGAATTTAGATGTACCTCAAATCATTATAGTTACATTGGTAATATGGTGAGATTGCTATCATATCACTGTGTCATTTCCATTATGTTCATCTAATTTCCAATGGAGATGTCTGGTCAGAAGTGGTTTGTTTGGTTCAGTTGCTGGGCCCTCCTTGGATATTGGTGCTTCATGTGAAGTGGAATAACTTAGGGTAGGTCCCTTTAGCTGGATTTGGTCAGGGCAATAAAGAGAGATGTAATGCTTATGTTATTTCTCCTCTCTCTCTCAAGGTAAAATTGTGTGGTCTCAGATGGTATCATGTTTGTTTTGGAGAAATACCACAGACCAATAACCTTGAAAAGTATTGGGAATAAAGAGGCCTGCTTTTTTCAAAATTCTGTGTAGGTGTCATAGTATGGCGCCATTTGCTGGTTAGGAAGTCATCTGATTTGATTTTAGTGATGGTGTTCACTATGTTTTTTTAGTCTTTGAAACCAGTGACTCCACAGGGACTTGGTTTTGGTAAATTTGTCACCAGTCTCTACTTCTGTGTACCAGAGTAGTATGTGATATCTGATAGCCAGGGGTTTGAAACTATTTTTTTAAGAATTCTGTACTGACTGGATTTCCGGATTATGAGGTCCTAGGCTATAGGAACTTTAGTATTTGCTGCTATTTACAATAAGTGACACGTAAGATTGGTAAAGACACCAATTTTGGAGATGGAGAGGCAAGGCTGAAGGGGAGGAGGAGGCCTTTATTTGAAGATAACAATTCTTGTTTTGTTATGTTCAAAAGTCTTATCTAGTAAGTTTCCCATAGGAAGGTATTGGGAATAGAGACACTTTTTTTTATTTTCAAAATTCCATGTAGGTGTCGTGGTATGGCACCATTTGCTTGTTAGGAAGTCATATGAGTTTATTTTACATGATGGTGTTCATTATGTTATTTTAGTCTTTGAAGCCAGTGACTCCATAGGGACTTGTTTTTTGATTAAATTTGCCACCAGTCTCTACTTATTTGTTCCAGAGTAGTATGTGATATCTCATAGGCAGGGATTTGAAACTATTTTTTTAAGAATTCTGGACTGACTGGTTTTCTTGATGATGAGGTCTTAGGCTATGGGAACTTTACTGTCTGCTGATTTTTCTAATAAGTAACGCAAATAATTGGTAAAGACCCCAATTTTGGAGATGGAGAGGAAAGGCTGAAGGGGAGGAGGAGGCCTTTATTTGAAGATAACAATTCTTGTGTTGTTATGTTCAAAAGTCTTATCTAGTAAGTTTCCCATAGCTCGCTATCTTTTTTTCCAAATTCTTCATGTACCCACTATCTGACAAATATAATAGAAGTAGCATTATTTACTCACCTAATATTTCAAGAGCTGTTTTACAAATGGTTGGAGACTCATATGTATATTGGGCTTAAAGCCAATGCCTGTAGTGGTGCCATAGGTTTAGATAAAGAACCAGGACTGAAGCAGATTTTGAGATCTTTTGTGTGATGATAAATTGTGTATACTTTGGATATCCAGACCTTGTACGTTTTCCAATGCATAGCTATCATGTGTTGTACTATAGAATCAATACATTTTGTAAAAAAAAAGTGCTTGTAAAGGGGTATACACTTCTGGGTGAATTAATTCTGTGTTTTCCTGTTTACTGTAAAAAAGTTGGGATTTTTTGGTATAGTTTTCAATTTTGTTTTATACTTACACACATTTCATGTTAATGTTGTACTCTCATTTGATTTTGATTGGCTGTGTATAATCATGGAGATTTTATCTAGATTCTTTTACTATATTTTATATGTTATTCTGTTACATTGAAGTTAGATGTACCTCAAATCATTATAGTTACATTGGTAATATGGTGAGATTGCTATCATATCACTGTGTCATTTCCATTATGTTCATCTAATTTCCAATGGAGATGTCTGGTCAGAAGTGGTTTGTTTGGTTCAGTTGCTGGGCCCTCCTTGGATATTGGTGCTTCATGTGAAGTGGAATAACTTAGGTTAGGTCCCTTTAGCTGGATTTGGTCAGGGCAATAAAGAGAGATGTAATGCTTATGTTATTGCTCCTCTCTCTCAAGGTAAAATTGTGTGGTCTGAGATGGTATCATGTTTGTTTTGGAGAAAAACCACAGACCAATAACCTTGAAAGGTATTGGGAATAAAGAGGTCTGCTTTTTTCAAAATTCTGTGTAGGTGTCATAGTATGGCGCCATTTGCTGGTTAGGAAGTCATCTGATTTGATTTTAGTGATGGTGTTCACTGTGTTTTTTTAGTCTTTGAAACCAGTGACTCCACAGGGACTTGGTTTTGGTAAATTTGTCACCAGTCTCTACTTCTGTATACCAGAGTAGTATGTGATATCTGATAGCCAAGGGTTTGAAACTATTTTTTTAAGAATTCTGTACTGACTGGATTTCCGGATTATGAGGTCCTAGGCTATAGGAACTTTAGTATTTGCTGCTATTTACAATAAGTGACACAAAAGATTGGTAAAGACACCAATTTTGGAGATGGAGAGGCAAGGCTGAGGGGAGGAGGAGGCCTTTATTGGAAGATAACAATTCTTGTGTTGTTATGTTCAAACGTCTTATCTAGTAAGTTTCCCATAGGAAGGTATTGGGAATAGAGACATATTTTTTTTTTAAATTCCATGTAGGTGTCGTGGCATGGCACCATTTGCTTGTTAGGAAGTCATATGAGTTTATTTTACATGATGGTGTTCATTATGTTATTTTAGTCTTTGAAGCCAGTGACTCCATAGGGACTTGTTTTTTAATTAAATTTGGCACCAGTCTCTACTTATTTGTCCCAGAGTAGTATGTGATATCTCATAGGCAGGGATTTGAAACTATTTTTTTAAGAATTCTGGACTGACTGGTTTCCTGGATGATGAGGTCTTAGGCTATTGGAACTTTACTGTCTGCTGATTTTTATAATAAGTAATGCAAAGAATTGTTAAAGACACCAATTTTGGAGATGGAGAGGAAAGGCTGAAGGGGAGGAGGAGGCCTTTATTTGAAGATAACAATTCTTGTGTTGTTATGTTCAAAAGTCTTATCTAGTAAGTTTCCCATAGCTCGCTATCTTTTTTTCCAAATTCTTCATGTACCCACTATCTGACAAATATAATAGAAGTAGCATTATTTACTCACCTAATATTCCAAGCGCTGTTTTACAAATGGTTGGAGACTCATATGTATATTGGGCTTAAAGCTAATGCCTGTAGTGGTGCCATAGGTTTAGATAAAGAACCAGGACTGAAGCAGATTTTGAGAGCTTTTTTGTGATGATAAATTGTGTAGACTTAGGATATCCAGACCTTGTACGTTTTCCAATGCGTAGCTATCATGTGTTGTACTATAGAATCAATACATTTTGTAAAAAAAAGGGCTTGTAAAGGGGTCTACACTTCTGGGTGAATTAATTCTGTGTTTTCCTGTTTACTGTAAAAAAGTTGGGATTTTTTGGTATCGTTTTCAATTTTGTTTTATACTTGCACACATTTCATGTTAATGTTGTACTCTCATTTGATTTTGATTGGCTGTGTATAATCATGGAGATTTTATCTAGATTCTTTTACTATATTTTATATGTTATTCTGTTACATTGAAGTTAGATATACCTCAAATCATTATAGTTACATTGGTAATATGGTGACATTGCTATCATATCACTGTGTCATTTCCATTATGTTCATCTAATTTCCAATGGAGATGTCTGGTCAGAAGTGGTTTGTTTGGTTCAGTTGCGGGGCCCTCCTTGGATATTGGTGCTTCATGTGAAGTGGAATAACTTAGGGTAGGTCCCTTTAGCTGGATTTGGTCAGGGCAATAAAGAGAGATGTAATGCTTATGTTATTGCTCCTCTCTCTCAAGGTAAAATTGTGTGGTCTGAGATGATATCATGTTTGTTTTGGAGAAATACCACAGACCAATAACCTTGAAAGGCATTGGGAATAAAGAGGTCTGCTTTTTTCAAAATTCTGTGTAGGTGTCATAGTATGGCGCCATTTGCTGGTTAGGAAGTCATCTGATTTGATTTTAGTGATGGTGTTCACTGTGTTTTTTTAGTCTTTGAAACCAGTGACTCCACAGGGACTTGGTTTTGGTAAATTTGTCACCAGTCTCTACTTCTGTGTACCAGAGTAGTATGTGATATCTGATAGCCAGGGGTGTGAAACTATTTTTTTAAGAATTCTGTACTGACTGGATTTCCGGATTATGAGGTCCTAGGCTATAGGAACTTTAGTATTTGCTGCTATTTACAATAAGTGACACAAAAGATTGGTAAAGACACCAATTTTTGAGATGGAGAGGCAAGGCTGAAGGGGAGGAGGAGGCCTTTATTTGAAGATAACAATTCTTGTGTTGTTATGTTCAAAAGTCTTATCTAGTAAGTTTTCCATAGGAAGGTATTGGGAATAGAGACATATTTTTTTTTCAAAATTCCATGTAGGTGTCGTGGTATGGCACCATTTGCTTGTTAGGAAGTCATATGAGTTTATTTTACATGATGGTGTTCATTATGTTATTTTAGTCTTTGAAGCCAGTGACTCCATAGGGACTTGTTTTTTGATTAAATTTGCCACCAGTCTCTACTTATTTGTCCCAGAGTAGTATGTGATATCTCATAGGCAGGGATTTGAAACAATTTTTTTAAGAATTCTGGACTGAGAGGTTTCCTGGATGATGAGGTCTTAGGCTATGGGAACTTTACTGTCTGCTGATTTTTATAATAAGTAACGCAAAGAATTGCTAAAGACACCAATTTTGGAGATGGAGAGGAAAGGCTGAAGGGGAGGAGGAGGCCTTTATTTGAAGATAACAATTCTTGTGTTGTTATGTTCAAAAGTCTTATCTAGTAAGTTTCCCATAGCTCGCTATCTTTTTTTCCAAATTCTTCATGTACCCACTATCTGACAAATATAATAGAAGTAGCATTATTTACTCACCTAATATACCAAGAGCTGTTTTACAAATGGTTGGAGACTCATATGTATATTGGGGTTAAAGCCAATGCCTGTAGTGGTGCCATAGGTTTAGATAAAGAACCAGGACTGAAGCAGATTTTGAGAGCTTTTGTGTGATGATAAATTGTGTAGACTTAGGATATCCAGACCTTGTACGTTTTCCAATGCATAGCTATCATGTGTTGTACTATAGAATCAATACATTTTGTAAAAAAAAGGGCTTGTAAAGGGGTATACACTTCTGGGTGAATTAATTCTGTGTTTTCCTGTTTATTGTAAAAAAGTTGGAAATTTTTTGGTATAGTTTTCAATTTTGTTTTATACTTGCACACATTTCATGTTAATGTTGTACTCTCATTTGATTTTGATTGGCTGTGTAAAATCATGGAGATTTTATCTAGATTCTTTTGCTATATTTTATATGTTATTCTGTTACATTGAAGTTAGATGTACCTCAAATCATAGTAGTTACATTGGTAATATGGTGAGATTGCTATCATATCACTGTGTCATTTCCATTATGTTCATCTAATTTCCAATGGAGATGTCTGGTCAGAAGTGATTTGTTTGGTTCAGTTGTTGGGCCCTCCTTGGATATTGGTGCTTCATGTGAAGTGGAATAACTTAGGGTAGGTCCCTTTAGCTGGATTTGGTCAGGGCAATAAAGAGAGATGTAATGCTTATGTTATTGCTCCTCTCTCTCAAGGTAAAATTGTGTGGTCTGAGATGGTATCATGTTTGTTTTGGAGAAATACCACAGACCAATAACCTTGAAAGTTATTGGGAATAAAGAGGTCTGCTTTTTTCAAAATTCTGTGTAGGTGTCACAGTATGGCGCCATTTGCTGGTTAGGAAGTCATCTGATATGATTTCAGTGATGGTGTTCACTGTGTTTTTTTAGTCTTTGAAACCAGTGACTCCACAGGGACTTGGTTTTGGTAAATTTGTCAACAGTCTCTACTTCTGTGTACCAGAGTAGTATGTGATATCTGATAGCCAGGGGTTTGTTTGTTTCAAATCTGTTTTTATTGTTATATAAATTTGAACAAGCGAATATAACAAATTGTTATAACATTGGCTACGCAGAGCCCTTGCTAATCATCCATAAGGATAAGCAGGTAATACAAAATAATACAATATAACATAACACAAGGGAAAAACAAAAAATATAGAAATGCGAAGGGGGAGAGGGGAAAGTAAGGGAGGGTAGGTAGTTTGGGTGTGTCAGTAGGCAATTCTGTTGGAGTATATGAATTGTTGGTAAAAGCATTATACGGTATTGTGATCTGTATTTTGTACCTTGTTATGACTCTTCTTCTGCACTAGGTAGCTAGGTCTTGGTCGATTCTGTATTTCTACCTTTTGGGATACCATCATAGTCTAGTGATGTCAGGGAAATCTAGCAATGGGGACCAGGTAGCTAAATATTTGCCCCTTGTCTTTGATTCCCAGTGCTCCATTTCTTCGAATCACTGGATTTCAAATACTTTATCTAACCATTGTGTAAAAGTAGGGGGAGCTGTGTCTTTCCACAATATTGGAATCAGTAGTTTTGCTGCAGCTATCATGTGCGTTGGTAGATTATTTTTTTTTGGTATAAAGCCACTTATAGGTTTCCATAGTAGTACCAATTCTGGAGTCAATGTGATATTGAGAGAGCATATAGTATTTATGACTTTCCCTACATGAATCCAATATGGCTGAATAAGGGGGCAATGGCACCAGATATGTGATAATGATCCGATGTCCCTTTTACACCTCCAACATTGATCTGAAACTGAGTTATTTATAGCATGAAGTATTATCGGTGTTTTATACCACCTTGTTGTAAGTTTAAAGGAGTTCTCTTGAATTCTCGTACATCTAGAGAAACCATGTGAATTTGCTAGTACAAAACGCAGTTCAGGTTCAGTGAGCTGCATCCCCAATTCTTCCTCCCATCTCCCAATATATCTTGGTTTGCAGTCCATTCGCATCATCAGAACCTGTTGATATAATTGGGATAGTTTCGGGGTAGTGTATGGAGTCACCGCCATCAAATCTTCTAGCCAGGTATTAGTGTGAGGTATTGTATGAGGTGTCCCTAATTTTTGGCATTCTTTAAGAATATGATGTGTTAATAAAAAATTCCCTGGAGGAACATTAGCTTTCACAATTAGATCCATTATTTCAGTATTTCCTGAAAGCTTTTGAACATCTGATATAGTTAGAGTATGTGGAATATCCCAAGGGGCCGAGGGTGAGGAGTTAGAGTTACATTGAAGGCATGGCAGTAAATTTAGTGGCATTAGGGGGGATGGGGAGGATAACAACGCAGATGATTTATTCACCTCTTGCCAAGTTAATATGGTGCCTTTGAGTAAAGATTCATTGTAAAATTTGCAGGCAGTAGCAGGACGCAAACCCCAGAAGGCCTGTTTTTCTTCTATTGACATTAGAGAGCGTAATATATGTTTTGAGAAGATTTCTCCTGCCCATCCATGACATCAAGGGAACGTGTAAGGAATGTAAGTAAGTTTTAATGTTAGCTAGCAAATTTAGATAATTAAGTTTATAAAGTAGAGAGGGGTTTTTAGGAATGCGGATGCCTAAGTATTTAATAGACATTTCTGGCCACAGGTAGGGGGAACTCTTTTTTAAGCGAAGAATAATATCTTGCGGTACCGAAATGTTGAGGGCTTCTGACTTACTAAAGTTTATTTTAAAATTAGAAATTTCTCCAAATTTTGAGAAGATATCTGTGATCTGTGGGAGTGATCTCTCAGGGATAGTAGTGAGTATCAGCAGGTCATCTGCAAATGCTGCCGTTTTGTGTGTGAATGAGCCTATTGACAAGCCATGAATAATAGGATCCTGTCGAATTTTCTGGATCAGCGTCTCCATGACTAACACGAATAGTGTCGGCGATAGAGGACATCCTTGTCTTGTACCATTAGTGATGGTAAAGGAATTTGAGAGCACCCCATTAACTCTCACCTTTGCACTAGGGTTACTATATAGGGAAAGAATCGCTTGTATAAAAGCAAGAGGTATCCCAAATTTCTCCAGGGAAGCGATCATATAAGGCCAATCCACCCTATCAAACGCCTTTTCTGCATCTGTACTGAGCAGGACTAAGGGTGTTCGAGATTTTAAAGCGTATTGTACCAACCTTAAAACCCTTGAGGAGTTATCTGATCCTTGTCTTCCCTTGACAAATCCGGTCTGTTCAGGTCCAATAATGCTAGATAACATGGGACTGAGACGAGCTGCCAGAGCTTTAGCCCACCATTTTATAGCAGTATTAACCCCTTCCCGCTCCTTGACGTACTATTACGTCATGGCAGCTGTATCGTTCGCGCTCCATGCCGTAATAGTACGTCTCGGGAGTAACGGCCGTTTCGGCCGTCCTCCCGACACATACAGGAGCTGTGACGCTGCTGTCTTGTTCAGCAGCTGTCACAGCTCCTACAGCGGGGACCGATCGCTTGTCCCCGCTGATTAACCCCTTAAAAGCCGCGTTCTATAGAGATCGCGGCTTTTTAGGGGTTAAGCTGCCATCGCCGGCCTGCTACGCGATAGCGGCCGGCGATGGTGACTATGGCAACCGGACACCAAACAATGGCGTCCGGCTATGCCATAGACGGAAGCCTAGTGGGTCCTGACAACGTCAGGACCCACTATGCTTGCTGTCAGTGAGTAGCTGACAGTTCTAATACACTGCACTACGCATGTAGTGCAGTGTATTAGAATAGCGATCAGAGCCTCCTGCCCTCATGTCCCCTAGTGGGACAAAGTAATAAAGTTAAAAAAAAGTTAAAAAAAGTTGTGTAAAAATAAGAAAATAAAAGATTTAAAAGTATTAAAAGTAAAAATCCCCCCTTTTCCCTTATCAGTCCTTTATTATTAATAAAAATATATAAACAAACAAATAAACTATACATAATTGGTATCGCCGCGTCCGTAACGGCCTGAACTACAAAATTATTTCATTATTTATCCCGCACGGTGAACGCCGTAAAATAAAATAATAATAAACCGAACCACAATCACAATTCTTTGGTCACTTCACCTCCCAAAAAATGGAATAAAAAGAGATCAAAAAGTCGCATGTACCTAAAAATGGTACTGATCGAAACTACAGTTCGTTACGCAAAAAATAAGTCCTCGCACGGCTTTATTGATTGAAAAATAAAAACGTTCTGGCTCTTAGAATAAGGTAACACAAAAAGTGAATGATTGTTTACAAAACGTATTTTATTGTGCAAACGCCATAAGACATAAAAAAAAACTATAAACATCTGGTATCGCCGTAATCGTATCGCCCCGCAGAATAAAGTGAATATGTCATTTATAGCGCACGGTGAACGCTGTAAAAAAAAACGAAAAAAAAACAATAGTAGAATTGCTGTTTTTTAGTCACCACGCCACCTAAAAATAGAATAAAAACTGATCAAAAAGCCGCATGCACCCCAAGAAAACTACAATGGATTCCTCAAGGGGTCTAGTTTCCAAATTGGGGTCACTTTTGTGGGGTTCCCAATGTTTTGGCACCACAAGACCTCTTCAAACCGGACATGGTGCCTAATAAAAAAGAGGCCTCAAAATCCACTGGGTGCTCCTTTGCTTCGGAGGCCGGTGCTTCAGTCCATTACCGCCCGAGGGCCACATGTGGGATATTTCTAAAAACTGCAGAATCTGGGCAATACGTATTAAGTTGCGTTTCTGTGATAAATCCTTTTGTGTTATAAAAAAAATGGTATAAAGAGGATTTTCTGACAAAAAAAAAATGTAAATTTCACCTCTACTTTGCTCTAAATTTTTGTGAAACACCTAAAGGGTTCATAAACTTTCTACATGCTGTTGTGGATACTTTGAGGGGTCTAGTTTCTAAAATGGGGTATTTGATAGGGGTTTCTAATATATGGGCCCCTCAAAGCAACTTCAGAACTGAACTGGAACCTAAAAAAATAAATAAATGAGGCAATACTTCGCTTCTTACATTATACTGATAATGAGCCGTGCCCACCCCGAGATTACCCCAGTTTTCACCGTTTGTCTAAACGGAGACCCCTATTAGACCGTTCCAGTGCCCGGTTTTCCCAAGCATACACCCCCGAGAAGTGTATTTCTATTGATGAGTCCCTGGTACATTTTAAAGGGAGGGTTCAATTCCGCGAGTACCTGCCGGGTAAGAGGGCAAGGTATGGCGTGAAGATGTATAAGCTGTGAGAGTGCATCAGGGTATACCTACAGGTTTAGGATATATGAAGGAAAGGCCACCCCCAAACCAGACTGCATCCTGGACTACAATAGGTACATGGGAGTGATGGACTTGTAAGATCAAGTCCTGAAGCCCTACAGTGCCATGCGGTGTGGTATAAGAAGCTGGCCGGGAACATCATATAGATGGCTTTGTACAATGCGTACGTGCTACGTCGATGTGCAGGCCAGACGCGAACTTTCCTGGAATTTCAAGAGGTGATTATCAAGAACCTAATCTTTAGGGACCAAGAAGGGGGGGCACCCAGTACTTCTGGAAGCGGGGCCACACGCATCGTACCAGGGCGGCAACACTTTCCAGGAGAAGTTCCCCAAACTGGCAAGAAGGGAAAAAGTCAAAAGAGGTGCAAAGTCTGCTATAAGAGGGGGATAAGGGAGGACACAATATATCAATGTGACACGTGTCCCGAATAACCAGAGCTCTGTATGAAAGTGTTTTAAAATTTATCATACATCCCTTGGTTTATAATTTACCCCAATTTTACTTACCCTGATGCACTCCGCACAGCTTATCCCCCCTCGTCTTTCCCCTCTGGGCCCTGCTGTGTGTCCAGGCAGCTGATAACAGCCACATGTAGGGTATTGCCATACCCGGGAGAACCCACATTACAGTTTATGGGGTGTAGGTCTCCGGTCAAAATGGTCACTACACCTCTAGATGAATGCCTTAAGGGTGTAGTTTTTAAAACGGGGTCACTTCTTGCGGGTTTCAACTGTACTGGTACCTCAGGGGCTTCTGCATACATGACTTCGCACTAGAAAATCCTGAGTAGGCCAAATGGTGGTCCTTTCCTTCTGAGCCCTCCCATGGGCCCAAACGGCAGTTTATCACAACAAATGGGGTATTGCGGCACTCAGAACAAATTGCGCAACAGAATGGGGTATTTTGTTTCTTGTGGAAATAAGAAATTTTCAGCCAAAACTACATATTATTTGACAAAAATAATTTTGTTTTCATTCCCAGCCCAATTCAAATAAGTTCTGTGAAGAAACTATGGGGTCTAAATGGTCACATTACCCATAAATGAATTCCTTGAGGGGTGTAGTTTCCAAAATGGGGTCACTTCTGGTGGGTTTCCATTGCTTTGATACCTCTGGGGCTCTGCAAATGTGACATGGCACCCGAAAACCAATCCAACAAAATCTGTACTCCAAAGAACACACAGCGCTCCTTCCCTTCTGAGGCCTCCCATGGGCCCAAACGGCAGTTTATCACCACAAATGGGGTATTGCCGCACTCAGCACAAATTGGGCAACAAAATTGAGTATTTTATTTCTTGTGAAAATAAGAATTTTTGAGCTAAAATGACATATTATTGGAAAAAATATATTTTTTTTAAATTCCCAGCCCAATTCAAATAAGTTCTGTGAAGAAACTATGGGGTCTAAATGGTCACATTACCCATAAATGAATTCCTTGAGGGGTGTAGTTTCCAAAATGGGGTCACTTCTGGTGGGTTTCCATTGCTTTGATACCTCTGGGGCTCTGCAAATGCGACATGGCACACGAAAACCAAACCAGCAAAATCTGTACTCCAAAGAACACACAGCGCTCCTTCCCTTCTGAGGCCTCCCATGGGCCCAAACGGCAGTTTATTGCCACAAATGGGGTATTGATGCACTCAGGAGAAATTGGGCAACAAAATTGAGTATTTTGTTCCCTGTGAAAATAAGAAATTTTGGTAAAAAATTACATCTTATTGGAAAAAATGACATTTTTTTAATGTCACAGCCCAATTGAAATAGGTGCTGTGAAAAAACTGTGCGGTCAAAATGCTAACAACAACCATAAATGAATTCCTTGAGGGGTGTAGTTTCCAAAATGGGGTCACTTTTGGTGGGTTTCCATTGCTTTGATACCTCTGAGGCTCTGCAAATGCGACATGGCACCCGAAAACCAATCCAACAAAATCTGGACTCCAACAAACATATAGCGCTCCTTTCCTTCTGAGCCCTCCCATGGGCCCAAACGGCAGTTTATCACCACAAATGGGGTACTGCCACACTAAGGACAAATTGGGCAACAAAATGGGGTATTTTGTTCCCTGTGAAAATAAGAAATTTTGATCACAAATGACATTTTATTGGAAAAAATGACATTTTTTTCATTTCAGAGCCCAATTCAAATACGTGCTGTGAAAAAAATGTGCGGTCAAAATGGTAACAACAACCCTAAATGAATTCCTTGAGGGGTGTAGTTTACAAAATGGGGTCACTATTGGGGGATTCCTACTGTTTTGGCACCTCAACACCTCTTCAAACCTGGCATGCTGCCTAAAATATATTCTAATAAAAAAGAGGACTCAAAATGCACTAGGTGCTTCTTTGCTTCTAGGGCTTGTCTTTTAGTCCACGAGCGCAGTAGGGCCACATGTGGGACATTTCTAAAAACTGCAGAATCTGGACAATACATATTTAGTAGTATTTCTCTGGTAAAACCTTCTGTGTTACAGAAAAAAAAATGAATAAAATTGAAATTCAGCAAGAAAAATGAAATTTGCAAATTTCACCTCCACTTTGCTTTAATTCCTGTGAAATGCCTGAAGGGTTAAAAAACTTTATAACTGCTGTTTTGAATACTTTGAGGGGTCTAGTTTTTAAAATGGGGTGTTTTATCAGGGTTTCTAATACATAGGCCCCACAAAGCCACTTCAGAACTCAAGAGGTACCTTAAAAAAAAGGCTTTTGAAATTTTCTTAAAAATATGAGAAATTGCTGTTTATGTTCTAAGCCTTGTAACGTCCAAGAAAAATAAAAGAATGTTCAAAAAACGATGCCAATCTAAAGTAGACATATGGGAAATGTGAACTAGTAACTATTTTGGGTGGTATAACCGTCTGTTTTACAAGCAGATGCATTTAAATTCTGAAAAATGCAATTTTTTCAAAATTTTCTCTAAATTTTGCAATTTTTCACCAATAAACACTGAATATATCGACCAAATTTTACCACGAACATGAAGCCCAATGTGTCACGAGAAAACAATCTCAGAATCGCTTGTGTAGGTTTAAGCATTCCGACGTTATTACCACATAAAGTGAAATATGTCAGATTTGAAAAATGGGCTCTGAGCCTTAAGGCCAAAACTAGGCTGCGTCCTTAAGGGGTTAAGGAGTGATATTGGTCTATAGCTTCCACATTGTGAGGCATCCTTACCCTCTTTAGGGATAAGAGTAATATGTGCTTCTAGGGCTTGACCAGGAAGTTTCGAGCCAGTGAGAAGTGAGTTACAGAGAGAAGTAAATGGTGCTATTAATAACTCTTTAAATTGTTTATAGTAGTTTATGGTGTAACCATCTGGGCCCGGGCTTTTACCTGACGGGATAGAATGAAGGACTTTTAGCAGCTCTGCAGGGAAAAAAGGTGCCAGCAGTTCTTGGGCATTATCATCTGATATGCGTGGAATGACAATGGAGTCTAAAAATGAATGTATAGCATGTTTGGTGGGTGTAGATGATGTGTCAGCTACTGTAGAATCTGTAAGATTATACAGGTTCATATAAAATTTCTGGAATGCCGTGGCAATGGAGGTTGTATCCGTAACAAAATTCCCTGGCTTTTGTGCAATACGGTGAATGAATGCTTTATCTTGATAAGTTTTAAGGAGAGCGGACATCGTCTTGTTGCCTTTGTCCCCATGTGCATAAAATTTAAACTTCGATATTTGTAACAGTCTGGCTGATTTAATGTTCAGTAGATCTTTAACTTTATTACGTAAAGAGTATAATTTGTCTTTAGTGGTTTCCGCTTGGGTACGCTTGTGAAGGTTTTCTAACGAGGAGATTTGTGAGAAGAGAGCATTTAAGAGCTCTGACTTCTGTTTTTTAATATATGTACATAATGAAATAAGCTCCCCCCTTAAAACTGATTTGTGTGCTTCCCAAGTGATAGCAGGTGAGACATCTGCTGTAATATTGGTGTTAAAGTAATTTTGTATATGTGTCTTTATAGAAGATTGGTGAGAGGGATCAGCCAACAGAGTATCATTGATCCTCCAACACCATTGGCCTTTAGGAATGTCTGCTAATGTCAGAGTAGTATGAATCGGTGCGTGATCTGAGAGTAAAATATTTCCTATATCAGTACGTATTATAAAAGGAACTTGGGATTGAGAAATGAAGATATAGTCCAACCTGTGGTATCTATGGTGCGTATGAGAGAAATAGGTGTAGTCCCGGTCAGAGGGATGTAGTAGTCTCCAAGTATCTGACAGGTGTAATGCATTTAAAGTCTTACGTAATTTAGTCGTATATCGGTATGAAGTGGAAGGATTCCCTGTGGTATCCAAGAGTGGGTCTATGGGAACATTAAGGTCACCTCCCACTACTAAAACACCCTCAGCAAATTGTTTGAACAGTTGTAAGGTCTGAACTATCCATTGGGTTTGTTGGGAGTTAGGTGCATATAAATTTGCAATCGTGTAAAGGGTATTACCTATGATGCTCTTAACAAATAAATAGCGTCCTTCTGGGTCAACCATTTCAGCAACCCATTTGAAAGGTACACTTGTATGGAAAAGTATACTTACTCCTCTACGCGAGGATGAGTAGGTGCTATGGTAAACATTCGAAAAAACTTTTTTCCTTAAATTTGGAATTTTGTTATGTCTAATATGTGTTTCTTGTAACAGGGCGATTTTTGTTTTATCTACAAGAATTTGGTGTCAAATTTGGCTTCTTTTCCTTGGATAGTTCAGACCTCTTACATTAAATGAAGTAATTTTTAGTTCCGCCATGAGTTCTTTGTAAATGAAATAACAGATCGGCACCTATAACCAATAGTCTTATGGTAGAAATCACCTATTGACTTTGATAGGAAAAAAGGGGTAGGAAAGGAGGGGAGGGAAGGAATCAGTGGAGAAGAATATAAACAAAAGAAAAATAATACAGGGGTTGTCAGCACCCCTAAGGACAGCAACAATTTGCAAGAATAATAATACATAGTAAAATTGTAGCTAGTCCTTATCCACAGTAGAAAATCGTGAGGTACATAGAAATCCTGTGGAACTGAATACACGTTAGTCATATACCAACAAGTATACCTTACACTGAAAGAACATACCAGAACATATGGTAAAAGGTTACATATTAATGCATGTATAAGCTCAAATCACATTATGTAGAAGAGAAACAGAGAAGGAGAACCATAAACTTAATGTGAAATAGTATGGAAGAGAGTCACTCACCACACTTCTCCCACAAACTTAGCGGGGAAGCGGGTCGGTCAGGAATCCATTCGGTGGCTTTTGTGAAGACAGTCAGGTGTCCAGTTGTCTAGCACGGGTTTGGGCTTTCTTGGTTTTGGGGCGAAGAGGCTTTTGAGGTTTGGTTCCAAAATGAGGGACTTGGCAAAGGTGGTAAGGCCATCATAGTAGACGGAAGCCACGACGGGATATCTATGGGCGGGATGTCCAGTTTCTCCCACGCAGCTGCCAAATCCGCAGGTTTTCTAATGATAATTTGGTGACCATCTTTGGATATGGCAATGCCAAACGGAAAGAGCCACTTAAATTGCATTTTTTTCTCTCTCAGAGCATCTAATAATGATTTGAGCACTCTCCTCTTTGCTAGAGTTGAAGGAGCAATATCTTGGAATATTTGAATCGTAGAGGTTCCATAGGTCAATGTGTTCTTATTTCTTGCAGCTTTCAAAATTGCAGCGGTATCTGTATAACTTAGCAAACCGCACACTATATCTATATAGGTTTGGCCCGTAGTGCTCTGTGAATACGTTCAATTATGATGGATTTGGCCGCCTCAGGGCTTAACAGGTCAGAAAAGATATCCAGAGCTAGTTGAGGTAAATTATCGTGTAGAATTGATTCTGGAAGTCCCCTGAGCCTGATGTTATTTCTGCGGCTTCGGTTTTCCTGGTCTTCAATACGTAGTAGAGATTCGTTAATACAATCTTGTTGATGGTCGAGAACACATTTGACTTTTGCATTATAATGCAGTAGAGCATTTTGCGTATCTTCCACAGTTTCAACCCTGGTGCCCATGCTACGAAGATCAGATTTGATATCTGCAAGGTCTTTTACTAGTGGCGTAAGAGCTTGGTATAGTGTCCTTTTTATAAAGCCTCTTGATGCTGGAACCACACGAGAGTCATCCCCAGTATCAGAGTTACCGCCTGTGCTATCCATATCGGAGTCGTCCTCCATAGGATTATCATCAGATAGTAACTGTGCTTGCTTAGATTTACTAGCTGGTGAAGCTGTTAACTTTTTTCTTAAGAATTTATCAAGATCTGCTTGCGTTTTATGGGACTTAGGGGTAGGCGCTGCTTCTCGGATTTTATCTTTTGACGTTTTAACCATTATAGCGTAATAAGGTCTGAGTAATCAAATGTTCTGGCGGTTTCAGTAACAGGTAAGTATTCAAGCCAGCATCTGTATAGCGAAGTTTACAGGATTAATCTCTCACAGAGATTTATGGTATAAAGGCTAATGCACTGTATTAGAGCTTGTGACAGTGTTGTAGTATAGAGCAAGGTAAATCAAATCAGCCGCTCTGTAAGATGGCCGCCGGTTACAGTCCCCTTCCCCCACTCACCGGAAAAGTCCTGCAACGCGTGCCGGCCCGTTTCTGTGTGCTGTCGCTAGGCTGGGACTATGTCCTTATCTAGTGTACCTCCGGTTGTACGGGACCAGCTGCCGGGGAGGAGGGGATGGCTGCAGAGACCCGAGTGTCTGGCGTCCGCAGAAGTCCACTACCACAGCCGCGTGTGGAGTAGGCTGCCGTTTCAATCTTATGCGGTAAGTTGTAAGACTTTCTCCTATGGGCCCAGCAATGGTGTTATATGGTGGTAGGGAGATGTCATGTTGTATCTGGAACACCGGGGGTGATTTCCTTGGACGGATGAAGTGAGATTTCTTTCTCGTGGTCGGAGCTCTCACTCAACACGTCTTTCCACCATCAGCGCTAGGCCACGCCCCGATAGCCAGGGGTTTGAAACTATTTTTTTAAGAATTCTGTACTGACTGGATTTCCAGATTATGAGGTCCTAGGCTATAGGAACTTTAGTATTTGCTGCTATTTACAATAAGTGACACAAAAGATTGGTAAAGACACCAATTTTGGAGATGGAGAGGCAAGGCTGAAGAGGAGGAGGAGGCCTTTATTGGAAGATAACAATTCTTGTGTTGTTATGTTCAAACATCTTATCTAGTAAGTTTCCCATAGGAAGGCATTGGGAATAGAGACATATTTTTTTCAAAATTCCATGTAGGTGTCGTGGTATGGCACCATTTGCTTGTTAGGAAGTCATATGAGTTTATTTTACATGATGGTGTTCATTATGTTATTTTAGTCTTTGAAGCCAGTGACTCCATAGGGACTTGTTTTTTGATTAAATTTGCCACCAGTCTCTACTTATTTGTCCCAGAGTAGTATGTGATATCTCATAGGCAGGGATTTGAAACTATTTTTTTAAGAATTCTGGACTGACTGGTTTCCTGGATGATGAGGTCTTAGGCTATGGGAACTTTACTGTCTGCTGATTTTTATAATAAGTAACGCAAATAATTGGTAAAGACACCAATTTTGGAGATGGAGAGGAAAGGCTGAAGGGGAGGAGGAGGCCTTTATTTGAAGATAACAATTCTTGTGTTGTTATGTTCAAAAGTCTTATCTAGTAAGTTTCCCATAGCTCGCTATCTTTTTTTCCAAATTCTTCATGTACCCACTATCTGACAAATATAATAGAAGTAGCATTATTTACTCACCTAATATTCCAAGAGCTGTTTTACAAATGGTTGGAGACTCATATGTATATTGGGCTTAAAGCCAATGCCTGTAGTGGTGCCATAGGTTTAGATAAAGAACTAGGACTGAAGCAGATTTTGAGAGCTTTTGTGTGATGATAAATTGTGTAGACTTAGGATATCCAGACCTTGTACGTTTTCCAATGCGTAGCTATCATGTGTTGTACTATAGAATCAATACATTTTGTAAAAAAAGTGCTTGTAAAGGAGTATACACTTCTGGGTGAATTAATTCTGTGTTTTCCTGTTTACTGTAAAAAAGTTGGGATTTTTTGGTATAGTTTTCAATTTTGTTTTATACTTGCACACATTTCATGTTAATGTTGTACTCTCATTTGATTTTGTTTGGTTGTGTATAATCATGGAGATTTTATCTAGATTATTTTACTATATTTTATATGTTATTCTGTTACATTGAAGTTAGATGTACCTCAAATCATTATAGTTACATTGGTAATATGGTGAGATTGCTATCATATCACTGTGTCATTTCCATTATGTTCATCTAATTTCCAATGGAGATGTCTGGTCAGAAGTGGTTTGTTTGGTTCAGTTGCTGGGCCCTCCTTGGATATTGGTGCTTCATGTGAAGTGGAATAACTTAGGGTAGGTCCCTTTAGCTGGATTTGGTCAGGGCAATAAAGAGAGATGTAATGCTTATGTTATTGCTCCTCTCTCTCTCTCAAGGTAAAATTGTGTGGTCTGAGATGGTATCATGTTTGTTTTGGAGAAAAACCACAGACCAATAACCTTGAAAGCTATTGGGAATAAAGAGGTCTGCTTTTTTCTAAATTCTGTGTAGGTGTCATAGTATGGCGCCATTTGCTGGTTAGGAAGTCATCTGATTTGATTTTAGTGATGGTGTTCACTGTGTTTTTTTAGTCTTTGAAACCAGTGACTCAACAGGGACTTGGTTTTGGTAAATTTGTCACCAGTCTCTACTTCTGTGTACCAGAGTAGTATGTGATATCTGATAGCCAGGGGTTTGAAACTATTTTTTTAAGAATTCTGTACTGACTGGATTTCTGGATTATGAGGTCCTAGGCTATAGGAACTTTAGTATTTGCTGCTATTTACAATAAGTGACACAAAAGATTGGTAAAGACACCAATTTTGGAGATGGAGAGGCAAGGCTGAAGGGGAGGAGGAGGCCTTTATTTGAAGATAACAATTCTTGTGTTGTTATGTTCAAAAGTCTTATCTAGTAAGTTTTCCATAGGAAAGTATTGGGAATAGAGACATATTTATTTTTCAAAATTCCATGTAGGTGTTGTGGTATGGCACCATTTGCTTGTTAGGAAGTCATATGAGTTTATTTTACATGATGGTGTTCATTATGTTATTTTAGTCTTTGAAGCCAGTGACTCCATAGGGACTTGTTTTTTGATTAAATTTGCCACCAGTCTCTACTTATTTGTCCCAGAGTAGTATGTGATATCTCATAGGCAGGGATTTGAAACTATTTTTTTAAGAATATTGGACTGACTGGTTTCCTGGATGATGAGGTCTTAGGCTATGGGAACTTTACTGTCTGCTGATTTTTATAATAAGTAACGCAAAGAATTGGTAAAGACACCAATTTTGGAGATGGAGAGGAAAGGCTGAAGGGGAGGAGGAGGCCTTTATTTGAAGATAACAATTCTTGTGTTGTTATGTTCAAAAGTCTTATCTAGTAAGTTTCCCATAGCTCGCTATCTTTTTTTCCAAACTCTTCATGTACCCACTATCTGACAAATATAATAGAAGTAGCATTATTTACTCACCTAATATTCCAAGAGCTGTTTTACAAATGGTTGGAGAATCATATGTATATTGGGCTTAAAGCCAATGCCTGTAGTGGTGCCATAGGTTTAGATAAAGAACCAGGACTGAAGCAGATTTTGAGAGCTTTTGTGTGATGATAAATTGTGTAGACTTAGGATATCCAGACCTTGTACGCTTTCCAATGCGTAGCTATCATGTGTTGTACTATAGAATCAATACATTTTGTAAAAAAAAAGTGCTTGTAAAGGGATATACAATTCTGGGTGAATTAATTCTGTGTTTTCCTGTTTACTGTAAAAAAGTTGGGATTTTTTGGTATAGTTTTCAATTTTGTTTTATACTTGCACACATTACATGTTAATGTTGTACTCTCATTTGATTTTGATTGGCTGTGTATAATCATGGAGATTTTATCTAGATTATTTTACTATATTTTATATGTTATTCTGTTACATTGAAGTTAGATGTACCTCAAATCATTCTAGTTACATTGGTAATATGGTGAGATTGCTATCATATCACTGTGTCATTTCCATTATGTTCATCTAATTTCCAATGGAGATGTCTGGTCAGAAGTGGTTTGTTTGGTTCAGTTGCTGGGCCCTCCTTGGATATTGGTGCTTCATGTGAAGTGGAATAACTTAGGGTAGGTCCCTTTAGCTGGATTTGGTCAGGACACTAAAGAGAGATGTAATGCTTATGTTATTGCTCCTCTCTCTCAAGGTAAAATTGTGTGGTCTGAGATGGTATCATGTTTGTTTTGGAGAAATACCACAGACCAATAACCTTGAAAGGTATTAGGAATAAAGAGGTCTGCTTTTTTCTAAATTCTGTGTAGGTGTCATAGTATGGCGCCATTTGCTGGTTAGGAAGTCATCTGATTTGATTTTAGTGATGGTGTTCACTGTATTTTTTTAGTCTTTGAAACCAGTGACTCCACAGGGACTTGGTTTTGGTAAATTTGTCACCAGTCTCTACTTCTGTGTACCAGAGTAGTATGTGATATCTGATAGCCAGGGGTTTGAAACTATTTTTTTAAGAATTCTGTACTGACTGGATTTCCGGATTATGAGGTCCTAGGCTATAGGAACTTTAGTATTTGCTGCTATTTACAATAAGTGACACAAAAGATTGGTAAAGACACCAATTTTGGAGATGGAGAGGCAAGGCTGAATACCCTCTCTGACGCTACACTGGAGGGTGGACAAGACAGTACACCCATGGCAAACTGGGCCAGTTCTTGCCAATGATCCATGGGGTCTGGGATTAGCATTTCTGACGGAGAAAGGGCACAGTCCAGGTACGAGTGAACCTGGTTGTTTAGGTGCTGCACCTGGTGATGGTGAACATCCCTTTGGTGACTACGATGTGTGTCAGGTCGGGGTATTGGATGTAAAAATGTTGTCATCATATTTTCCAAACTGAATTGGCTGCTGCTGCTGCTGCTGCCGCGGCTGCCGCCTATTGCAGAGGTAGCTCTGCCAGAGGCGGTGGAACGATGAGACAGTGGGGAGCGGAGAGTGGCCCCCCGGTCAGACATGCTTGCAGCAGGTGTTTGCCGTTTGAAAGCCGTGACAAGCTGGCTGCATAGCTTCTCTCGATAATAAGCCAATTTTGCCTCCCTCTCGGAAGGCACAAAAAACTCCCCCATTCTGGCTTCATACCGAGGGTCTAAAAATGTGGCTATCCAGTACTCATCTCTTTGCTTCATGCTAACAATACGACAGTCAGCGCGCAAGTAACGAAGCATACAGCTTGCCATCCTGGCCAGCGTTTCAGAGGGCCCGGTTGGTTCCTTCTCCGCCCCATACTGCCATGGTTGTCCATCATCAAGTTCGTCGTCAGACTCGTCATCACCACCATCACTGTCATGTTGTGCGGCTTCCTCGTCCCCTATCCCTTCCTGTGATTCCATCTCCAAATCCGGCTCCTCTTCAGGTCCTGTTTCCTCATCCTCATCCTCCTCCTCCTCCTCAACATCCATAGCCAGATGTGATCCTTCCTCCATCCTTTGCTGAATCATCACTGTGAGCGTTTGCTCCATAATGAATATCAGCGGTATAACATCGTTCATTCCGCTAGCGTCACGGCTCACAAATCGTGTGGCCTCTTCAAAGGGCCTCAAAACGCGACATGCGTCTCTAACCAGCTGCCAGTGCCTGAGCTCGAAATTACACTGGCTCCAAACGCTGCCCGTCTGCTGCATCAGGAAATCATTCACGGTTTTCTGCTGTTCGTACAGACGGTCCAACATGTGCAGTGTGGAATTCCAGCGTGTTGGAACGTCGCAAATCAGGCTGTGTTCTGGGAGATTGTTTTGACGCTGCAAGTCCAGGAGGGCGTGCTTAAATGCATACTAACGTCTAAAGCGAACGCAAACCTTCCTGGACATGGCCAGCACACCCTTCAAACCAACATATGACTTTAAGAAGCGTGTTATGACCAGATTGATCACATGTGCCATGCAAGGAGCGTGTGTCAGGTGACCTAGGCCCAGTGCAGCCACAACGTTCTTGCCGTTATCAGAGACAACATTGCCCAGTGTGAGTTTCAGAGGAGACAGCCAGCGTGCGATTTCCTCCTTGATGCAGAGCAGCAGCTCCTGCCCTGTGTGGCTTTTCTCGCCCAGGCTCAGCAGGTGTAAGACAGCGTTGTGGCGCTTCACCTTGCACCTATGAAAAGAGGAGGGAGGAGGAGTGGAAGATACGCTGTGTCCTGTCGGGGACGGGAAGGAGGAGGAGGAGGAGTAGGAGGAGGAGGATGGTAGGCACCTGGTGTCCGGAGTTGAACCAGAAAGATACAAGCGTGGAGGTGGTAATGCCTGGCATTGCTGCGGTGGTGCATCGGACTGCAAAATATTGACCCAGTGGGCCGTGAAAGACATGTACTGTCCCTGCCCATAGTTGCTGCTCCACGTGTCGACGGTGGCATGTACCCTGCTGCACACGGATAATTGCAAGGACTGGCACACCTTTTCCTCCACATGCTTGTGCAAGGCAGGGACAGCTGATTTGGAGAAGTAATGTCGGCTAGGTATTCGCCACCTAGGCTGAGCGCACGCCATCAATTGCTTGAAGCCGACGGAGTCGACCAGGTGGTACAGCAGCGACTGCACCACCAACAACTTAGCCAGGTGTGAATTAAGCCGCACGACAAGTGGATGACTGGGTATATATTGTTGCTTATTGGACAACGATTCCATAATGGATAAGTGACGGGACGTAGGAGGAGCACTAGATGAAAGTGATGATGATGATGACAACGACATGGTGGATAAGGCCTGGCTACTACTTAGATGACAGGGACGCGGAGCAGCAGCAGCAGCAGCGGAAGAGGGGTCTTCATTAGATGTACATGATGGTGGGGCATGTTGATTGTCCCACATGGCCTTGTGATGCCGTTCCATGTGTTTACGTAGAGCAGTAGTTCCTACATTGCTGCCCTGCCCACGCCTTACTTTCTGCTTGCAGATACGGCACTGTGCCATGTTTTCGTCCTCCGGGAAGGTACAGAAAAATTGCCACACGGCAGAGTACCGTAAAGAGGTAGTACCACGTCCACCACCACCACCACCACCACAACCACCCAAGCTTGCCCCTTGTCTGGCAGGCTTTTTTCGGGAGCCTACACCAGCATCTGTGTCGCCGTCACCGGCTCCTGAGCTGACCCTACCGCTGCAACGTTTTGCAGATTGACTTCTGCCCCTACCTCGGCTTGGCTGTTTATCACGTCCAGTGCCGCCACTACTACCCTCCTCCTCTGACGCCGTCATCACCTCGTCACCTGGTTCCCACGTCCTGTCTAAAAAACATCATCATCATAGCCTTCCTCATCATCCCCGCCACTTCTGTCACTGTGTTGTGAATGTGATGTGACATCATGGCGGGCTCCATGCCCCCCCTCATTACTGCGTCTGCCACCACGGCTACCACCACCAACACCCCCACTACCGCAGCTATGCGTCTCGGTCACCGCTTCCACCTCCACCACCGCTGCAACACACTCCGTTGGCTGACTCGCGGAAAACAAATCATCATCATCATCACTATGTTGTTCAGTATCTTCCTTCGCACCCGAGGAGATGTCTCTTAGGACTCTCAGGAAAGATGGCTTCCCGCTAGGAAGGGGGAGCGAAGACATAGATGAAGGAATGGAAACGCTAGAAATACCTATATTACTACTGTCACCGTGCCAAGGAACTGTAGAGGATCTGGAATCCAACGAAACCTGGCTTGAAGCCAGATCGTCAGAGTCTTCCTGCTGAGATGACCGCGAGCCAGCCAACCAGTCCACAATGGCCGTATTGTCTAAAGTAACCTGCCCACCGGAGGAGATGGACAAGTCTGGCTTGCTGATACTACTACCAGCAGGCACATGGCAGCTGCTACTAGTGGAACTGGGCACATGTCTTGTGCCACAAATGCTGGTACTGGGTGTGGCACCAACAGATCCAACATTTGGACTGGAAGAGGAGACGGCATGAGTGTTTTTTCCTCTACCCCGTCCTTTCACAACCTTTTTTTTCCCAGACATTTCAGAGCCCCTTCTAAAAGCGTATTCACACACTAACACTGGCTTGGCAAATGGCAATGAATGAGAATTTCAATCAGCCTCGCTGCAGTGCACTCAGGGAATGCTGGGCCTTGTATTACTACTTGGCTGCCTGTATCGCAAGTTGGGTTGTTTGTTATGTTAATGGCCGGGGATGAGCCCCTTCTATAAGCGTATTCACACACTGACACTGGCTTGGCAAATGGCAATGAATGAGAATTTCAATCAGCCTCGCTGCAGTGCACTCAGGGAATGCTGGGCCTTGTATTACTACTAGGCTGCCTGTATCGCAAGTTGGGTTGTTTGTTATGTTAACGGCCGGGGATGAGCCCCTTCTAAAAGCGTATTCACACACTGACACTGGCTTGGCAAATGGCAATGAATGAGAATTTCAATCAGCCTCGCTGCAGTGCACTCAGGGAATGCTGGGCCTTGTAGTACTACTAGGCTGCCTGTATCGCAAGTTGGATTGTTATTCCTGTTAACGGCCAGGGATGAGCCCCTTCTAAAAGCGTATTCACACACTGACACTGGCTTGGCAAATGGCAATGAATGAGAATTTCAATCAGCCTCGCTGCAGTGCACTCAGGGAATGCTGGGTCTTGTAGTACTACTAGGCTGCCTGTATCGCAAGTTGGATTGTTATTCCTGTTATCGGCCAGGGATGAGCCCCTTCTAAAAGCGTATTCACACACTGACACTGGCTTGGCAAATGCCAATGAATGAGAATTTCAATCAGCCTCGCTGTAGTGCACTCAGGGAATGCTGGGCCTTGTATTACTACTAGGCTGCCTGTATCGCAAGTTGGGTTGTTTGTTATGTTAACGGCCGGGGATGAGCCCCTTCTAAAAGCGTATTCACACACTGACACTGGCTTTGCAAATGGCAATGAATGAGAATTTCAATCAGCCTCGCTGCAGTGCACTCAGGGAATGCTGGGCCTTGTAGTACTACTACTACCACTACTACAAAGGCTGCCTGTATTGCAAGTTGGATGCAACAGGGATGAGCCCCTTATAAAAACGTATTCACACACTGGCTGAGTAGTGAGTAGTGGATGAGCCCCTTCGATTTCTGGATTCCTGCCTTTTAGATTCCTAAAGCTTTCCCTTACTGCACAGAGATGCTATCGCTACAGCTCCTGTCTGTAAAATGGCCGCTGAGCTCCGTGCATAGACTTTTATTGCAGGCTTGAGCCCGCCCCTATGCTGCCTCCCGATTGGCTGGGAGAGCCGTTTGCAAGGCATTATGGGGTAGCCTGATGTCAGGTGATCTTGTGAAATCCTCCATTTTAGATGTAACATGTGGCAGGCGCCAAAAATGTAGCCGGGTTTGGTCAAAACGGGTTTGGCCGAACCCGGTGAAGTTCGGATTCGCTGCGAACCGAACTTTTCCTGAAGTTCGGACCGAAACCGGGTTGTCCCGATTCGCTCATCTCTATTCAAATGTCTTATCTAGTAAGTTTCCCATAGGAAGGTATTGGGGATAGAGACATATTTATTTTTAAAAATTCCATGTAGGTGTGGTGGTATGGCACCATTTGCTTGTTAGGAAGTCATATGAGTTTATTTTACATGATGGTGTTCATTATGTTATTTTAGTCTTTGAAGCCAGTGACTCCATAGGGACTTGTTTTTTGATTAAATTTGCCACCAGTCTCTACTTATTTGTCCCAGAGTAGTATGTGATATCTCATAGGCAGGGATTTTAAACTATTTTTTTAAGAATTCTGGACTGACTGGTTTCCTGGATGATGAGGTCTTAGGCTATGGGAACTTTACTGTCTCCTGATTTTTATAATAAGTAACGCAAAGAATTGGTAAAGACACAAATTTTGGAGATGGAGAGGCAAGGCTGAAGGGGAGGAGGAGGCCTTGATTTGAACATAACAATAATTGGGTTTTAATGTTCAAAAGTCTTATCTAGTAAGTTTCCCATAGCTCACTATCTCTTTGCCCAAATTCTTTATGTACCCACTATCTGACCAATATAATAAAATAATTATTATTTACTCAGCTAATATTCCAAGAGCATTTTTACAAATGGTTAGAGACTCATATGTATATTGGGCTTAAAGCCAATGCCTGTAGTGGTGCCATAGGTTTATAGATAAAGAACCCGGACTGAAGCAGATTTGTAGAGCTTTTGTGTGATGATAAATTGTGTAGATTTAGCATATCCAGGCCTTGTTTGTTTTCCATTGTGTAGCTATCATGTGTGTTACTAAAGAATCAATACATTTTGTATCTGTAGAGCTATAAAAAAAAAGTTAGATTGGGGTTAGAAAGGGGTGTACTCTTCTGGCTTAATTAATTCATCTGCATTTTCCTATTTACTGTAAAAAAGTTGAGATTTTTGGTATAGTTTTCAATTTTGTTTTAAACTTGCACACATTTCATGTTAATGTTGACCTCTCATTTGATTGTGATTAGTTGTGTATAATCATAGAAATTTGCCAGAGAAATGTCCAAGACCAATAACCTTGGAACGTATTGGGAATAGAGATGTCTGCTTTTTTCAAAATTGCATGTAGTTTTCGTGGCATGACACCTTTTGCTATTTAGGAAGTCATATGATTTGAATTTACGTGATAGTTGTCACAATTTGTGGGTATGTGTTCCCACTAGGCCGCACTGCAGTAGTGGAGTAGCAGCTGGCCAAACAACAGTCTATACAAAGTCCTAGCACAAGATTACCTAAAATAGTCCAGAAAGTAGCAGATACTTAGGCACAGATCAAACTTGAAGGTAGATCACGCCACACATGGAGGATGATATCAGGCATGGCAGATGACACCAGACTTGACAGGTGGCACAACACAACTCCAACACTAAATAAGGCTCAAGAACAAAAGGATACAGGTAGCAGGGCACCGGAAGACTGGGAACAGGATACGACTAAGGGACCATTTGTTAAAATTAACATGGGAATACACAGCAATGCTCAGGCAAGGAGTGAAAGGGCAAGGCCCTTTTTAAAATCTAGGGTGATCTGGGGATAATTAATTACATGTGCGCACGCTGGCCCTTTAAAGTCGGGAACGAGAGCGCGCACCCTAGTAGTCACTGCAGGTCAGAGCGGATGCATGTGCTGGTGTCTCTGGGGAGGGAGACGTCGGCAGGAGGAGAGAGGTCTGTGGTCACGGCCAGCAGCAGGTAAGAGGAGGCGATCAGTGGCAATGGGTATTTATTCTTGACCGTGAACTGGTTGAGACTACGGTAGTCAATGCAGGGTCGAAGAGATCCGTCTTTATTTTTAACGAAGAAGAACCCAGCCCCGGCCGGGGAGAAGGATTCTCCTATGAAGCCCCTCTCCAGATTCTCCTTGACAAAGGCTGACATGGACTGGGTCTCCGGCAAGGAGAGAGGGTATACCCATCCACGGGAAGGTGAAGCATCTGGGACCAGTTCAATCGGACAGTCGTAAGACTGATTTGGGGGAAGCATCTCAGCTTCCTTCTTGCTGAAGACATCTGCAAACTAAGCAAAATGAGGAGGTAATGCTGCTAATGAATGAGACAGAGGAGGCTGGACAGGGTGAATCTGTAACAGGCAGCGGTGGAGACATTTGGAGCCCCATTAGAGAACTTCTCCGGAATTCCAGTCCAGGGCTGGGGCATGCAACCGGAGCCAAGGCAGATCCAGCAAAATAGGATTGACGGCTTTAGGCAAGACAAGAAATTGAATCAGTTCAGTATAAACGGCTCCAACTTGGAGCTTCAGTGGCTTGGTCTCAGACACGATCGTATCAGGCAGAGGAAGTCCTTTCACTGAGGCAACAGCCAGAGACGTCTCCAAAGGGATTGTGGGTAACAGGAGATGATACACTAGGTCTTGTTGGATAAAGTTTGCCACGGACCCTGAGTCCAGGTAGGCAGAGACCCGGTGCGTCTTCTCGCCGGACACTATGGTTACGGGAATGGACAGTTTGGGAGCAATTTTTATTCATTTAGCGCCATTCCGCCTACAGTTGTCTCTCCAACCAATTCTAGGCACTGGAGTTTTTTGGCTTCTGGGGACACAAATGCACATAATGGCCCCCGAGGCCGAAATACAGACAGAGTCTCGAAGTGTGTCCGTGTTGTCTCTCCTGGACTGACAATTTGAGGAGGTCCACTTGCATAGGCTCCTCTGGTGGAACAACGGATGAGGGCAGCAGGGGTTGCTGGAAAGTAGGAGCCAACAGAGGGGATTTTATTTCCCGGCCAACCTCTTGGGACCGTTACTGGATCCTCATGTCAATCCAGGTGGCCTGAAGAATGTCCCTGCCAAAATGTTAGCCAGCAAGGCCTAGTTGTTGCAGGTTAGTTCTGCAGCCAGGGTACGGAACTGAATGGAGTACTCACCCACGGAGATGTCTCCCTGGCGAAGGGTCAGCAGAGATGCAGCTGCAGAAGAGACTCTCCCAGGTTCCTCAAATACTGTATGAAAAGTCTGTAAGAAACACTGTAAGTCATGGGTCTCTGGTCCCTGACATTCCCAAATGGGTTTCGCCCATACCAGGGCCTTGCCAGTAAGGAGAGAGATTATGAAGGCGATCCTTGAATCATCAGAAGCAAAGGCCTTGCATGCAGTCTGAATTGGATCTGGCATTGGTTCAGAAATCCCCTGCAGGTCCTCGGGTCTCTGTCATAGCAAGGAGCTAGTGGCAGAGAGAATAAGGGATAAACACTGGTACTGACATGAGGCATAGCAAGAGGAACAGCAGGAGCAATAGAAGCAGTTGCTGTGAAGACTGCAGCTTGCGCATCCAACCGATGTGAAATGGCATTTACCGCCTAAATGGTTTGATCCTGTCATGACCGGAGGTCTCGCATGTCTGCCTGCATGACTTGTGACGTCGTCATGCTATACGGTTGACCAGTGGGGTCCATAGCCTGAGTGTACTGCCACGATATGTGGGTATGTGGACTCACTAGGCCGCACCGCCGTAGCAGAGTAGAAGCTGGCCAAACAACAGTCTATACAAAGTCCCAGCACAAGTTTACCTGAAATAGTCCAGACAGTAGGCACAGATGGAAGTTGAAGGTAGATGACGCCACATGTGGCGAATGATATCAAGTGTGGCAGATGACACCATACATGGTGTATGACAGCAGGCGTGACAGGTGGCACAACACGACTCCAACACTAAATAAAGCTCAGGAGCAAACACAGCATGGGATACAGGATACAGGTAGCAGGGCACGGAAACACTGGTAATAGGATACGACTAAGGGACCACTTGCTAAGACTAACATGGGAATACACAACAACGCTCAGGCAAGGAATGAAAGAGAAGGGCCCTTTTAAAAGTCCAGGTTGATCTGCAGGGCAGGGCAAATGCATGTGCTGGCGTCTCCGGGGAGGGAGACTTTGGCAGGAGAAGAGAGGTCTGCGGTCGTGGCCATCATTTTTTTAAGAATTCTGGACTGACTGGTTTCCTGAATAATGAGGTCCTAGGCTATGGGAAATTTACACCCATGTTTGTAAAACCCACGTTTTGTAACACCCATGGCCACGGACCGTCAGGATTACTCACTTCCTGATGGCCGCAGCCATGGATCAGTGAGCTCTGGCCCGCATCTCCTACTAGCGAGACACCAGCACTCACTTCTGCTTCACTCTGCTGTGTCCCATAGGGTGTGCGCGCAAGCTCGTGCCCGGTCTTAAAGGGCCAACTACCAATGTCCCATCCGAGCCAATCTTCGCTACTGTCTGAAGTTACCACAGGTACACCTATCCGAACTATAGACTTTGACTTGGTATCCTGTTGGCTAGCTGCTATTCCATCAATGCGGTACGGCTCAGTGGGTCCACGCACCCAACGTGACACTGTTTGCTGCTGTTTACAATAAGTGACCCAGAGGATTGGAAAATACACCAATTTTAGAGATGGAGAGGCAAGGCTGAAGGGGAGGAGGAGGCCTTTATTTGAACATAACAATAGTTGTGTTGTTATGTTCAAAAGTCTTATCTAGTAAATATCCCGTAGCTCGCTATCTTTTTGTCCACATTCTTCACGTACCCACTATCTGACCAATATAATAGAAGAAGCATTATTTACTCAGCTAATATTCCAAGAGCTGTTTTACAAATGTTTGGAAACTCATATGTATATTGTGCTTAAAGCATTGGCCTGTAGTGGTGCCATAGATTTAGACATACAGAGCCCGGACTGAAGCAGATTGGGAGAGCTTTTGTGTGATGATCAATTGTGTAGATTTAGGTTATCCAGGCCTTGTAAGTTTTATAATGTGTAGCTATCATGTGTGTTACTAAAGAATCAATACATTTTGTATCTGTAGAGCTATAAAAAGTTATATTGTAAAGGGGTGTACACTTCTGGCTGAATTAATTCTTCTGCATTTTCCTGTTTACTGTAAAAAAGTAGGGATTTTTTGGTATAGTTTTCAATTTTGTTTTATACTTGCACACATTTTATGTTAATGTTGTCCTCTCATTTGGTTTTGATTGGTTGTATATAATCATGGAGATTTTATCTAGATTCTTTTACTATATTTTTATAAGTTATTCTGTTATGTTGAAGTTAGATGTACCTCAAATCATTATAGTTACATTGGTAATATGGTGAGATTGCTATCATATCACTGTGTCATTTCCATTATGTTCATCTAATTTCCAATGGAGATGTCTGGTCAGAAGTGGTTTGTTTGGTTCAGTTGCTGGGCACTCCTTGGATATTGGTACTTCTTGTGTAGTGGAATAACTTATGGCAGGTCCCTTTAGCTGGATTTGTTCAGGGCAATAAAGAGAGATGTAATGCTTATGTTATTGCTCCTCTCTCTCTCTCTCTCTCTCTCTCTCTCACTCTCTCTCTCTCTCTGTAAAATTGTGTGGTCTGAGATGGTATCAGGTTTGTTTTGGAGAAATGCCACAGACCAATAACCTTGTAAGGTATTGGGAATAAAGAGGTCTGCTTTTTTCAAAATTCTGTGTAGGTGTCATAGTATGGCACCATTTGCTCGTTAGTAAGTCATCTGATTTGATTTTAGTGATGGTGTTCACTGTGTTTGTTTAGTCTTTGAAACCAGTGACTCCACAGGTACTTGGTTTTGGTAAATTTGTTACCAGTCTCTACTTCTGTGTACCAGAGTAGTGTGTGATATCTGATAGCCAGGGGTTTGAAACGATTTTTTTAAGAATTCTGTACTGACTGGATTTCTGGATGATGAGGTCCTAGGCTATAGGAACTTTAATATTTGCTGCTATTTACAATAAGTGACACAAAAGATTGGTAAAGACACCAATTTTGGAGATGGATAGGAAAGGCTGAAGGGGAGGAGGAGGCCTTTATTTGAACATAACAATAATTGTGTTTTTATGTTCAAAAGTCTTACCTAGTAAATTTCCCATAGCTCGCTATCTCTTTGTCCATATTTTTTACGTACCCACTATCTGTCCAATATAATAGAAGTAGCATTATTTTCTCAGCTAATATTCCAAGAGCTGTTTTACAAATGGTTAGAGGCACATATGTATATTGTGCTTAAAGACAATGCCTGTAGTGGTGTCATAGGTTTACAGATAATGAACCAGGAATGAAGCAGATTTTGAGAGCTTTTGTGTGATGATAAATTGTGTAGATTTAGGATATCCAGGCCTTGTTTGTTTTCCAATGTGTAGCTATCATGTGTGTTACTAAAGAATAAATACATTTTGTATCTGTAGAGCTATAAAAAAAAGTTAGATTGTAAAGGGGTGTACTCTTCTGGCTAAATTAATTCATCTGCATTTTCCTGTGTACTGTAAAAAAGTTGAGATTTTTTTGTATAGTTTTCAATTTTGTTTTAAACTTGCACATATTTCAGATTTTTGAAATTATATTTGTATATGTTATTCTGTTACGTTGAAGTTAGATGTACCTCAAATCATGATGGTCACATTAGTAATATGATGAAATTGCTATCACGTCACTGTGTAACTTCCATTTTTTTCACCTAATTTCCAAAGGAGGTGTCTGGTCAGAACAGGTTTGTTTGGTTCAGTTATTGGGCACTTCTTGGGTATTACCACAAAATTGTAAACATATTTGCTATTAAAGCAAACAAAAGCCCTATTTTACGGCTAGCTGCATTAGTGTAGGCTAAAATATAACTTTTATTAATTATTCCTAAAAGGACAATGAAAGGAAAACATACACACTTTTAAAATTTCGCCAATGTTCACTGACAGTGAGAGGACTGATTGACACGTTGCTATAAAGCAGTCGCTCAGTGCGGACTAAGTGTCAGAGTGAGGACAGTGTCCGGTCAGAAGTGGTTTGTTTGGTTCAGTTATTGGGCCCTTCTTGGATATTGGTGCTGCATGTGTAGTGGAATAATTTAGGGTAGGTCCCTTTAGCTGGATTTGGTCAGGGCAATAAAGAGAGATGTAATGCTTATGTTATTGCTTCTCTCTCAAGGTACAATTGTGTGGTCTGAGATGGTTTCATGTTTGTTTTGGAGAAATGCCCGAGACCAATAAACTTGGAAGGTGTCACGGCGCGGGGTGTGGACCCACTGGGCTGTACCGCGTAGCGGGGTAGCAGCTGGCCAACAAGGTACAAAACAATGTCTATAGTTCTGAATGGGTACCTGAGGCAATGTAGACAGTGGCAGGAGCACGACTTGACTTTCACAGCAGGTGACGCCGCGGATGCAGCGGGAAGACAAGACTTGACTTTCACAGCAGGTGACGCCACGGATGCAGCGGGAAGACATGACTTGACTTTCACAGCAGGTGATGCCGCGGATGCAGCGGGAAGACACGACTTGACTTTCACAGCAGGTAACGATAGCTTGGGATACAGGGTACAGGCAGCAGGAACGGGTAACACTGGGAACTGGAAGACACTGGGAGAACTTTAGCAAGACAAACTAGGGTATACAACAACGCTCAGGCAAGGAACCAGTGGGCAGGGCCCCTTATTATAGTGCAGCAGCCATTTGGGCTGATAATTGATCTTAGACAGCTGGACGCGTACTGGCCCTTTAAGGCCGTGCACGCGCGAACGCGCGCTCCCTGCGGGACACAGTCTGAGGACCGGGAAGAGAGTGCCGGCGTCTCACTGGAGGGAGCGAACGCAGAGAAGAGAGACGTCCTTGGCAGGGATCGTCAAGGGGTAAGTCAGAACGACGACCCCCGGCCATAGACGTAACAGAAGGTATTGGGAATAGAGACATGTTTTTTTCAAAATTCCATGTAGGTGTCGTGGTATGGCACCATTTGCTTGTTAAGAAGTCATATGAGTTTATTTTACATGATGGTCTTCACTATGTTATTTTAGTCTTTGAAACCAGTGACTCCATAGGGACTTGGTTTTAGTAAATTTGCCACCAGTCTCTACTTATTTGTACCAGAGTAGTATGTGATATCTGATTTGAAACTATTTTTTTAAGAATTCTGGACTGACTGGTTTACTGGATGACAAGGTCCTAGGCTATGGGAACTTTACTGTTTGCTGCTTTTTATAATAAGTAACGCAAAGGATTGGTAAAGACACCAATTTTGGAGATGGAGAGGAAAGGCTGAAGGGGAGGAGGAGGCCTTTATTTGAAGATAACAATTCTTGTGTTGTTATGTTCAAAAGTCTTATTTAGTAAATTTCCCATAGCTCGCTATCTCTTTGCCCAAATTTTTTACGTACCGACTATCTGACCAATATAATAGAAGTAGCATTATTTATTCACCTAATATTCCAAGAGCTGTTTTATAAATGGTTAGAGACACATATGTATATTGTGCTTAAAGAGACTCTGTCACCACATTATAAGTGCCCTATCTCCTACATAAGGAGATGGGCGCTGTAATGTAGGTGACAGTAATGCTTTTTATTTAAAAAAAACAATCTTTTTTCACAAAGTTAGGAGCGATTTAAGTTTATGCTAACGAGCTTTCTTAATGCCCAAGTGGGCGTACTTTTACTTTCGACCAAGTGGGCGTTGTACAGAGGAGTGCATGACGCTGACCAATCAGCATCATGCACTCCTCTCCATTAATTTACACTGCACTAGCGATATAGATATATCGCTATGTGCAGCCTCATACACAAACCCTAACATTACTACAGTGTCCTGATAATGAATACACATGAAATCCAGCCTGGACGTCATTTGTACTCAGAATCCTGACACTTCTGACTCTTTTTTTGTGAGATTCCGGCAAGTGAAACCAAATCTCGTTTAGCTCCGTGATCTCTCGAGATTTCGTATCCGTTGCTGGAATCTCACAAAAAAAGATTCAGAAGTGTCAGGATTCTGAGTACACATGATGTCCAGGCTGAATTTCATGTGTATTTATTATCAGGACACTGTAGTAATGTTAGGGTTTGTGTATGAGGCTGCACATAGCGATATATCTATATAGCTAGTGCAGTGTAAATGAATGGAGAGGAGTGCATGATGCCGATTGGTCAGCGTCATGCACTCCTCTGTACAACACCCACTTGGTCAAAAGTAAAAGTACGCCCTCTTGGGCATTAAGAAAGCTCATTAGCATAAACTTAAATCGCTCCTAACTTTGTGAAAAAAGATCGTTTTTTTAAATAAAAAGCATTACTGTCACCTACATTACAGCGCCCATCTCCTTATGTAGGAGATAGGGCACTTATAATGTGGTGACAGAGTCTCTTTAAAGCCAATGCCTCTAGTGGTTCAATAGGTTTAGAGATAAAGGAGCCGGACTGAAGAAGATTAGTAGAGCTTATGTGTGAAAATAAATTTTGTAGATTTAGGATATCCAGGCCTTGTACGTTTTCCAATGAGTAGCTATCATGTGTGTTACTAAAGAAGCAATACATTTTATATCTGTAGAGCTATAAAACAGTTAGATTGTACACTACTGGGTGAACTAATTCTTCTGTGATTAGATTTTTTTTTATAGATTTTCTTTACGTTATTCTGTTACATTGAAGTTAGATGTACCTCAAATCATGATGGTCAAAATGGTAATATTATGAGATTGCTATCATGTCACTGTGTCATTTCCATTATTTTCACCTAATTTCCAATAGAGATGTCTGGTCAGAAATGGTTTGTTTTGTTCAATTATTATGCCCTTCTTGGATATTGGTGCTGCATGTGTAGTGGAATGACTTAGGGCAGGTCCCCTTAGCTGGATTTGGTCAGGACAATAAAGAGAGATGTAATGCTTATGTTATTGCTCCTCTCTCGAGGTGCATTTGTGTGGTCTGAGATGGTATCATGTTTGTTTTAGGGAAATGCCAGAGACCAATAACCTTGGGAAGGTATTGGGAGTATAGAGGTCTGCTTTTTTCAAAATTCTGTGTAGGTGTCGTGGTATGACACCATTTGCTGGTTAGGAAGTCATCTGAGTTGATTTTACATGATGGTGTTCACTAGCTTTTTTTTAGTGTTTGAAACCAGTGACTCTACGGGAACTTGGTGTTGGTAAATTTGCCACCAGTCTCTACTTCTGTGTACCAGACAGAGTAGTATGTGATTTCAACAGGGGTTTCAAAATTATTTATTTAAGAATTCTGGACTGACTTGTTTTCTAGATGATGTGGTCCTAGACTATGGGAACTTTACTATTTGCTGCTATTTACAATAAGTGACACAAAAGATATATTGGTAAAGACACTAATTTTGGAGATGGAGAGGCAAGGCTGAAGGGGAGGAGGAGGCCTTTATTTGAACTTAACAATACTTGTGTTGTTATGTTCAAAAGTCTTATCTAGTAAATTTACCATAGCTCGCTATATTATTCTCCAAATTCTTCACGTACCCATTATCTGACCTATGTAATAAAAGAAGCATTATTTACTCACCTATTAATTTAGGGTTTCGTAACTCCCGACCATGAAGTAAGAAAGTGGCCGGGAGGCAGCGAGAGCAGAAAGATGTAGCACGGGGTTTAGGGGGCCCCGTTCTAGAGATAGGTGCAAGTCCCAGAGGTGGGACCCGCATCTATCTGACATTTAGGATTTAGGACATATGCTGTGGATATGTCATAAATGTCCCTCATGAAAAAACCCTTTTAAGTAGTCAGACAGCCGTCCCCTTGTAGTAAAATAACTACTGAGGGCTGTATGGGGGGGATTATATTTCAAGGGGAGGTCAGATTGTCTGACTGTCTGCTTGGGGCTCTATAGGGGGGTCTGAGTGTCTGACTCTGACGTCTGTGGGAAGAGGGGGATTATTCTGAATAGGGGGTTTAACCATATAAGTGACTGCAGAGGACACTATGAAGGGGGGAATAATCCCCCCATCCCCCATAGAGTCCTCAGTATTATTATTATTTATTATACAGTAGGGGGGGTTCAGCGTCTGACTGTTGAGTGCTCTAAGGGGGGAAATTATTATCCCCCATAGAGTCCTCAGCAGTAAGTTAGATGGACCCCCCCTTGGTGTATAATTAATCCCTCCCTAGCGTCGGCTGATCAGTTTAAAGTTAGGAGTCGAGTACCACACTAACCACATCGCATGACCACCACCCTGCTTTCCTGTTCCTCTCTGGGGGTGCCTGCATCGTCTAAGAGGCGTGTTCTAACTTCTACCACTAGCAGATGTGCCTATCGTGACACATGCCTGCTAGCCCTATCCCGCCCTGCAAATGCTGTCCCTCCCCCAGGGCCAATTCTAGCTTTTCTGCTGCCTGAGGTGAAAATTGAAATGGTGCTTCCCAGATTTTGATTCACATCCTCCTGGCTGTTCTACATCACTAGCAGCCTCCTCCAACTCTTATAGATCCGCCGTTGCCTTGTTCTGGCATGTGCGGTGCAGCTGGGCAGAGTACACATCGCTGCACAGTGCGTGCCCAAGGAGTACAAGGCAATGGCTCATAAGAGAAAGTTGGAAGAGACTGGTAGTGATGTGTAACAGCTAGAGGGATGTCAATCAAGCATGGAAATATGGGTTTGGAGGCAGGACTACGTGATTTTTCAAGATAGCGGCACCACCACATGACCCTTTAATGGGTAATTAGCATATAATGTGTGTCGTTTTAAAAGTTTATGGATTTTGCTGCATCTGAAAAAAACATACGGGGGAATGTTTGGAAATATTGACAGGTCATGTATTACATCATGGCGGCGGTTTAAGGGGGTAAAACTACCTGACAGGTTCCCATTAAATATACAATAAATTCAAAACAATTCCATCTGCCCTGCAATTTTGTTATTATAAATATATCCTAAGTAATTACAGCATCAGAACCAAGCTGTAATGATGGGGGAAGGGAAACGGACAAGTGAGCCCTAATCTACCCGCCACTCTGTCCCTGCCTACTTGCAACGACCCGCCCTAGGCGACGGGGTACAACTGGGCGACAGTCCCTACGCTCAGTAAGTGCACGAGACAAACAGACAAGGGTACACAAAGCTAAGGGAAATGGGGCAGTTGCCCACGGAAACACCGTGAGCAACAAGATTGGTGAACGAGCCGAGTCAAACCAGGAGTGTACGAGGTACAAAACGCAGAGCAGGAGAGTAGTCAGTAAGCCAGGGTCAGTATGGAGCAGGGTCAAATAGTTAGAAGCTGTAGCAGGGCCAGGAAACCACACGAGAAGAATCACAAGCAAAGGAGGAACAGGAAAGGCAGGATATAAATAGACAGAGGGCGGGAGCTAGCTCCGTCTGGCCAGGCTGCGATAGGCTCTCCCACTCCTAAGCCTGCGATCCTGAGTGGTGGAAGATGGAGTCAGTCTCAGAGACATAGACTCAGGTGCAGACTGATTACCTATGGGCATATACACAGAAGTTGTGCCTGGCAGATCCTTTACAGTACCCCCCCTTTTATGAGGGGCCACCGGACCCTTTCTAAGCGGACCTGGTTTATTGGGGAAATGAAGGTGGAACTTCCTGACCAATACCCCAGCGTGACCATCCCGGGCAGGTACCCAAGTCCTCTCCTCAGGCCCGTATCCTCTCCAATGGACCAGGTACTGGAGGGAGCATTGGACCATCTTGCTGTCCACAATCTTGGGCACCTCGAATTACACCCCCTCAGGGGTGAGAACGGGAACAGGAGGTTTCCTCGAGGGAGCCAAGGACGGGGAGCAGCGTTTAAGGAGGGAGGCATGAAACACGTCGTGTATTCGAAAATATGGGGGCAACTCCAGTCGGAAGGAGACAGGATTGAGGACTTCAATGACCTTATACGGCCCTATAAACCGGGGAGCAAACTTCTTGGACGGGACCTTAAGGCGCAAGTTCCTAGACGATAACCACACCAGATCCCCGACCATAAACAAGGGATTAGCAGAACGTCTTCTTTTAGCCTGAGTTTTTTGTACGCTCTGGGACCCCTCTAGGTTCTTCTGAACCTGGGCCCGGACTGTGCACAGTTCCCGATGAACGACCTCTACCTCGGGATTGTTGGAACTACCAGGTGAAATGGAGGAGAACCGTGGATTAAACCCAAAATTACAGAAAAAGGGGGAGACACCTGACGAGTTACTGACCCGGTTATTAAGGGAAAATTCGGCGAGGGGAATGAATGACACCCAATCATATTGACAGTCAGAGATAAAACACCTTAAATATTGTTCTAGAGATTGATTAGTCCTCTCGGTTTGGCCATTAGTTTCAGGATGGAAGGCAGAGGAGAAGGACAGATCAATCTCCAACTTTTTACAGAAGGCTCTCCAAAACAATGAAGCAAATTTTACCCCTCTGTCCGAAACAATATTGACAGGGACCCCATGGAGACGCAGGATGTGTTTGACAAACAAGGTAGCTAACGTCTTGGCATTGGGTAGTTTCTTGAGGGGCACAAAGTGGCACATCTTACTGAAGCGGTCTACTACAACCCACACCACCGACTTGCCTTGAGACGGAGGCAAATCGGTGATAAAATCCATGGAGATATGGGTCCAAGGTCTCTGGGGAATTGGCAAAGAACGTAGTAAACCCGCTGGTCGGGACCTGGGAGCCTTGGACCTAGCACAAACCTCACAAGCGGCGACGTAGGCCTTAACATCTTTAGGTAACCCAGGCCACCAATAGTTTCTGGCAATGAGGTGTTTGGTACCCAGGACGCCTGGATGACCAGATAGTGCGGAGTCATGATTTTCCCTAAGTACCCTTAGCCAGAATTGCAGGGGAACAAACAGCTTGTCCTCAGGAAGGTTCCCGGGAGCTGAACCTTGATCAGCCGCAATTTCAGAGACAAAATCAGAATCAATAGAAGAAATGATTATACCAGGAGGCAAAATACAAGCAGGATCTTCCTCCGCTACGCGACAGTGCATCGGCCTTAATATTTTTAGACCCAGCCCTATAGGTAACCAAAAAGTTGAATCTGGTAAAATATAGCGCCCATCGAGCTTGTCTCGGATTTAGCCTCCGGGCAGATTCTAGGAAAACCAGATTCTTGTGGTCGGTAAGGACCGTTACCTGGTGCCTAGCCCCCTCCAGGAAGTGGCGCCACTCTTCAAATGCCCATTTAATGGCTAAGAGTTCGCGGTTGCCAATATCATAGTTACTCTCAGTGGAAGAAAACTTCCTGGAGAAGTAGGCACAGGGACGGAGATGGGTGAGGGACCTGGTACCCTGGGACAAGACAGCCCCCACTCCCACCTCGGATGCGTCAACCTCCACGATAAATGGCTCCATTTGGTTGGGCTGAACCAGCACCGGGGCCGAGATAAAGCACTTCTTAAGGACCTCAAAAGCCTGGACAGCCTCAGGAGGCCAGTGGAGGAGATCAGCACCTTTGCGAGTGAGGTCCGTAAGAGGCTTAGCGATGACCGAGAAGTTAGCAATAAATCTTCTGTAATAATTAGCGAACCCCAAGAAACACTGTAACGCCTTCAGGGAGGCAGGTTGGACCCATTCCGCCACAGCCTGGACCTTGGCGGGGTCCATGCGGAATTCATGAGGAGTGAGGATTTGACCCAAAAATGCTATCTCCTGGACCCCAAACACACATTTTTCGGTTTTCGCAAACAGTTTGTTTTCCCGAAGGACCTGGAGCACCTTCCTGACATGCTCAATGTGGGAGGACAGGTCCTTGGAAAACACCAGTATGTCATCAAGGTACACTACAAGAAATACCCCCAGGTAATCTCTTAAAATCTCATTTATGAAATTCTGGAAGACCGCGGGAGCATTACACAACCCAAAGGGCATGACGAGGTATTCGAAATGACCTTCGGGCGTGTTGAACGCAGTCTTCCACTCATCCCCCTCTTAGTTGCGGATAAGGTTATACGCCCCCCGTAGATCAAACTTAGAGAACCATTGGGCCCCCTGGACCTGATTAAAGAGATCAGGAATCAAAGGAAGGGGATACTGGTTCCTTACAGTGACCTTATTCAAGTTACGGTAGTGAATGCATGGCCTAAGACCACCATCCTTCTTCCCTATGAAGAAGAAGCCAGCACCTACCGGAGAAGTAGAGGGGCGAATGTAACCCTTGGCCAGGCATTCCTGGATATACTCTCTCATGGCTTCACGTTCGGGACAAGAAAGATTAAATATCCTACCCTTAGGGAGCTTAGCTCCTGGTACCAACTCGATAGCGCAATCGTATTCTCTATGAGGAGGTAACACTTCAGAGGCCTCCTTAGAGAAAACATCAGCGAAGTCCTGAACAAACTCAGGTAGCGTGTTCACCTCCTCAGGGGGAGAAATAGAATTAACAGAAAAACATGACGTCAAGCATTCATTACCCCATTTGGTAAGCTCCCCAGTATTCCAGTCAAACATGGGTTTATGCAACTGCAACCAGGGAAAGCCTAAAACCAAATCGGACGATAATCCCTGCATCAACAGTACAGAGCACTGCTCCAAATGCATGGAGCCAACAAGGAGTTCAAAAACAGGGGTATGCTGTGTAAAATAACCATTAGCAAGAGGAGTGGAGTCGATACCCACTACCGGGACAGGTTTAGGCAAATCAATCAAAGGCATAGCTAGAGACATAGCAAATTCCACAGACATGATATTAGCAGAAGACCCTGAATCCACGAAGGCACTGCCGGTAGCAGACCTACCACCAAAAGAGACCTGAAAGGGAAGCAAGATTTTATTACGTTTCATATTTACGGGAAATACCTGTGCGCCCAAGTGACCTCCCCGATGATCACTTAGGCGTGGAAGTATTTCCGGCTGCTTATTCTTACGCCTAAGACAGTTGTTCACTTGATGCTTGTCATCCCCACAATAGAAGCAGAGACCATTCTTCCTGCGGAACTCTCTACGTTGTCGGGGGGACACAGAGGCCCCGAGTTGCATAGGTACCTCCGAGTCTTCCGTGGAAGAGCGAAGCAACGGAACCTCGGGAGGCATCATGGGGGAGTCAGAGGGGAAAACACAAAAACGTTCAAGTTGTCGTTCCCTGAGACGTCGGTCAAGTCGTACCGCTAAAGCCATAACCTGGTCTAGGGAGTCAGAAGAGGGATAGTTAACTAGCAGGTCTTTCAGGGCGGTCGACAGACCCAACCTAAACTGGCACCTTAAGGCAGGGTCATTCCACCGAGAAGCTACGCACCACTTCCTAAAGTCAGAACAATACTCCTCAACAGGTCTCTTACCCTGACGTAAGGTCACCAGCTGACTCTCGGCAAAGGCAGTCCTGTCAGTCTCGTCATAAATGAGTCCGAGAGCAGAAAAGAAACGATCAACGGAGGAAAGTTCAGGGGCGTCAGGAGCCAAGGAGAAGGCCCACTCTTGGGGCCCTTCCTGGAGCCGGGACATAATTATACCCACCCGCTGGCTCTCAGAACCTGAGGAGTGAGGCTTTAAGTGAAAATAGAGCCTACAACTCTCCCGAAAGGAGAGAAAAGTCCTCCGGTCCCCTGAGAACCGGTCAGGCAACTTGAGGTGGGGTTCAAGAGGTGAGGTGAGGGGCACTACCATGGTAGCGTCACGCTGGTTGACCCTCTGAGCCAGGGCCTGGACCTGTAGGGAGAGACCCTGCATTTGCTGAGCCAGGGTCTCAAGGGGGTCCATAATAGAGTGAGGGACCAGGGTAGCCTAGGTATATGGGCTTGTGATTATGTAATGGCAGGGGGGTAGGGAAACAGACAGTGAGCCCTAATCTACCCACCACTCAGTCCCTGCCTACTTGCAACGACCCGCCCCAGGCGACGGGGTACAACCGGGCGACGGTCCCTACGCTCAGTAGGTGCACGACAGACAAACAGACAAGGGGACACAAGCAAAGGGAAATGGGGCAGTTGCCCACGGCAACACCGTGAGCAACAAGAGAGGTGAACGAGCCGAGTCAAACCAGGAATGTACGAGGTATTAAACGCAGAGCAGGAGAGTAGTCAGTAAGCCGGGGTCAGTATGAAGCAAGGTCAAATAGCTAGGAGCTGCAGCAAGGCCAGGAAACCACACGAGAAGAATCACAAGCAAAGGAGGAACAGGAAAGGCAGGTATAAATAGACAGAGGGTGGGAGCTAGCTCCGTCTGGCCAGGCTGTGATAGGCTCTCCCACTCCTAAGCCTGCCATCCTGAGTGGTGGAAGATGGAGTCAGTCTCAGAGACATAGAACGAGGTGCAGACTGATTACCCATGGGCGTATACACAGAAGTTGTGCCTGACAGATCCTTTACAGTTACACCAATGTTTAAACGTTCTAACACCATATATCATACGAAAATATTCATTTTGCAGGGTTTACAATAGAATCAGTGAATAAAATATAAAATCATTTTCAAAGAAATTTTTGAGCACATTGGGCTTTTGTCACGGTGGTGATTGTACCCCTGATTTTAACGAGATATTAATAAAGTTTACAAATTTTACTCTTTAGTCACAATCAGTGAATTGGGTGGCAAGGTGATCTGTGATTCTGGCATTGTTTTCTATAAAAAAAACTTATGGCGTTCACCATGCAGGAAAATTAATGTTAACGTTTTATAGTTGGGAACGTTAAGGAAGCGGCGATACCAAATACGTGTACTTTTTTAATGTTTTAAATTTTTCCCTATAATAAAACTTTTATTATGGGAAAAAAGGCGTTTTTTTGTTTATGTAACTTGAAACAATTTTTTTTTATTCAACATTTTTAATAACTTTTTCAAATATTTTTTTCTACTAGGGGACTTGAAAGCCTGATCGCTATTCTAATACACTGCACTACACTACATACATAGTGCAGTGTATTAGACCTGAACTAAGGATGCATGACGGTACGTATTTGTGGACAGCGTGCCTATATGCGAATGAGTCGCAGATGACTTTGGATGAATAGGGATGCGTATTTGAGTAGAATAAAAGCCATTACATTCGTGTGCATGAGGCCTTAGAGTCCATGCTGTTTAGTTTACAGATTATTGCTTAGGCTGGATACAATTGTAGCATATTACTATCCATGAGAAGTATTTGGCTTCTTTGGGTTTTCACTCCGTGTTTTCATCCCATTACAGCAAAGGTTAAAACAGAAATTTTAGCACAAAGGATATTATAAAGTTGTATAACATTTTTTATTTTACAGTGATCAAGGTTTATTTGCAGAGAACCCCTTTAATACTTACACCCATATTGTCCAAGATTCATATCCCTACATCAAGAGAATTAGAAATTCTACAAGTTTCAGTGTACCAACTATTCCTGTCCAATAGTGGAATGAGATGAACTGGACTTTACTAAATATATCACGCCATGAATTATTACTTATGTTACCTATAACCTCATATTTAACCCCTGACTTTTACAGTTATTTTTGGTTTTTCATTTTCGCTCTTTCCTCCCCAACTTCCAGAAGCCATAAGTTTTTATTTTTTGGTCCAAAAAAAACGTATGAGGGATTGTTTTTTGAAGTACAAGTTGTACTTTTTCACGGCACCATTTATTGTACCATATTATATACTGGGAAACGTAAAGAAAATATTTGCTTAATCGTATTGTCTCCGCTTGTAAAGGGAGTCTAATATTACATTTTAGGAAACGGATGCTTAACCCCTTCGCGCTCAGCGACGTACTATTCCTTCGTGCTAAGTGCATCGTTCGCGCTCAGCGCTGGAATAGTATGTCGCGGGAGGAACGGCCATTTCGGCCATCTTCCCGACACATACAGGAGCTGTAACAGCTGCTAACTCGTACAACAGTCGCCGCAGCTCCTTCTGCGGAGACTGATCGCTGTGTCCCCGCTGATTAGCCCCTTGGAAGCCGCTTGCAATAGCGATAGCGGCTTCTTAGGGGTTAAGCTGCCATCATCGGCCCGCTACACGATAGCGGCCGGCGATGGTGGCTATAGCAACCGGACGCCTAACAATGGCATCCAGCTGTGCCATTTATGGAAGCCTTGCTGTCAGTGAGTAGCTGACAGCTGTAATACACTGAACTACGCATATAGTGCAGTGTATTAGAATAGGGATCAGGGCCTCCTGCCCTCAAGTACACCAGTGGGACAAAGTAATAAAGTTAAAAAAAGTTAAAAAAAAGTTGTGTAAAAATAAGAAAATAAAAGTTTTAAAAGTAACAAAAGTAAAAATCCCCCTTTTTCCCTTATCAGTCTTTTATTATTAATAAAAATAAATAAATAAACAAATAAACTATACATAATTGATATCGCCGCATCCGTAACGGCCTGAACTACAAAAGTATTTCGTTATTTATCCCGCGCGGTGAACGCCGTAAAAGAAAATAATAATAAACCATACCAGAATCACAGTTTTTTGGTCACTTCACTTCTCAAAAAATGGAATAAAAAGAGATCAAAAAGTCGCATGTACCTAAAAATGGTACTGATCTAAACTACCGTTCGTTACGCAAAAACAAGTCCTCACACGGCTTTCCTGATGGAAAAAAAGACAAAAACTGTATGGCTCCTAGAATAAGGCAACATAAATGTAAATGATTTTTAATAAAAATTATTTTATTGTGCAAACACCATAAGACATAAAAAAAAACTATAAACATTTGGTATCGCCGTAATCGTATCGCCATGCTGAATAAAGTGAATATGTTGTTTATAGCGCACGGTAAACGCTGTAAAAAAAATAGAATAAAAAACAATAGAAGAATTGCTGCTTTTTAGTCTCCACGCCTCTTAAAAATAGAACAAAAACTGTATTCTAGTAGTGCTGTATATCCCTCCGCCTTATTCTAGCACTGTACTGAAACGAGTTACGGAGAAACTCTCTAGGTGGCCTGAGGTACCGCTAATCGTAATGGGGGATTTTAATGCAGTGATGTCTGAAGGGTTGGATAGGTTTCATAGGGGAGGAGGGGGGCAAAGAGGAGACCTGACTGCCTTTGGAAGATTAAATGAGGAATTGGGTCTGCGGGATATTCCGAGAGATAAACTTCCAGGGGTGAGGCAGTACTCGTGTGCATCATCCACATTTCAGTCACTTTCGCGAATAGACTTGGTAGCATGCTCAGCTTCAGCAGTGCCGTACATAGCGCAAATTGAATACCTACAGAGGGCGTTGTCAGACCACTCTCCGATGGCGGTGACGATGGAAGTGGGTGTAAGGCATACCAGGAACCCCGGGAATTGGAAGCTGAATGCGTTTTGGCTAAGATTGATGGATGGCGGGGAAATACGGAACCTGGTTAAAGAATATTTAAATTTTAATACTGAGTCAGTGCTGCGAGGGGTGTTATGGGATGCCATGAAAGCATGGTTGAGGGGAGTATTCATTCAACATATTAAACGAATTAAAACTAAATCTAGGCAATTGGGAGAAAGTTTAGAGGTTCGGGTGACAGAAACAGAAGGGAGACATGTAGAAGAGGGGTCCGAGGAGACACTTAGACATTGGGTGGAGGCACAGACGTTGTTAAACTAACTAACAATGGTGGATAATAAACGATTATTCCTTAAACAGAAATATTATGAAGAAGGGGAAACGGCGGGGAGAATACTCGCTAGGATGGCAAAGCCGCATGGGAGTAATAATTTCATTCATGGCCTTAGGGGGGAGGGGGGGGAGGGTGGAGACACACACACGTGGCAAATCTTGCAAATATTTCAGCGGTTTTATACTGACCTATATACATCCAAAGTGCATTACGACACACAGCAATTGGACGAGTACCTGGGAAACATTAATTTGCCTACCTTGGGCCGGGAGGACTGTGAAAGCTTGGAGGCACCTATTTCACTGGAGGAGTTGGAACAGGCGATAAGGGATATGGCAAATGAGAAAGCTCCGGGTCCAGATGGGTTACCGGGGGAAATCTATAAGGAATATGGGACGGAACTAGCGCCAGAATACTTGAGTACTTTGCAGGATAGTTTTGACAGAGGTAAAATACCAGACTCCCTATATGAGGCTACGATAGTGGTTCTCCCAAAAGAGGGGAAAGACAGTCAATTACCGGAGTCCTACAGACCAATATCCTTGTTGACATCGGATGTCAAGATTTTGGCAAAGATATTGGTGCTGCGGCTGAACAGGGTGGTAAAGCATGTTGTGCATGAAGACCAATCGGGGTTCATGCCCTCCAAATCGACGGCTGTCAACCTCAGGCGGCTGTTTTTAAAACTTCAGGCGACACCGGATGATCAAGGAGGAAGGGCGGTGCTAACGTTAGACGCCGCAAAAGCGTTTGACTGCGTAGAATGGGGGTACCTATGGCGAGTAATAGAAAAGATGGGATTCGGCCCTAACTTCGTGAAGTGGGTACAGTTGTTGTATGTGGCCCCTACAGCCCGCATACGGGTGAATAGTGCAATGTCCGAGAAATTTTCACTGGCCCGGGGTACGCGCCAGGGGTGCCCACTGTCACCATTGCTATTCGCCTTGGCGGTAGAGCCACTGGCGTGCCTCATAAGACAGGAGGAGCATATAAGAGGCTTGCAATATGGGGAAATGGAGGAAAAAATTTCACTATATGCAGACGATATTTTAATATATATGACGGACACTGAGAATACACTGAAGGTAATAATGGATACGATCACAAGGTTTGGGGAGTTCTCAGGATTAAATATTAACTGGACCAAGTCTGCTCTGATGCCACTTGACACGGTGAATATGGTAGATACTGGAGTGGGACCCCGGATTCCGATAGTCTCTGAATTTACGTACCTAGGGGTTAAGGTGACGGCTAGGGTCCCAGACTATATGTCTTTGAATGTTTCACCACTGCTGCTCAAGGTGAAACATAAGGTGGATGCCTGGAACAGGCTCCCGCTCTCTGCTCTGCGGAGGACTAATCTAATCAAGATGATCCTTATGCCTCAAGTTTTATATATTCTTCATAACTCCCCAGTATGGATACCTAAGCACTGGTTCAGACGATTGCACAATCTCTTTCGGGATCTGGTCTGGAAAAAATGGATTCCAAGGATTAAATTGGAGAAATTGCAATTGCCTAAAGACGAAGGGGGGGGGGGTAGCGCTGCCAAATGCCTGGATATATTACCTGGCTGCCCAGAGCCAACAATTTAAGGGGTGGGAGGACACAGAGACCTGGGGCTCCAGTGCACGTTTATTGTCATATTTGGGGGGAGGACTCAACCCACTAGAGGGTCTGGAAGCGCATACCTTTAAGAGATTGGCGAGTGCTAAACCAACGTTACTCCTGATACATAAAATATGGTGGCAGTGCAAACAGATCCTGGGAGTGGGAATGTGTACCAAATATACTCCCCTATGGCATAATCCGGTCTTGTGGGAATTATACCAATTAGAGGGCATGCAAAAATGGGAATCGGCAGGGGTTAGGCGATTACAACACCTGTATGATGATAACGGGCTGCGATCATTTCAGCAGTTGAAAGACCTATTTCCACTGGAGCACAATATGTTTTACCAATATTTGCAGATCCATCATGCCCTACAGGCGCAGACGCATGTGGTGGACCTGACGGTCTGTGCTCTTGGGGTCCTAGAGTATGTGGGACGGGCTGACACGACCAAAGGCCTGATCTCAATGGCGTACAGGAGCTTACTGTCCAAACACTTGGGAAACACAATGGTGCTGGTAAAAGCGAAATGGGAACAGGATGTCGGTCCATTGACCGAGGAGGAGTGGGAGATATTAGCGTCCACATGTCACTTATCGCTCAGTCTGGCGCAAAGGAGATCACAACTCTTCCTGATACACAGAGTGTACCGCACCCCGTGGGTATTAAAACAGATGGGTATTAGAGCGGATGCTAAATGTCGTAGGTGCACGGAGGAGAAGGCGGACATATTGCATATGTTTTGGTCATGTGAGGCCCTGAGGACCCTATGGGGGGAAATATTGGACCTGATAAAGCAGGTGTATGGTTGGGAATTGGCGGCAGACCCTAAAGTTATGTTGTTGGGAGCGGTGGGAGAATTGGAGAGTGACAGAATGGCAAGCCTGGCAATTGCCAAGATATTATATCAAACGAGGAAATGCATTGCTAAACACTGGCTGGACGCGGAGCCACCAAGGATGAGGGAAATTGTAGGAATGTTGAACTATAATATCCTGATGGAGCATAAGATATTTTCTAAAAGGGGCACGGAAAAAAAATTTGAGAAACAATGGAGCAGATGGATGGCCTGTCCTGAGGTGCTGACACCTGAACTGAGCAGACTAAGGGCGAGAGTCGTCTGAGGAACTGGAGGTGATAGAGTCTGGAGTAAAGAAGGGGTGGTGGGGAAACTTGATAAGAGACATGTGCTCTGACCAGGAATGGTACTAGAAACAAACGGCGGAGATATAGTGGGGGGCTGTGCGGGGAGGGGGGAAAGGGGGGAAAGGGGGGAAGTTGGGGATTTCCTGATATGCTGTCACTATTGTATACGATGTTGGAAAATTGTAATGTGAATGTTAATGTGTTATTTCATTTCTGTGTTCGTATCAATAAAATTGGATTGTTTTAAAAAAATAAAAATAAAAATAGAGCAAAAACTGATCAAAAAGTCACATGCACCCCATGAAAACTACAATGAATTCCTCAAGGGGTCTAGTTTCCAAAATAGTGTCACTTTTGGGGGGTTTCCACTGTTTTGGCACCACAAGACCTCTTCAAACTGGACATGGTGCCTAATAAAAAGGAGGCCTCATAATCCTCTAGGTGGTTCTTTGCTTCGGAGGCCGGTGCTTCAGTCCATTACCACACTAGGACCACATCTGTGATATTTCTCAAAACTGGAGAATCTGGGCAATAGGTATTGAGTAATGTTTCTCGGGGTAAAACCTTCTGTTTTACAGAAAAAAAAGGAATAAAAACAATTTTCTTACAAAAAAACTGAAATATGTAAATTTCACCTCTACTTTGCTTTAAATTCTTGTGAAACACCTAAAAGGTTAATAAACTTTCTGAATGCTGTTTTGAATATTTTGAGGGGCCTAGTTTCTAAAATGGGGTGTTTTATAGGGGTTTCTAATATATAGGCCCCCCCAAAGCCACTTCAGAACTAAACTGGTAACTTAAAAAAAAAAAAAAAGAGGCTTTTTCTTATACCACACCCCAATGTACTGTATGGCCGTGTCCAGGATGCGTTATGAGGCAATACTTCGCTTCTTACATTATACTGATAATGAGCAGCGCCCACCCCGAGATGACCCCAGTTTTGACCGTTTGTATAAACGGAGACCCCTATTAGACCATTTTAGTGCCCGGTTTTCCAAAGCATACACCCCCGAGAATTGTATTTCTATTGATGAGTCCCTGGTCCATTTTAAAGGGAGGTGTAATGGCAGGAAGGAGGTGAAGGGAAAGTGAGCCCTAATCTACCCACCGCCCTGTCCCTGCCTACTTGCAACGACCCGCCCTAGGCGACGAGGTACAACTGGGCGGCGGTCCCTACGCTGGCTAAGTGCACAGGAAGACAAACAGGGAACACGCAAGGGAAGGGGCAGTAGCCACGGAACGCCACGAGGAAACGGGGCGGCGAACGAACAGTCAGGACCAGGACGAAGTGAGTACACCCGAGCAGGCACGGAGACAGAAGCAAGCCAGGGCAAGCAAGCAGGTAAAGCAGAACTGCAGCAAGGCAGAAGCACGGCAGAAGCAGGCTGGAGCAAGCAGCAGTGGGGCCAGGAATCCAAAAGAATTACAAGCACTGAGGGAGAGCACAGGGCAGGTAATAAAGGGCAGGGGGCGGAGCTAACTCCGAGAGACCAGGCCGCGATAGGCTCTCCCACTCCTGAGCCTGCCACCCTGGTTGGTGGGAGATGGTGTCAGTCGAGCAGGTCTGGCCTCAGGTGTGGATTGATTAATCCCAGGAGTGTAGCTAGATGAAGTACCTGGCAGATCCCTAACAGTACTCCCCCTTTTATGAGGGGCCACCGGACCCTTACTAAGGGGACCCGGTTTTGTGGGGAAGAGGAGGTGGAACCTCCTGATCAATACCCCAGCGTGAACATCACGGGCAGGTACCCAAGTCCTCTCCTCCGGCCCGTATCCTCTCCAATGGACCAGGTACTGGAGGGAGCCCTGGACCATCCTACTGTCCATAATCTTGGCCACCTCGAATTCCACCCCCTCAGGGGTGAGAACGGGAACAGGAGGTATCCTCGAGGGGGACCAGGACGGGGAGCAGCGTTTAAGGAGGGAGGCATGGAAGACGTCATGTATGTGAAAGGATGGGGGGAGCTCCAGACGGAAGGATACAGGGTTGAGGACTTCAATGATCTTATAAGGTCCAATAAATCGGGGAGCAAACTTCCTGGACGGGACCTTAAGGCGCAAGTTCCTGGACGACAACCAGACCAAATCCCCGACGACAAACCGGGGGTTAGCAGAACGTCTACTATCCGCCTGAATCTTTTGTGCGCTCTGGGACGCCTCTAGGTTCTTCTGAACCTGGGCCCAGACAGTGCACAGTTCCCGATGAACCTCCTCTACCTCAGGATTATTGGAACAACCAGGGGAGACGGAGGAGAACCTTGGGTTAAACCCGAAATTACAGAAAAACGGGGAGACCCCTGACGAGTTACTGACCCGGTTATTCAGGGAAAATTCAGCAAGGGGAAGGAATGAGACCCAATCGAATTGACAGTCAGAGATGAAACACCTTAAATATTGTTCCAGGGATTGGTTGGTCCTTTCCGTTTGGCCATTAGTTTCGGGATGGAAGGCGGAGGAGAAGGACAGATCAATCTCCAACTTTTTACAAAAAGCTCTCCAAAATAAGGAAACAAATTGTACCCCTCTGTCAGAAACGATATTGACTGGGGCCCCATGGAGACGCAGGATGTGTTTCACAAACAAAGAAGCTAACGTCTTGGCGTTAGGTAGCTTCTTAAGGGGCACAAAGTGGCACATCTTGCTGAAGCGGTCGACTACCACCCACACCACCGACTTGCCCTGAGATGGAGGCAAATCGGTGATAAAATCCATGGAGATATGGGTCCAAGGTCTCTGGGGAATGGGCAAGGAACGTAGTAGGCCCGCAGGTCGGGACCTAGGGGTTTTGGACCTAGCGCAAACCTCACAAGCGGCGACGTAAGCCCTAACATCTTTAGGCAACCCAGGCCACCAATAGTTTCTGGTAATGAGGTGTTTGGTGCCCAAGATGCCAGGATGACCAGATAGAGCGGAGTCATGGTTTTCCCTGAGTACCCTCAGCCGGTATTGCAGGGGAACAAACAGTTTGTCCCCAGGGACGTTCCCGGGAGCTGCACCCTGATCAGCCGCGATATCAGAAGCTAAATCAGAATCCGTGGCAGAGACGATTATACCAGGGGGTAAAATACAAGCGGGATCCTTCTCGGAAGGAGGATTGGCCATGAAACTACGTGACAGAGCGTCAGCCTTAATATTCTTGGACCCAGCCCTATAGGTAACCAAGAAATTAAATCTGGTAAAGAATAGTGCCCACCGAGCTTGTCTAGGATTAAGCCTCCGGGCCGATTCTAGGAAAACCAGATTCTTGTGATCCGTAAGGACCGTTACCTGGTGTCTGGCCCCCTCCAGGAAGTGCCGCCACTCCTCAAAAGCCCATTTAATGGCTAGAAGTTCGCGGTTACCAATATCATAGTTACTCTCCGTGGGCGAAAACTTCCTAGAGAAGTAAGCACAGGGGCGGAGATGGGTGAGGGAGCTGGTACCCTGGGACAAGACGGCCCCCACTCCCACCTCGGAAGCGTCAACCTCCACAATAAATGGCTCCTCTTGGTTGGGCTGAATCAGCACGGGGGCCGAGATAAAGCACTTCTTGAGAGTCTCAAAGGCCTGGACGGCCTCAGGGGGCCAATGGAGGACATCGGCACCCTTGCGGGTAAGGTCCGTAAGAGGCTTAGCGACGACCGAGAAGTTGGCAATAAATCTCCTGTAATAGTTGGCGAACCCTAAAAAACACTGTAACGCCTTAAGGGAGGCAGGTTGGACCCATTCCGCCACAGCTTGAACCTTGGCAGGGTCCATGCGGAATTCATGAGGAGTGAGGATTTGCCCTAAAAATGGTATCTCCTGTACCCCAAAGACACATTTTTCAGTCTTAGCAAACAGATTATTCTCCCGAAGGACCTGGAGCACCTTCCTGACATGCTCCACGTGGGAGGACCAGTCCTTGGAAAACACCAGTATGTCATCAAGGTACACAACAAGAAAATTACCCAGGTACTCTCTCAGGATTTCATTAATAAAATTCTGGAAGACAGCAGGGGCATTACACAACCCAAAGGGCATGACCAGGTATTCGAAATGACCCTCGGGTGTGTTGAACGCAGTTTTCCACTCATCCCCCTCTTTGATGCGGATAAGGTTATATGCCCCCCGTAGATCGAACTTAGAAAACCATTGGGCTCCCTGAACCTGATTAAAAAGATCCGGAATCAAAGGAAGTGGGTACTGGTTCCTTACGGTGACCTTATTCAGGTTACGATAATCAATGCACGGCCTAAGACCACCATCCTTCTTCCCCACGAAGAAGAAGCCAGCACCTACAGGAGAAGTCGAGGGGCGAATGAAACCCTTGGCCAGGCATTCTTGGATATACACCCTCATCGCTTCACGTTCAGGACATGAAAGATTAAATATCCTACCCTTAGGAAGCTTGGCACCAGGCACCAAATCGATAGCGCAATCGTAATCTCTATGGGGGGCAACACCTCGGAGGCCTCTTTAGAAAACACATCGGCGAAGTCCTGAACAAACTCAGGAAGCGTGTTTACCTCCTCCCGGGGAGAAATAGAGTTAACAGAAAGACATGACATAAGACATTCATTACCCCATTTGGTGAGATCCCCAGTATTCCAATCAAATGTGGGATTATGCAACTGCAACCAGGGAAGACCTAATACCAGATCAGACGATAATCCCTGCATCACCAGTACAGAGCACTGCTCCAAATGCATGGAGCCAACCAGGAGTTCAAAAACAGGAGTATGCTGAGTAAAATAACCATTAGCAAGGGGGGTTGAGTCGATTCCTACTACAGGGATGGGATAAGGTAAATCAATACAAGGCATCTTTAGAGACATAGCAAAATCCACAGACATGATATTAGCAGATGAGCCAGAATCCACGAAAGCACTGCCCGTGGCAGACCGGCCAGCAAACGAGACCTGAAAGGGAAGCAAAATTTTATTGCGTTTCACATTAACGGGAAATACCTGTGCGCCCAAGTGACCTCCCCGATGATCACTTAGGCGCGGAAGTTTTCCGGCTTCTTATTCTTGCGCCTGGGACAGGTGTTCAGTAGATGCTTGTCGTCCCCACAGTAGAAGCAGAGACCATTCATTCTGCGAAACTCTCTACGTTGTCGAGGGGACATGGAGGCCCCGAGTTGCATAGGTACCTCCGAGTCCTCCGTGGAGGGGCGAGGAGACGGGACCTCGGGGGGAATCGCAGAAAAGTCAGAGGGGAGCACACTGAAGCGTTCTAGCTGACGTTCCCTGAGACGTCGGTCAAGTCGTACTGCTAGGGCCATAACCTGGTCAAGGGAGTCAGGCGAGGGGTAGCTAACCAGCAGATCCTTCAGGGCGTCAGATAATCCTAACCTAAACTGGCACCTTAGGGCCGGATCGTTCCACTGAGAAGCTACGCACCACTTCCTAAAATCAGAACAGTATTCCTCAACCGGTCTCCTACCCTGACGTAAGGTCACCAGCTGACTCTCGGCTAAAGCAGTCCTGTCAGTCTCGTCGTAAATGAGTCCGAGGGCAGAGAAAAAACGATCAACAGAGGAAAGTTCAGGGGCGTCAGGAGCCAAGGAGAAGGCCCACTCTTGGGGCCCTTCCTGGAGTCGGGATATGATGATACCCACCCGCTGGTTCTCGGAACCTGAGGAGTGGGGCTTTAGGCGGAAATACAGTCTGCAACTCTCCCGGAAGGAGAGAAACGTCTTACGGTCCCCTGAAAACCGGTCAGGTAACTTGAGGTCGGGTTCTAGAGGTGAGGTGAGGGGTACTACTAAAGCAGCGTCACCCTGATTGACTCTTTGGGCCAGGGCCTGGACCTGTAGGGAGAGGCCCTGCATCTGCTGGGTCAGGGTCTCAAGGGGGTCCATGATAGCGTCAGCGTAGGAGAAATGGTAGACTAGGTAAGGGCTTGTAATTATGTAATGGCAGGAAGGAGGTGAAGGGAAAGTGAGCCCTAATCTACCCACCGCCCTGTCCCTGCCTACTTGCAACGACCCGCCCTAGGCGACGAGGTACAACTGGGCGGCGATCCCTACGCTGGCTAAGTGCACAGGAAGACAAACAGGGAACACGCAAGGGAAGGGGCAGTAGCCACGGAACGCCACGAGGAAACGGGGCGGCGAACGAACAGTCAGGACCAGGACGAAGTGAGTACACCCGAGCAGGCACGGAGACAGAAGCAAGCCAGGGCAAGCAAGCAGGTAAAGCAGAACTGCAGCAAGGCAGAAGCACGGCAGAAGCAGGCTGGAGCAAGCAGCAGTGGGGCCAGGAATCCAAAAGAATTACAAGCACTGAGGGAGAGCACAGGGCAGGTAATAAAGGGCAGGGGGCGGAGCTAACTCCGAGAGACCAGGCCGCGATAGGCTCTCCCACTCCTGAGCCTGCCACCCTGGTTGGTGGGAGATGGTGTCAGTCGAGCAGGTCTGGCCTCAGGTGTGGATTGATTAATCCCAGGAGTATAGCTAGATGAAGTACCTGGCAGATCCCTAACAGGAGGCTTCAATTCCACCAGTACCTGCCGTGTAAGAGGGCAAGGTATGGCGTGAAGATGTATAAGTTGTGCGAGAGTGCATCAGGGTATACTTACAAGGACAGCAGTATTCAGCCCTTAGAATGCCCCCACTTACTGGGAGTTAACGCAAAAATTGGGTGGGATTTGGTGCACCCACTGCTGGACCAGGTTTACCACCTCTAACTGGATAATTTTTATACCAGCGTCCTACTCTTCAAGTGCCTCGCTTCCAGAAGTACTGTGGCATGCGGCACTGCTAGAAGAAATCGGAGAGGCCTCCTGTGAAGGATTTGCCTGACACAGCTTCTGTGTCAATGCCCGTGGTTAATAAGCCTGCATCTGTGTCTAGGTCTGCTAGAGTGACTCGATCTGCTACCACTCAGGCTGGTAGGCTGAGGAGTGGGAGAGCCTATCGCAGCCTGGCCAGACGCTTCTAGCTCCCGCCCTTGGTCTACTTATAACTTCATTTGATGCTTGTCCTTTGCCTGTGATTCTCTTGTTTCCTGGCTCTGCTGTTTCTGCTGTTACCATTGACCTCTGCTTCATATTGACCCTGGCTTGACTGACTATTCTCCTGCTCTGCATTTGTTAACACGTACACTCCTGGTTTGACTCGGCTCATCCACTACTCTGTTGCTCACGGTTTTGCCGTGGACAACTGCCCCACTTCCCTTTGCTTTTGTGTACCCTTGTCTTGTTTGTCTGTCGTGCACATATTGAGCATATGGACCGTCGCCCATTTGTACACCGTCGCCTAGGACGGGCTGTGAAAGTAGGCAGGGTCTGAGTGGCGGATAGATTAGGGCTCACCTGTCTGTCTCCCTATCCTGACATTACACCTCCCTAAGACACTGCTTGGGCAAACAAGAAGGGGTGGAAGCAGGGCACATTCTAGCAGCAACATATTGTGTGTTAAGTACAAGGACAAGAGAGATGTCGTTGTATTGACAACAATACATGGCCATACCAGTGCCCATGTACCTGTACGAGGTACCAGTACAGAGAACCCCAAACCAGACTGCATCCTGGACTACAATAGGTGCATGGGAGGGGTGGACTTGTCAGATCAAGTCCTGAAGCCCTACAGCGCCATGCGGTGTGGTATAAGAAGCTGGCCGTGCACATCATTCAGATTGCATTGTTTAATGCGTACCTACTACATCGATGTAAAGGCCAGATGGGAACTTTCCTGGAATTTCAAGAGGTGGTTATCAAGAACCTAATCTTTAGGGACCATGAAGGGGGGCACCAAGTACTTCTGGAAGCAAGGCAACACACATCGTACCAGGGCAATACTTTCCAGGAGGAGTTCCCCAAACTGGCAAGAAGGGAAAAAGTCAAAAGAAGTGCAAAGTATGCTATAAGAGGGGGATAGGGTAAGACACAATATATCAATATGACACGTGTCCCGAAAAACCAGGGCTCTGTATGAAAGTGTTTTAAAATGTATCATACATCCCTTGATTTTCAATCTACCCCAGTTTTACTTACCATGATGCACTCCGCACAGCTTATCCCCCTCATCTTTACACTCTGGGCCCTGCTGTCTGCCCAGGCAGCTGTTAACATCCACATGTAGGGTATTGCTGTACCCGTGAGAACCCACATTACTGTTTATGGGATGTATGTCTCCGGTGGCGCATGCTGGGCACAATATATCGGACACTGAAATGGCATATATGTATAGAAAATTGCAAATCTCACTCTGCACTATCTGCTGCGCATTATCTTTTACACAATACCTGTGGGGTCAAAATGCTCACTACACCTCTAGATGAATGCCTTAAGGGGTGTAGTTTTTAAAACGGGGTCACTTCTCGGGGGTTTCAACTGTACTGGTACCTCAGGGGCTTCTGCATACATGACTTAGTACCAGAAAATCCCCAGTAGGCCAAATGGTGGTCCTTTCCTTCTTAGCCCTCCCATGGGCCCAGTTTATCACACATTTTTTTTAATTCACAGCCCATTTCAAATAAATTCTGAGAATAAACTGTGGGGTCGAAATGGTCACAACACCCATAAATGAATTCCTTGAGGGGTTTAGTTTCCAAAATGGGGTCACTTCTGGTGGGTTTCCATTGCTTTGATACCTCTGGGGCTCTGCAAATTCGACATGGCACCCGTAAACCAATCCAGCAAAATCTGGACTCCAAAGAACACATAGCGCTTCTTTCCTTCTGAGACCTCCCATGGGCCCAAACGGCAGTTTATCACCACAAATGGGATATTACCGCACTCAGGACAAATTGGGCAACAAAATGGGGCATTTTCCATGCGAAAATAAGAAATTTTGATCAAAAATGACATCTTATTGGAAAACATTTCATCTTTTTAATTTCACAGCCCAATTCAAAGACGCTCTGTGAAAAAACTGTGGGGTCAAAATGGTAACAACAACCATAAATGAATTCCTTGAGGGGTGCAGTTTCCAAAATGGGGTCACTTTTGAGGGATTCCTACTTTTTTGGCACCTAAACACCTCTTCAAACCTGGCATGCTGCCTAAAATATATTCTAATAAAAATGAGGCCCCAAAATGCACTAGGTGCTTCTTTGCTTCTGGGGCTTGTGTTTTAGTCCAAGAGCACACTAGAGCCACATGTGGGACATTTCTAAAAACGGCAGAATCTGTAAAATACATATTTAGTAGTGTTTCTCTGGTAAAACCTGTGTTACAGAAAAAAATAGAATAAAATTAAATTCAGCAAGAAAAATGAAATTTGCAAATTTCACCTCCACTTTGCTTTAATTCCTGTGAAATGCCTAAAGGGTTAAAAAAAACTTTCTAAATGCTGTTTTGAATACTTTGAGGGGTCTAGTTTTTAAAACGGGAAGTTTTGTGGGTGTTTCTAATACATAGGTGCCTCAAAGCCACTTCAGAACTGAACAGGTACCTTAAAAAAAAGGCTTTTGAAATTTTCTTAAAAATATGAGAAATTGCTGTTTATGTTCAAAAAATCATGCCAATCTAAAGTAGAATTATGGGAAATGTGAACTAGTAAATATTTTGGTTGGTATAACCATCTGTTTTACAAGCAGATGCATTTTTTACTTTAGAAAAATTCTATTTTTTCTACATTTTCTCTAAATTTTGCAATTTTTCATTAATAAACACTGAACATATCAACAACATTTTACAGCTAACATAAAGCCCAATGTCTCACGAGAAAACATTCTCAGAATCGCTTGGATAGGTTTAAGCATTTCGACATTATTACCACATAAAGTTAAATATGTCAGATTTGAAAAATGGGCTCTGAGCCCTAAGTCCCGAACTAGGCTGCGTCCTTAAGTGGTTAAGCAACTATCAAATATATCAATGTTTTACATCTCCTAGCACTCTTTGTCCTAAAGTATATAATCCAGTACATATGGCGGCACGTTCCATACACTCTGTATTGTGTAAGTTGCAGCCGCGCACATAACAATTACCAGTCACACTTATGGATTGATGTTAATGATTTATTTAAGGTTTTTGTGGATCAAAATATATAATGGTAAAGATGACGGTAATACAAGATCCAGCAAAAACTACGGAATATGTCACAGTATATACTGTAGTATCAGTTAGGGGTGGAAAATCTGGATTCGACAGACACAAGAAGAGATGACATATTGTCCTGTTCTGAACCTGGTCTTCTGGGTGATATTGATGCCCTGGTGACCACATTGATGTCTCTTCTGTGACAGATGTTGTAGAAATGTTAAGTCTCGCCATTGGAATTCTTGTAAGATGGCGGATTCTGCCCTTGGTTGTTATTGGTGTTGATGTTCTGTTGATATCTGCTGACTTGTTCTGGGGGGAGAAGCACACAACCCTATTAAATATTGATCATTCAGGCTGCTTGATAAATATAGAGAGGGGACACATCCAGAGGAACTTACCTTTCTATCAGCATTGATGGTGGCTCCTCCGGTGACAGGGAGCGCTATTCTCGCCAGATGTACTGCGGAATTGATGTTTATGCTGCAAGACAAATATTTGCTATTAATGTTCTATAATGTGTGTTTCTTAGCAGACACAAAATCTAGAAGACTTTTTAAGGTGATTTGAGGTAAATAAATTTCTTAATTGATCCTTGGCGTCACACTACAAACCTTGAAGATGGTTGATGCAAGCAGTGGGTCTGACCTAGAGCTGTGCTCGGTATTGGTTCAGAGTGCACAAGACCTATAGGAGGTGCACGAATAGGGTCCCAACCCAATCGTATGTAGAGAAGTATTCGGCACACAGACAAATATGATTCAAAACTTCTTTTGTTTTATTTGTATTGTATTCAAATGCCATGGGCGGAGTGCAACGTTTCGGTCCTAGAAGACCTTCGTCAGGCACTGGAACCCTGTTGGCGTGGATGTATCCTGCTGATGAGCACTGCTGTTCATATCGCGGCTTACCGCGCCAAAAACGAGCGGTAAGCCGCGATAAGAACAGCAGTGCTCATCAGCAGGATACATCCACGCCAACAGGGTTCCAGTGCCTGACGAAGGTCTTCTAGGACCGAAACGTTGCACTCCGCCCATGGCATTTGAATACAATACAAATAAAACGAAAGAAGTTTTGAATCATATTTGTCTGTGTGCCGAATACTAGAGCTGTGCTCTTCAGCATGTTACCGGAACTTTCTAATATTCCGATGTTTTATGCCCCGGAGATTGTAACTGTTCCTTAGGAGTCCTGCAAGATGCCAAGTAATGTCTTCCATCAATAGCAATGTTTCTTGTATCCATCATTTTTGCTTAGAAGCTAATGCATCATAAAATCCAGTTGTTCCATCCATTCAGATGACCGGTTCCTTTAGGAAACTCATTGTACTATACTACATACATGCTTACAGTTGGGGAAGTTGTTCCCCAAAGCCCACAACCTTCATTCAGAAATGAAAACGTGTCTAAATACAAGGAGTTGGAATTTTAAGATTGAAAATACTTATTTACACTTTAGTTAAATTAGTTGATAAAATAAATTACAGATACAGAGGAAAACCTAAGAGATGGAAGAACATTTTCACCGCAAACATAATAGACAACTACAAAGCTCTTACCTGTAAGGACATGAACAGATGCAGCTACTTTTTTTGTCCTTTCCTCCTAATGCCCGTTACATAGATTTTACGATCAAAGCGTCCACCAGCCAAGGGGATGCTGGAATGAGAAATATATTTATGTAAGACATATGATAATGTTAGCAGGTAACCACACTTTGCTTAGTTTCACATCCTATAATCCTCCAGTACTGTTACCAAGGTGTACAGCCACCTGCCCCAAAGTGTGAGCTCTGGCTATAAGGACCATGTAGTAATGACGGCTACTGAAAGTATCATACCAACAACATGGAGGAAAACATGACTTACTCATCTGAACCGGGCCTGATCTTTACTTCAAAGATGCCAAAAACAGGTCGGTGGTCTGAGGTCTTCAAAACAGGGCAAGAGTCGTATCTCAGGACTCGCACATCTCCCTCACATTGGCTTTTAAACAACACCCTGTCCTGTAGAGGTCATGAAAATAACAAATATCATTAGTGAAATCATATTATAATAGATTATTAAACTGCAAAACAACACAGACCTAAATGTTGGGCCTACTTTATTTATATTGCAAAATATTGAGACTTTATTGCATTTTAGGTTTGACTTGGTCACACAGATTTCATTAAATAAGTATCCTTGACCCATACTGGGCAACGACATATTACACTGGGAAACTGTGATGACAAACTCACTACATAAAAGTAAAATTAACTGAAAGCTTTGTTCATAAGAAATTACTCTTCCAGCTATAAAAATAACAATTCATTACATTGGGGGAGGGGATTCATTATATAATGGGTGCTCTGGCCCATGGATTCTATTGTCTCTCAAGCTCTGTAGACCTGGAAATAAGATATCTTACCGTATATGATGGAATTCTCTGCTTTGCTGATGTATCATAGGTGTCTGTGCCAATGTCAAACTTATATGTAGGAAGGAAATCAATGGTGTGCTCCTTGAACCCTAGAAATATGGACCCTTAAGTTGAAAGAAAAAAAAGTAGTCAGTATTAAAAAAAAAAAGGAGCAATTGATAATTTTAGCACTATATAAGAATTTGGGGAACATATCAACCATCATGTCAGTGATTTGTATTAATCTGTGGAAGTGGTTGTGGTATTAAAGGGGTTTTCCAACTTCTAACAACTAATGACATACTCACCAGATAGGTCATTAGTACATGATCTGTGGTGGTCCGACACCCGGACCCTGCACTAATCAGCTGGTCCGGTGCCTTTGAGCACCGGACGTACATGCCGGATGCAGTTGGCGCCGGCCACGGAATTGCAGCCGAGCTGCAGTACTGCAACTCTGCTCCTATTCAAGTGAATAGGAGGCAGACCTGCAGTTATGCATCATGGCAGCTATGCTATGTAAGGAGCCAACTGCTACCGGCTCCGTACATAGCATTGTGTGGCATAACATCCGGTGCCCGCAGGCCACTGGAGCAGCTTAACGGTGCAGCGTCCAGGTGTCGGACCCGCACCGATGATATACTGATGACCTATCCGGTGGATAGGTGATCAGTTGTCAGAAGGTGGAGAACCCCTTTAATGAAGGTTGAGGAGTGATAGAGATCTGTCTACTAGTAAATATACCATTGTTCTTGGCTTCATTCAGATGGTCGTGTTTGAGGAGACTGGACATATCTTTTCCCTCGATCTTCTGCAGAAGAGATTCCACATTTTTTCTGTCCTCTTTAAGTTGAAAATTGAGGTCTCCAAACCAAAACACCCGATCAAAGCGGCTGGTGACGTCCACTGTAGAATAAAAATAAATAAAAAAATTATAGCACATGACTGCATTAGACTCAACGGAGACAAATAGAGAGATAAAAGGATCCATAGGTTCAACCACATAAGTAATACTCACAGGCATTGGAGTTGATTCTTTCCGGAATAATTTGAGGCAGACGGAGACCCTCAGTAATGGTTTTATAGTCCTGGATCCTCTTGTTGACTGCCCCAACTGCCAACAAAAAAATACATATTAGCAGTGGCGGATGATCATATGGGCGGCCCCAATCGCATATTATTTTCAAAAAAACACATTGCAGCGCGCCACCGCCGCTAATGGAGAGGAGGGGTGGGTGTGAGGGATTATACGGCCGCACCGTCCGCCCTGCTGCCTCTCAGAGGGGGAGGCGGCGCAACTGAAACCAGCCGCCGCCACCCCCTCCTGCACTAATTCTACCTGCGTGTATCTGTATTACTGGCCACTCACAACATAGAATGAGATTGATAGATTAGAAAAAGTTTGATCAAACTGGAACAAACCTTTTATTTTTACCAAAACATAAGTACAGATCTCTTGATATCATCCCATATATTTCAGTTAATTATCAAATAGCAGCAATTTTATACAAAGTAAAACTGTACATGGTCATATATTAATATTGTAAATACTTACATCTCAGATGTGAATTAATAAAAAGGAAAGATGTTCCAAAGACGGTGAAGGCAACACCCAAGGCTCCTTTAGTTTTCACATGGTGGAATAGCCTGGTTGTTACATGGGTGTGCTCTACCTCTGTATAAGAAATTAAACACAAAAAGACGGGTCAGTGGTTAAGAGTACTACATGCAACAATGGAATAGAAATTATTTCCAATTAAACTATGGAAATATTACTAGAACATAATTTCATGCTTTGTAACTGTGGTGTGAACTTTTAGATCTCCAATACTCAGAAGTCAAGAATCTGAGAGCCAAGCTCTTAGGCATCTAAGTCTAATAACTAAATAAGATGTTCCAGCTAATGACTACATTCAAGACTTCTTATGTAGACGTAGGAATGTGAATCTTACCTGAGCAGAACCAGATTAGTTCCCGTCGAACAAAGATGGTGAGATACAGGACTCCGAGCCCGGAGGAGTGGTATAATACATAGTGTGGTCCAAGGGTCTCCTGTAATTTTATCTCCCATTCCCGTCTACAAGAAGACACAATTTCAGATTTACATATTAATAAATGACACAAGATTAAGATACTCAACTCATCTGTATCAACACTCCATATAATAATAACCTCTGGGGATACATTTTGAAAATTAAGGAGTGATAATACAATAAGTAGAGCATTGAGAGAGAATTTGTATCAGCCGCCCTGCTGTCCATCTGCAGTCATAGGCTGGTGTAAGACAACCTGAGAAGACTTACCTGTTTGGACATCCTTCCTGAACGCCAATAACATAAATGTCTTTCGTATCATCTGATGGTAACAGCAGATCCTCCACATTTTGCGGGTAATCCTGTTCAAAATATACAAACATTAATATTGTATACAAAGAGCGCCAACTCAACTGACATAGGGTAGAATATAACCTGTCTATGTAATATTCAACTACAAACTAAAGAGACATGGTTACTGGCCCATTTCATCCAACTTGAGCTCGGGCACACTGATGGGTCACAATAAATATTGTACATTACTTCTCACCTTTCCCTCCATATTCCAGGTGGCAACATATAGTCTCAACCGTCTATCTGGGAAATAGCGATCCAGTTCTCTAGCGCCGATCACAGCGCTGCTGCCAAAGTTTCTGTGAAGATATGGGGAGAATTAAAGATCTAGTGACTGTTATACCACAGCTCTGGATATCTGAGCAATGTATGAGAATTATTAGTTACATACCTTTTACGGATATTTTTGGAGCGCAGGCGGGTCAGCAGGCTGAATGCGCTCTTCTTGGTGTTCTTTGATGTAATGTCACAATATTTGCTGTGACTAAGATCGCTGGATTTTTCATCTGCCATATCTTTGATGACAGAAAACTTCTGGAGCGAGATGTTAGGCTCCTCCATAGTTGGTATGTCTCCCATCAGATTTCCTTCATCAGGAATTTGGGAGACGTGATATTTCTTAGATTTTTTCCAAAAGGGCATGGTTGTTTAATGCCCGGGTGCAAAACTGCACCAATGTCCTTGGTAGAAAACCAGGAGACAGTCAAGATAGAATTTGACTAATCGCCTCTAGTTCTCCGAAAATAGGACAAATCGCTAACCGTATAAGCAACACAGTAAGTAACACAGTGTCAATCCAACAGCAAGACCTAGAAAGACCAGAAAACTATAAGGGAGTCGTTACTTGTGATGAAACTAGCTGGAAAAATTAGTTATTAAATAGGGTATTCCTATAACAGAATATTGTCAATCATAAGTGTCAGAGGATCACATGACCTGGGAGCCCCTGTTGATAACATTGCATTAGGTTTGGAAGCTGAAACAATGTATTGGTTGTTAAATTGACCATATGGCATTTTAAAGGGTTGAATTTTTTTTTATATTAATTGATAACCAGAATTTAGAACCTAAGTAATTGGAGTTAGTAATAAATACTTTTTATTGTTATCTTTTTTATTGTTATTATTATTATTATTATGATTATATACATAATTATTAATTTCAATTGTTAATAAGGACACGTTTCCAGGGGATTAGCACTATCCTTCTACAATTTAGTCTGACGAATGCTATTAGGCTGTTTATTCCTGGACTTACTAATATTTTATTACTAAAAAAATAAAAAAATAAAAAAAAAGCAATACTCCTTATAATCATTTATTTATGTACATGATTCAAACATCAAATAGTTTAAATCTTGTAATAAAACCAATACTACCATAGACGCAGTAAGAAACACGGCTATCTAGACTCATCTCAAGACATCACAATAGCGGCACCTGATGTAGGTTGGTTGCATAGCCATACCAGCTAATATTCAGGATTGACCTGATATATAAATAGTATAGTCTACAGACAGAAAACCTAAAATTCATAAATATGAATTCCCTTATAAACATTTATTATGAGAATTACTGGTGTTATAAACTGGAGGGTGTGATAATAAGTTCCCAGAGATTCACATTCTTTGCTTTGTGGTTGCTTTATGAATCTACCAGCAGAATACAGACACCAATTTCTGTCTGCAATCTGCATTCTGTCTATGGAGCAGATGTGACAGGCCACAATATTGCTATTTAAGCAATTTCCTAGTGTATAAGTATGCCAAATAAAAAACACAAATAACACGACAAACACTAGAATTACATGTAAGAATCCAATATTCATAAAGAGACTGATAGATGAGACTGTTCTAGAGACGTAGCAATGATAAAGTACTTACCGTACCGATCACATCCACCTGATAAATGACAGCCCTCTGGCCAGCACTATACTTTATACCTAAGCTCGGTGACATCACAATAGATATACACTCGGTACACTACAGTATATGGCCAAAAGTATATGGACACCAATGGTTGAGACACTGATGTTGGGCAAAAAGGTCTGGCTCGCAATTGCCTTTCCAATTCACTCCAAAGGTTTTGTTGGGATTGAGGTCCGGGTTCTGTGCAGATACGCAAGTTCCTCCACATCGAACTTGTCAAACCATGTCTTTAGGGAGCCTCTTTGTGCACAGGGGCACAGTCATACTAGGACAGGAAAGGGTCTTACCCAAACTATTACCACAAAGTTGGAAGCATACAATTGTTTAAATAGTCTTATTAACCCCTACTGGAAAAATGGGGATTTAATCCAACCCCTTACAAACAATCCAGACCATTATACAAACTTCACTCCATTTTATAATAGGCACTATACAGTCCAGTAGGTAGCATTCTCCGGGCAGGCACAAAACGCAAATTCGTCCATTAGATGGCCAGATAGTGAACCGTGATTTATTACTCAACAGAACATGTTTCCCATGCTCCAAAATTCAACAGCGACGTGTTTTACACCCATCCAGCTGATTATTGGCTCAATAATTAGGAGAGGTGTCCAAATACTATTGGCCATATAGTGTAGGTGGATTACCTAACTACACTCGTTATAACTTACAGATCTTAATATGGCATTTTCAATGGCTTTTACATGTTTTTTTTATATTACTTGATCAAAATTCTGAATGTTATTACATTGTGTTAATTTATGGAATTCTTTTTAGGGAATTTACACTAATATAAGGACTTACTACATAACAGTCCCCTAAATATGACCATACTGTAATTTCTCCTTTACAATCGAGAGACAAAATAAGTTCTCAGGGCTGCAGGGAACCAAAATGATGTGCTGTTACCCTGCAAATCTATTATCGGCTGAATGTAGGCTGCCATTTCTTACAGCCTGTGTTCTTTCTATGATATTTAAGCAATTCAATTGTATAATGAAACAAAAAAAGATATTACAACCTCTAATAAACCATATCTTGAAGACATGGATTCAATGTTCCTAATATAATGGATCGATCAGAGTCAGGTACAGATAGAGAAATGATAGAGAACTTACCGGTCACATCCAACTGAGTGACAGCTCTGTGACCAGCATCATTGCATATACACAAGCTCTATGACATCACAATAGATGCTTTTATGACCTCACCCATAATTTGCATATTTCAATTATAGATTTACCATCATTAATAGTAGTGACATCACAATAGATATACCCGGCGTGAGCTGCTTTTATGACCACACACATAATTTGCATATTTCAGTATGGCTTTAACAATATTTTTAATGTTTGATTGTTATTTATATTTTGAATGTAGTTTCTATATTCATAATGTTTCCGTGGACAGACTCTTACCCAGTACTGCCAAGAAAGGAGATCAGGGATAGAATTAAAACCCATAATAAATTGTAAAAGTCGGAGATATGGTTCAGTCTTGGTGCATGGAACTTGTAATGTTCATCTCTCACAGTTGGTTTAGTGTGTGTCTAGTTATTACAATCTGGACGGATCTGCAGCTGCTGAACATCTGATAGATAATAATTTCTGTCTGTGTGACATTGAGGAAACAATTAATATTATATTAAAATACATAATCTTTGTAATAAATATGACTAAAAACCTGAAGACCCTCATAAGGTGCTGGGGCTCTGCACCAGTAAGAACATCCTACATGCTGCATCTCCTGTGCTCAGCTCTCGAGGGAATAAAGAGGTGGTAAGAATCGATCTATTCATCCTGAGAGGAGACGGTCAGACCTGATGTGAACGTATTCAGCATAAATAGCTCAGAGATAACTGCACATAATCTCTGCCAGTTGCTCTCCTGTTCTAAAAAGTAGATCTGTGGCACCAGAAGGCGGATAACTTCGGGAACCAACTAAGTTGGAATAGTATATAGATCATAGGCCTCCCAAGAGGGGGTAGAAGACCAACACCCAGATGTATTCATGAAAAATGGCTGCATGATATTTTTATGGATACCACATTCTCTGCAGCATTTGAAGTCAAGAGGACCAAAGAATTCCTGCCTGGTCCCTTAATCCGGGTCACTCCTAAAACCATTGCTGGCCCATTAGGTAAACTGTAAAGACAGGGAGCGACATCAAGAAATGCTTAAGTGATTTACAAATGTCTCATGTCCTCATCATCCAATGGTTGCCAGTGAACCTCATATAACTACAGTATTTATGAAACCCATTAATACCTGAGAAATCCACAGCATGTAGAAGGTTCAAGGTGTTTCTTTTATTAGTCATTAATTAAGTGAATAATTTGTCATAATAATGTTTATCGGGCATAAATATTCCTATATTTCTCAAGTTAGCGGAGTTATATGTGATCCCAGAAATGCACCAATTATCTTTCTAAGCCAAGCTCCGTTTTTCTGATAGAGAGTTCATTCCCTGCTTCCCTTTACACAGCTTTATTGAAATAATAAAATTCTGGGTGCCTGCAGGTACAACTAGGGCAGCTTTCTGTATATGGATTTACTGCATGTTGCATTGCACTAAGTGGAAGTTATATAAATTTATATACAGCAAACAGTACACAGAGACAGCTGCAGAAAGCAGGAATTTTATTATTCAAAGGGGTTATCTGGGTTTTTAAAACTGATGGCCTGTACTTAGGATAGGCTGTCAATATTAGAGCGGGGTGGGTTCGACTCTTGTCACCCTCGCCGATCAGCTATTTGAAGGGTCTGCAACCCTTGTATGAGAGCTGCAGCCTCTTCATTGTTTTCATGGTTTACCTTCTCATTCGTATTAGCACGTGCTGTTACATTTTTAGTGGCTGTGCACGGTATTGCACCCCTGTCCCATTAAAATTAAGGGGTCTTGTTAGTAATTGAATTATAAAAGCTGTAAGGTTTGGAATCTTAATTTATATAGGAGTCCTGTTTAAATTCTGAATTTATATAGGGGTCTGGTCTGGGGTATGAATTAATTCTTGTTACTTAAAATGCTGGGAATTGCTGCAGAAGCAATCGGCCAAAATAGTCTGGGCAGCAGACTCTGCATTTATTATGGCAAGTCGTCATAACAATCTTGGCTGGAAAGGGAAGAAAAGGAAAGAGAACGTCTACAATCAGCGAAGACGTCACCTGTGAGTCACTGGATTTAATGAGGACATGTCAATCCTCCAAACATGTCTATTTTAGCAAATGTTTGTATGCTTTTACCTATCCAAGCGATTGTAAGATTCTTCTCTCGTGACACATTGGACTTTGTTACTGGTAAAACTTGGTAGATACATTCAGTATTTATTTGTGAAAAACACTAAAATTTTGCGAAAATTGCGAATTTTTACAAATTTCTATGTATCTGTTTGTAATACATATGGATATACCACACAAAATAGTTACTAATTAACATTTCCCATATCTCTATTTTAGATTGGCATAGTTTTTTGAACATCCTTTTATTTTTCTAGGACGTTACAAGGCTTAGAACTTTAGCAGACATTCTCACACAAATTTCAAAAGGCTGTTTTTACAGGGACCAGTTCAGTTCTGAAGTGGCTTTGAGGGGCCCATACAATACAACCCCCCATAAAGCACTCCATTTTAAAAACAGTACCCCTCAAAGTATTCAAAACAGCATTTAGAGATTTTCTTAACTCTACAGACCTTTCACAAGAATTAGAGCAACGTAGGGGTGAAATTTACAAATTTCAGGTTTTTTTGCAGAAATACATTTTTAATCCTTTTTTCTCTGTAACACGGAAGGTTTTACGAGATAAACACAACTTAATATTTATTGCCCAGATTCTGCAGTTTTTAGTGTGCTAATTTACTGAAGCACAGGCCTGAGAAGCAATATAGTGCCTAGAGGATCTTGGGGCCTTCTTATTATTAGATTATATTTTATGTACCATGTCAGGTTTGAAGAGGTGCGATGCCAAAACAACGGAAACACCCCAAAAAAGTCCCCATTTTGGAACCTACACCTAACAAGGAATTCATCTTGGCATATAGTGAGCATTTTGACTAGAGATGAGCGAACCGGGACAACCGAACCCGGTTTCGGTCCGAACTTCTGGAAAAGTTTGGTTCGCAGCGAATCCGAACTTCACCGGGTTCGGCCGAACCCGTTTTGACCGAACCCGGTCAAAAATATTATACAAATCGGCAGCCACTTGTCTCTATCAATCACTGATAGAGAAAAGAGGCTGCTGATTAAAAATAAAATAAAAAGCATTTCATACGTACCTGGTCGTTGTCTTGGGGACGAGTCCCTCTTCTTCCTCCAGTCCGACCTTCTTTTCTGACGCGGCATCCTGTGATTGGCTGCAGCGCTCACATGGGCTGTATCGTCATCAAGGAATGTCGTGCCGGATGTCGAGAGGGACGCGTCACCAAGGCAACGGCCAGGAGACCGGACTGGAGGAAGCAGGGAGTTCCCGGTAAGTTTGAACGTCTTTTTTTTTACAGGTTACTCTATATTGTGATCGGTAGTCACTGTCCAGGGTGCTGAAACATATACTGCCGATCAGTTAACTCTTTCAGCACCCTGGACAGTGACTATTTACTGACGTCGCCTAGCAACGCTGTCGTAATGACGGGTGCACACATGTAGCCACCCGTCATTACGGGGCCTCATGCACACGACCGTAAAAACACCTGTTATTACGGGTCGTAATTACGACCCGAAATAGCGGGCCCATAGACTTCTGTTAGCCACGGGTACCTTCCCGTTTTCTCACGGGAAGGTGCCCGTGCCGTTAAAAACATAGAACATGTTCTATTTTTTCATTTTACAGGCCGTGCTCGTAATTCCGACTCGTAATTACGAGCACGGCCGGGCACGGCCGGCCACGGGCAGCCGGCCGCTTTTGCGAACCGTGCTGTCATTATAATTATAGCAGCACGGCCCGTAAAATAGAACATGTTCTATTTTTTTTAATGGAACGGGCACCTTCCCGTGAGAAAACGGGAAGGTACCCGTGGGTAACAGAAGTCTATGAGCCCGTTATTGCGGGTCGTAATTACGACCCGCAATAATGGGTGTTTTTACGGTCGTGTGCATAATGGGAGCACGGCTCGCAAAAACGAATGGCTGCCCGTGGCCGGCCGTGCTCATCTCCTGAAATACTCTGTGCTGCCTTAAACTTTGTGGACAGGTCAGGATCCTGTTTCTTTTAAATGCTGCTAGGCAACCCGCTCGATCCACTATATAAGGCTGCGCTACAGTGCAGCATTTAAAAGAAACAGGATCCTGACCTGTCCACAGAGTTTAAGGCAGCACAGAGTATTTCAGGAGATGAGCGTGCAGATTCAGTGCTGCTGTGAACTCTGCTCTTACCATTACGTAGCTCTCAGTCTGTTACCTCTCCTCCACTACTGTCCTCAATAACACCTTCATGATTGGCAAGTCACCACGTAACGGTAAGAGCAGAGTCCACAGCAGCACAGAATATTTCAGGAGATGAGCGTGCGGATCTTGTGCGGGGTGGTGACTTGCCAATCATTTAAAGGTGTTCTTGAGGACAGGAGTGGAGGAGAGGTAACAGACTGAGAGCTACGTAATGGTAAGAGCAGAGTTCACAGCAGCACAGAATATTTCAGGAGAGGAGCGTGCAGATTCTGTGCTGCTGTGAACTCTGCTCTTACCCTTACGTAGCTCAGTCTGTTACCTCTCCTCCACTCCTGTCCTCAATAACACCTTCACATGATTGGCAAGTCACCACCCCGCACAAGATCCGCATGCTCATCTCCTGAAATACTCTGTGCTGCTGTGAACTCTGGTCTTACCATTACGTGGTGACTTGCCAATCATGTGAAGGTGTTATTGAGGACAGGAGTGGAGGAGAGGTAACAGACTGAGAGCTACGTAATGGTAAGAGCAGAATTCACAGCAGCATAGAATCTGCACGCTCCTCTAATGAAATACTCTGTGCTGCTGTGAACTCTGCTCTTACCATTACGTAGCTCAGTCTGTTACCTCTCCTCCACTCCTGTCCTCAATAACACCTTCACATTATTGGCAAGTCACCACCCCGCACAAGATCCGCACGCTCATCTCCTGAAATACTATGTGCTGCTGTGAACTCTGCTCTTACCATTACGTGGTGACTTGCCAATCATGTGAAGGTGTTCTTGAGGACAGGAGTGGAGGAGAGGTAACAGACTGAGAGATACGTAATGGTAAGAGCAGAGTTCACAGCAGCACTGAATCTGCACGCTCATCTCCTGAAATACTCTGTGCTGCCTTAAACTCTATGGACAGGTCAGGATCCTGTTTCTTTTAAATGCTGCACTGTAGCGCAGCCTTATATAGTGGATCGAGCGGGTTCCCCAGCAGCATTTAAAAGAAACAGTGTGTGTGTTTGTGTATGTGTGTGTTTGTGTATATATGTGTGATTGGGTATGTGTCTTTGTCTGTTTTTGTTTTTATATGTGTGTTTGTGTATATGTGTGTGTGTATTTATGTGTGTTTGTGTATATATGGGTGTGTTTGTGTATATGTGTTTGTGTATATGTTTGTGTATATGTGTGTGTATTTATGGGTGTATTTGTGTATATGTTTATGTGTAGATGTTTGTGTGTGTGTGTTTTTGTATATGTGTGTGTTTGTGTATATGTGTGTATATGGGTGTGTGTTTATGTGTGTGTGTTTGTGTATATATGGGTGTGTTTGTGTATATGTGTTTGTGTATATGTGTGTATTTGTGTATATGTGTGTGTTTGGGTATGTGTGTTTTTGTTTGTATATGTGTTTGTGTATATGTGTTAGTTCGTGTATATGTGTGTGTTTGTGTATATCTTGTTGTGTTTGTGTATAACTGTGTATATGTGTTTGTGTATATGTGTGTGTGTGTTTGTGTATATGAGTGTGTTCGTGTATATGTGTGTGTTTGGATATGTGTGTTTTTGTTTGTATATGTGTGAGTTTGTGTATATGTGTGTGTGTTTGTCTGTTTATGTGTGTGTGTGTGTGTGTGTGTATCTTGTTGTGTTTGTGTATATATGTGTGTGTTTGTGTATGGTTGTTTGTTTGTGTGTGCGTGTATATATGTGTGTAGGTGAGTAGAAGTATTGGTATTGTTCACATTGATAACTGTTTTTTTTATGTTGTTGCAGATTTTGATGTACCGATTGGACTACATCTTCGATTCGTTGGACTACTGCGTAGATCTACGTTTTTTCAAATTTTAATAAAATGGTTAACGAGGGTTTTGTTGGGGATTTCTTATTTCAATAAAAAAGAATTGTCTTTGTGGTTTTTTTTAAACTTTATTAGTGCCTAGATAATGGCAGTTGGCTGATTGACAGCGTCCATTATTAAGGCGGTACTTAGTGTTAGCCGGTGCAGAGGCTAGCACTAACCACCTATTATTACCCCGGTACCCACCACCACCAGGGGTGCCGGGAAGATCTTGGTACGATCCAGTACCCGACCATCTGTTGTGATGGTCGGGTACTGGGGCGGCCGTAGGCTGGTATTATGAGGCTGGGAAGGGCCAAAAACAGTGGTCCTTCCCACCCTTGTAATGCTAGGCTGCTGCTGCTGTGTTGTATCGGGCTGGTTATAAAAATGGGGGGGACCCCCACGTCGTTTTTTTTTTTAATTTAACAAATTTAACAATAGACGGGTCCCCCACATTTTTAATAACCAGCCATATACAAGGCCGCAGCAGTCTAGCATTACATGGGTGGGAAGGGCCACTGGGTTTGTCCATTCCCAGGCTAATAACACTGTTGTATGTGGCTGGTTATGATAAATTGGGTGGAACCCCACGTCTTTAAAAAAAAATAAAAAATTAAAAAAAATGACGTGGGGTCCCTCCCACTTTTATAACCAGCCAGATACAACACAGAAGCAGCAGCCTAGCATTACAAGGGTGGGAAGGTCCACTGTTTTTGGCCCTTCCCAGCCTCATAATACCAGCCTGCGGCCACCCCAGAGCCCGACCATCACAACAGATGGTCGGGTACTGGATCGTACCTGGCTCTTCCCGGCACCCTTGGTGGTGGTGGGTACCGGGGTAATAATGGTGGTTAGTGTTAGCCTCTGCACCGGCTAACACTAAGCCTCGCCTTAGTAATGGATGTTGTCACTCAGACAGCGGCCATTACTAAAGTGGTAGTAATAAAATTTGAAAAGAAAAAGACAAAGATATAGATAAAATATTTTATTGAAATAAAGCACCCCCAACACAACCCTCATTAACCATTTTATTGTAGAAAAAAAAAACGTCATCTAAGTAGTCTTCGAAAACGACGTAGTCCAAACACCAAACCTGTCAGGCTTAGATTCAGTTTAATGTGTGATACTGACGGTTATACCATGTATAGAAGCCTGCCGCGAAGTTGACTTAGATACAGGGCGCCAGCAGACAGTATCATACATGGCCATACAGACATATATACAAACAAACATACATGCAAACATACATACATACATGCATATATACAAACATACATACAAGCATGCACATATATACATGCAAATATACATACATGCAAACATACACACATATATACATACATACATGCAAACTATCATACATACATACATGCATACACACACACACATGAAAACATACATACATACAAACAAACATACATACATGCATATATACAAGCATGCACAAATATACATGCAAACATAAATACATGCAAACATAATTACATACATGCACATATATATATAAACATACATGCAAACATACATGCAAAAAAAAAATGCAAACATACATACATTCACATATATACATACATACATGACAACATACATACATACATGCAAACATACATACATGCAAACATACATACATGCAAACATACATACATGCATACATACATGCAAACATACATACAAACATGCAAACATACATACATGCAAACATACACACATGCAAACATACATACTTACATGCAAATATATACATGCAAATATACATACACACATGCACATATATACATACATGCCAACATACATGCACATATATACATACATACATAAATACATACATAACAACATACATACATACATACATACATACATACATACATACATGACAACATACATACATACATACATACATGCAAACATACATACATGCAAACATACATACAAACATACATTCATGCAAACATACATACATGCAAACATACATACATGCAAATATATACATGCAAATATACATACACACATGCACATATATACATACATGCCAACATACATGCAAACATACATGCACATATATACATACATGCATACATGACAACATACATCCATACATACATACATACATACATACATCTATGACAACATACATACAAACATACATAAATGCAAACATACATACATACATACATGCAAACCTACATACATGCAAACATACACACATGCAAACATACATACATACATATATATTCATGCAAATATACATACAAACATGCACATATATACATACATGCAAACATGCATGCACATATATACATACATACATACATGACAACATACATACATACATACATACATACATACATGCAACCATACATGCAAACATACATTCATGCATCATTGGGGTACAAACTGTATTCTGCAGATGATTTGCACCTAAATGGAAGGGGGTCCGCTGTGCTGGGGGAGAGAATTCTAGCTGGGGTGGCGGAGTATTTAAACTAGGGCTGAGGAGGGAGGCCAATGTAGGAAATAAAGGGGTAGTTAGGTTAGAGAGGGGTCAGACTATATTGGTGGGGGGAGAAACAGACGGTGGGGAGAGGACTAGGCAACAAGATAAGGAGATCCTTTCGTTACAAAACAGCAGTGAAAATAAAAAGGCCCAAATGTCAAATAATCACATTTCTGATACTGAAAGTGAAACATTTAAAGGCAAGTTAAAGAGGCTCTGTCACCAGATTTTGCAACCCCTATCTGCTATTGCAGCAGATAGGCGCTGCAATGTAGATTACAGTAACGTTTTTATTTTTTAAAAACGAGCATTTTTGGCCAAGTTATGACCATTTTTGTAGTTATGCAAATGAGGCTTGCAAAAGTCCAAGTGGGTGTGTTTAAAAGTAAAAGTCCAAGTGGGCGTGTATTATGTGCGTACATCGGGGCGTTTTTAATACTTTTACTAGCTGGGCGCTCTGATGAGAAGTATCATCCACTTCTCTTCAGAACGCCCAGCTTCTGGCAGTGCAGATCTGTGACGTCACTCACAGGTCCTGCATCGTGTCAGACGAGCGAGGACACATCGGCACCAGAGGCTTCAGTTGATTCTGCAGCAGCATCAGCGTTAGCAGGTAAGTCGATGTAGCTACTTACCTGCTGATGCTGCTGCAGAATCATCTGTAGCCTCTGGTGCCGATGTGTCCTCGCTCGTCTGACACGATGCAGGACCTGGGGAAGTGACGTCACAGCGTGATCTCTCGAGAACACGCTGTGTCTGCACTGCCAGAAGCTGGGCGTTCTGAAGAGAAGTGGATGACACTTCTCATCAGAACGCCCAGCTAGCAAAAGTATTAAAAACGCCCCGATGTACGCCCATAATACACGCCCACTTGGACTTTTACTTTTAGGGTATGTTCACATGAGGGCATCCGTTACGGCTGAAATTACGGGGATGTTTCAGCCTGAAAACATCCCCGTAATTTCAGCCGTACCGGCATGTGCAGGCGCTTGAATGCCGTGTCCATTACGGCCGTAATTAGCGCTGCTATTCATTGGAGTCAATGAATAACGGCTCCAATTACGGCCAAAGAAGTGACAGGTCACTTCTTTGACGCGGGCGTCTATTTACGCGCCGTCATTTGACAGCGTCGCGTAAATATACGCCTCGTGTGAACAGACAAACGTCTGCCCATTGCTTTCAATGGGCAGATGTTTGTCAGCGCTATTGAGGCGCTATTTTCAGACGTAATTCGGGGCAAAAACGCCCGATTTACGTCCGTAAATAGGCCGTGTGAACATACCCTTAAACACACCCACTTGGACTTTTGCAAGCCTCATTTGCATAACTACAAAAATGGTCATAACTTGGCCAAAAATGCTCGTTTTTAAAAAATAAAAACGTTACTGTAATCTACATTGCAGCGCCTATCTGCTGCAATAGCAGACAGGGGTTGCAAAATCTGGTGACAGAGCCTCTTTAAAGTGTATGTTCACAAATGCCAGAAGTCTAGCAAGCAAAATGGGGGAGCTGGAGGCCTTAATACTGGAAGAAGATATAGATATAGTTGGTGTTGCTGAAACATGGCTGGACTCTTCACATGACTGGGCTGTAAATCTACAGGGTTTTACACTGTTTCGGAAAGACAGGGCAAATAGGAAAGGCGGTGGTGTATGTCTGTATGTGAGAAGCGATATGAAGGTGAGTGTAAATGAGACATTAGAGGGTGAAGACTGTGAGGAGGTTGAAACCTTGTGGGTGGAATTACAAAGGGAAGTAAACACTGAAAAAATTACTTTGGTGTAATCTATAGACCCCCCAATATAACTGAAGAGATAGAAGGTCAAATATATAAACAAATGGAGCGGGCTGCACAGGCGGGTACTGTTGTGATAATGGGAGATTTTAATTATCGGGATATTAATTGGTGTCATGGTTCGGCTTCAACTGCAAAGGGGAGACATTTCCTCAACCTGTTGCAGGAAAATTTTATGTGCCAGTTTGTGGAAGACCCGACTAGAGGTGAAGCTCTGTTGGATCTGGTCATTTCTAATAATGCAGAGCTTGTTGGGAATGTCAATGTTTGTGAAAACCTTGGTAACAGTGATCATAATATAGTTATATTTTACCTATACTGTAAAAAACAAACGCAGGCTGGGAGGGCAAAAACATTTAATTTTAAGAAAGCCAATTTCCCCAGGATGAGGGCTGCAATTCAGGATATAGACTGGGAAGAACTAATGTCAAATAATGGGACAAATGATAAATGGGAGATTTTCAAATCTACTTTGAGTTATTATAGTGCAAAATGTATTCCTACAGGTAACAAGTATAAACGACTAAAATTAAACCCCACATGGCTTACACCTTCTGTAAAAAGGGCAATACATGACAAAAAAAGGGCATTTAAAAAATACAAATCTGAGGGTACATCTGCAGCCTTTGTAAAATATAAAGAGCTTAATAAAATCTGTAAAAAGATAATAAAATCAGCAAAAATACAAAATGAAAGGCAGGTGGCCAAGGACAGTAAAACAAATCCTAAAAAATTCTTCAAGCATATAAATGCAAAAAAGCCCAGGTCTGAACATGTAGGACCCTTAGATAGTGGTAATGGGGAGTTGGTCACAGGGGATCAAGAGAAGGCAGAGTTACTAAATGGGTTCTTCCGCTCTGTATATACAACAGAAGAAGGAGCAGCTGATGTAGCCGCTGCCGGTGCTGTTAATATATCAGTTGATATACTGAATTGGATGAATGTAGATATGGTCCAAGCTAAATGAAATAAAATAAATGTACACAAGGCCCCGGGACCAGATGGGTTACACCCTAGAGTTCTTAAAGAGCTTAGTTCAGTTATTTCTGTCCCCCTCTTAATAATATTTAGAGAGTCTCTCATGAGTGGTATAGTGCCAAGGGACTGGCGCAGGGCAAATGTGGTGCCTATTTTCAAAAAGGGCTCTAGGTCTTCGCCGGGTGATTATAGACCAGTAAGCTTAACATCAATTGTGGGGAAAATGTTTGAGGGGCTATTGAGGGACTATATACAGAATTATGTGACAATAAATAGTATTATAAGTGACAGCCAGCATGGTTTTACAAAGGACAGAAGCTGTCAAACCAACCTGATTTGTTTTTATGAAGAGGTAAGCAGAAGCCTAGACAGAGGGGCCGCTGTGGATATAGTGTTTTTGGACTTTGCAAAGGCATTTGACACTGTCCCTCATAGACATCTAATGGGTAAATTAAGGACTATAGGTTTAGAAAGTATAGTTTGTAATTGGATTGAGAATTGGCTCAAGGACCGTATCCAGAGAGTTGTGGTCAATGATTCCTACTCTGAAGGGTCCCCAGTTATAAGTGGTGTACCCCAGGGTTCAGTGCTGGGACCACTATTATTCAACTTATTTATTAATGATATAGAGGATGGGATTAATAGCACTATTTCTATTTTTGCAGATGACACCAAGCTATGCAATATAGTTCAGACTATGGAAGATGTTTGTGAATTGCAGGCAAACAAACTAAGTGTTTGGGCGTCCACTTGGCAAATGAAGTTTAATGTAGATAAATGTAAAGTTATGCATCTGGGTACGAAAAACCTGCAAGCATCATATGTCCTAGGGGGAGCTACACTGGGGGAGTCAATTGTTGAGAAGGATCTGGGTGTACTTGTAAATCATAAACTAAATTTCAGCATGCAGTGTCAATCAGCTGCTTCAAAGGCCAGCAAAATATTGTCGTGTATCAAAAGAGGCATGGACTCGCGGGACAGGGATGTAATATTACCACTTTACAAAGCATTAGTGAGGCCTCATCTAGAATATGCAGTCCAGTTCTGGGCTCCAGTTCATAGAAAGGATGCCCTGGAGTTGGAAAAAATACAAAGAAGAGCAACGAAGCTAATAAGGGGCATGGAGAATCTAAGTTATGAGGAAAGATTAAAAGAACTAAACCTATTTAGCCTTGAGAAAAGACGACTAAGGGGGGACATGATTAACTTATATAAATATATGAATGGCGCATACAAAAAATATGGTGAAATCCTGTTCCATGTAAAACCCCCTCAAAAAACAAGGGGGCACTCCCTCCGTCTGGAGAAAAAAAGGTTTAACTTGCAGAGGCGACAAGCCTTCTTTACTGTGAGAACTGTGAATCTATGGAATAGTCTACCGCAGGAGCTGGTCGCAGCAGGGACAGTAGATGGCTTTAAAAAAGGCTTAGATAATTTCCTAGAACAAAAAAATATTAACTGCTATGTGTAGAAATTTTTTACTTCCCCTTTCCCATCCCACTTCCCCTTTCGCATCCCTTGGTTGAACTTGATGGACATGTGTCTTTTTTCAACCGTACAAACTATGTAACTATGTAACTATGTAACTATATGCAAACATACATACATGCAAACATACATACAAACATACATTCATGCAAACATACATACATGCAAACATATATACATACATGCAAATATATACATGCAAATATACATACACACATGCACATATATACATACATGCCAACATACATGCAAACATACATGCACATACATACATACATACATACATGACAACATACATACATGCAAACATACATGAATGCAAACATACATACATGCAAACATACATACATGCAAACATACACACATGCAAACATACATACATACATATACAGTGAAGGAAATAAGTATTTGATCCCTTGCTGATTTTGTAAGTTTGCCCACTGTCAAAGTCATGAACAGTCTAGAATTTTTAGGCTAGGTTAATTTTACCAGTGAGAGATAGATTATATAAAAAAAATAAAAAAAATAACATAGTCAAAATGATATATATTTATTTGCATTGTGCACAGAGAAATAAGTATTTGATCTCCTACCAACCATTAAGAGTTCAGCCTCCTCCAGACCAGTTACACGCTCCAAATCAACTTGGCGCCTGCATTAAAGACAGCTGTCTTAAATGGTCACCTGTATAAAAGACTCCTGTCCACAGACTCAATTAATCAGTCTGACTCTAACATCTACAACATGGGCAAGACCAAAGAGCTTTCTAAGGATGTCAGGGACAAGATCATAGACCTGCACAAGGCTGGAATGGGCTACAAAACCATAAGTAAGACGCTGGGTGAGAAGGAGACAACTGTTGGTGCAATAGTAAGAAAATGGAAGACATACAAAATGACTGTCAATCGACATCGATCTGGGGCTCCATGCAAAATCTCACCTCGTGGGGTATCCTTGATCCTGAGGAAGGTGAGAGCTCAGCCAAAAACTACACGGGGGGAACTTGTTAATGATCTCAAGGCAGCTGGGACCACAGTCACCAAGAAAACCATTGGTAACACATTACGCCGTAATGGATTAAAATCCTGCAGTGCCCACAAGGTCCCCTTGCTAAAGAAGGCACATGAACAGGCCCGTCTGAAGTTTGCAAATGAACATCTGGATGATTCTGAGAGTGATTGGGAGAAGGTGCTGTGGTCAGATGAGACTAAAATTGAGCTCTTTGGCATTAACTCAACTCGCCGTGTTTGGAGGAAGAGAAATGCTGCCTATGACCCAAAGAACACCGTCCCCACTGTCAAGCATGGAGGTGGAAACATTATGTTTTGGGGGTGTTTCTCTGCTAAGGGTACTGGACTACTTCACCGCATCAATAGGAGAATGGATGGAGCCATGTACCGTCAAATCCTGAGTGACAACCTCCTTCCCTCCACCAGGACATTAACCCCTTCCCGACATTTGACGTACATGTACGTCATGGAAAGCATTGACTTCCCGCAAAATGCCGTACATGTACGTCAAACGTTTGGCACCGGCTCAGAAGCTGAGTCGGTGCCATCATCGTCGGATCTCAGCTGTATCTTACAGCTGACATCCGACTGTAACGGCGGGGACCGAAATTAGCTTCGATCCCCGCCATTAACCCCTTAAGTGCAGCGCTCAAACGCGATCGCTGCACTTAAGGTGTTTGCAGCTCATCGGAGCCCCAGCAATGAAATTGCCGGGGTTCCGGTAGCTGCAATGGCAACCGGAGGCCTAATACTGGCCTCCCGGTCTGCCTAGCACCGAAGCCGGTCAAGATCCGCCCGGCGGCGGAGCCTGATCGGCTTCCGTAGCTGCCGGCAAGATGGCGCCGGGTCAGGAGCTGATCCGGCGTCATCAGCGGTGGAGGTCAGCTGTACTGTACATCCACCTGTAACGGCAGGAACCGGAGCTAGCTCCGATCCCTGCCATTAACCCCTTCGATGCAGCAATCGAAAGCGATTGCTGCATCGTAGCGGTTACAAGCAGATCGCCAGCCCTGACAGGCAATCGGGACTGGCGACTGCTGTTATGGCAACAGGAGACACAATGGTCTCCTGCTCTGCCATTACGGAAGCCGAATTAGGCCCCGCCGGGAGGCGAAGCCTAAACGGCTTGCTGTCAGTGAATGACTGACAGATCTAATACATTGCACTACATAGGTAGTGCAATGTATTAGAAAAAAAAAATCTGACCGTTGGACCTTCAAGTCCCCTAGTGGGACTTGAGAAAAAGTGTAAAAAAAGTATAAAAAAGTGTAAAAAAAAGTGCACAAAATAAAAGTTTGAAAACAATAAAAGTTTCAAGTAATCAAATAACACACAATCCCCCTTTTACTCTTATCAAGTCCTTTATTATTGAAAAATAATAATAAACCATATGTATTTGGTATCGCCGCGACCGTAACGACCGGAGGTATCAAAATATTATATCATTTATTGCACGCGGTGAACAGCGTAAAAAAAACCCGGAAAAAACGTTACCAGAGTTTCTGTTTTTTGGTCACTTTGCCCTACAAATATTACAATAAAAAGTGATCAAAAAGTCGCACGTATCCAAAAATGGTACCTATAAAAACTATAGCTCGTCCCGCAAAAAACAAGCCCTCATACAACTCAGTCGACAAAAAAATTAAAACGTTATGGTTCTCACAACTTGGCGACAGAAAAAATACATTCTTTTTACAAAAGTAATTTTATTGTGCAAAAAGTTGTAAAACATAAAAAAGTGCTATAAAATAGGTATCGCCGGAATCGTACTGACCCGCAGAATAAAGTTAACATGTAGTTTATAATGCGTGGTGAACGCTGTATAAAAAAAAAACAAAAAAAGCTGTGCCAGAATTGCGTTTTTTTGTTTACCTGGCATCCCAAAAAATAGGATAAAAGGTGATCAAAAAGTTGCATGTACCCCAAAATGGTACCAATAATAACTACAGCTCGTCCCGCAACAAACCAGCCCTCATACCGCTACGTCTATGAAAAATAAAATTAGTTATGGCTCCAATAAGTCAGGAAATAAAAAAATATGCAGTTGTGCCCGAGGGGAACATTTCTTCTGTTTGAAGAGGCGATTTATCAAGGACCTAAAATTAGGGAACCAGGAAGGGGAGGGCCCAAACATATACGCTGGAAGCGACGGTGCCCGTATTATACCAGGATAATACTTTCCCAGCAAAATTCCCCAAACTACAAAGGCGCGGAGTGTGGACCAAAAGGGGGATAAGAAATGACACCATTTATCAGTGCGACACTGGCCTGTGCGGAAAGGATTGCTTCACAGCGTAACACACATCTATGGATTATTTTTATTTTTTATACCACCTGACTATGCCCCTTATATACTCCGCCCCGCTTACATGTACCCCCACATTATAAAACACCAGCAATACTCAAACAAATATAGTACCAAGCAAAATCCGCTCTCCAAAAGCCAAATGGTGCTCCCTCGGCCCTGAACCCTACAGCGTCCCCAAACAGCAGTTTCCTTCAACATATATGGCATCGTCATACCCGGGAGAACCCTTTTAACAATTTTTGGGGTGTGTGTCTCCAGCGTCATAAGCTGGGCATGACATATTTGCCACTGAATGGCATATCTAGGGAAAAATATTAATTTTTAATTTGCACCATCCGCAGCGCATTCATTTATGGAAAAGACCTGTGGGGTGAAAATGCTCACTTCACCCCTTAATTAATGCCTTGAGGGGTGCAGTTCCATAGTGGGGGTCACTTATCAGGGGTTTCTTTTTATTATTTCACATCAGAGCCTCTGCAGTTGTGAACCAATACTTTGTAAATCGCCAAATTAGGCCTCCACTCCGCATGGTACTCTTCACTTCTGAGCCCTGTCATATGTCCAGACAAAAGATTAGGGCCACATGTAGGGTGTTTCTAAAACCGGGAAACACCGCATAATAATTAGAGAGCTGTCTTGTTATGGTGGCACAAGCCGGGCACCACATATTGTCATATCTATGGAAAAAAATCCCATTTTCACTCTGCAACATTGAGCGCACACTAATTTCTACAAAACACCTGCAGGGTTAAAATGCTTACTACACCCCTTGGTAAATGCATTGAGGGGTGTAGTTTCCAAAATGGGGTCACTTCTGGGGGGTTTCCACTGTTTTGGGCCCACAGGTGCCCAGAAACCAATCCAGCAACATCTGCACTCCAAATGGCGGCCCTTCCCATCTGAGCCCTGCGGTTTGCCCAAACAGCAGTTTATGACCACATATGGGGTATTGCCGTACTCGGGAGAAATAGCTTTACAAATGTTGGGTTCTTTTTTTCCTTTATTTGTTGAGAAAATGAAAAAATTTGCGCTAAAGCTACGTCTTATTGAAGAAAAAGGACTGTTTTTATTTTCACTGCCTAATTCTAATAAATTCTATGAAACATCTGTGGGGTCAAAATGCTCACTACACCCCTAGATGAATTCCTCAAGAGGTGTAGTTTCCTAAATGGAGTCCCTTTTTGGGCGTTTTCATTGTTTTGTCCCCTCAGGGGCTTTGCAAATGTGACCTGGCCTCCGCAAATCATTCCTGCTAAATGTGATCTCAAAAAGTCAAATAGTGCTCTTTCCCTTCTAAGCCCTGCCGTGTGTCCAAACAGCCGTTTATTACCACATGTGGGGTATTGTTTTACTCGGGAGAAATTGCTTTACAAATTTTGTGGTGCTTTTTCTGCTTCAGTCCTTCTGGAAATGAGAAAAAATTAGCTAAACCTACATTTTCTTTGAAAAAATGTAGATTATTATTTTCAGGGCCTACTTCCAATAATTTCTGCAAAAAAACTGTGGTGTCAAATCGCTCACTATACCCCTAGATAATTTCCTCAATGGGTGTTGTTTCCAAAATGGGGTCACTTGTGGGGGGTTTCCACTGTTTTATCCCCTCAGGGGCTTTGTAAATGTGACATGGCCTCCGCAAACCATTCCTGCTAAATTTGAGTTCCAAAAGCCAAATGGCGCTCTTTCCCTTCTCAGCCTCGCCGTGTGTCCAAACAGCCGTTTATTACCACATGTGGGGTACTGTTTTACTCGGGAGAAATTTCTTTACAAATTTTATGGTGATTTTTCTCCTTTAGTCCTTGTGGAAATGAAAAAAAATTAGCTAAACCTACATTTTATTTGAAAAAATGTAGATTTTCATTTTCACAGCCTACTTGCAAAAATTTCTGCAAAAAACCTGTGGGGTCAAAATGCTCACTATACCCCTAGATAATTTCCTCAAGGGGTTTAGTTTCCAAAATGGGGTCACTTGTGGGGGGTTTCCACTGTTTTGTCCCCTCAGGGACTTCGTAAATGTGACATGGCCTCCGCAAACCATTCCTGCTAAATGTGAACTCCAAAAGCCAAATAGTGCTCTTTCCCTTCTCAGCCACGCCGTGTCTCCAAACAACCGTTTATTACCACATGTGAGGTATTGTTTTACTCGGGAGAAATTGCTTTACAAATTTTGCGGTGCTTTTTCTCCTTTAGTCCTTGTGGAAATGAGAAAAAAAATCGCTAAACCTACATTTTCTTTGAAGAAATGTTGATTTTAATTTTCACGGCCTACTTCCAATAATTTCTGTAAAAAACCTGTGCGGTCAAAAATGCTCACTACACCCCTAGATAATTTCCTTGAGGTGTCTAGTTTCCCAGATGGGGTCACTTTTGGGGGATTTTGACTGTTTTGGCACCGCAAGAGCCCTTCAAACCTGACATGGTGCCTAAAATATATTCTAACAAAAATAAGGCCCCAAAATCCACTAGGTGCTCCTTTGCTTCTGAGGCCGGTGCTTAAGTCCAGTAGCACGCTACGGCCACATGTGGGATATTTCCTAAAACTTCAGAAACTGGGCAACAAATATTGAGTTGCATTTCTCTGGTAAAACCTTCTGTGTTATAAAAAAAATTGTATTAAAAATGTATTTCTGCAGAAAAATATGAAATTTGTAAATTTCACCTCTACTTTGCTTTAATTCCTGTGAAATGTTTAAAGGGTTAAGACATTTTCTAAATGCTGTTTTGAATACTTTGAGGGGTGAAGTTTTTAAAATGGGGTGACTTTTTTTGGGTTTCTAATATATAAGGCCCTCAAAACCACTTCACAACTGAACTGGCCCCTGTAAAAATAGCCTTTTGAAATTTTCTTGAAAATGTGAGAAATTGCTGCTAAAGTTCTAAGCCTTGTGAGGTCATAGAAAAATAAAAGGATGTTCAAAAAACGATGCCAATCTAAAGTAGACATATGGGTGATGTTAATTAGCAACAATTTTGTGTGGTATAACTGCCTGTCTTACAAGCAGATACATTTAAATTGAGAAAAATGCTAATTTTTGCAATTTTTCGCTAATTTTTGGTGTTTTTCACAATTAAATACTGAACATATCGAGCAAATTTTGCCAGTAACATAAAGTCCAATGTGTCACGAGAAAACAATCTCAGAATCGCTTGGATAGGTGAAAGCATTCCGGAGTTATTACCACATAAAGTGACACATGTCAGATTTGAAAAATGAGGCTCTGTCAGGAAGGTCAAAAGTGGCTAAAGAGGGAAGGGGTTAAAAATGGCTCGTGGCTGGGTCTTCCAGCACGACAATGACCCGAAACATACAGCCAAGGCAACAAAGGAGTGGCTCAAAAAGAAGCAAATTAAGGTCATGGAGTGGCCTAGCCAGTCTCCAGACCTCAATCCCATCGAAAACTTATGGAGGGAGCTGAAGATCCGAGTTGCCAAGCGACAGATGATCTGCAAAGAGAAGTGGTCCAAAATTCCATCTAACTTGTGTGCAAACCTCATCATCAACTACAAAAAACGTCTGACTGTGCTTGCCAACAAGGGTTTTGCCACCAAGTATTAAGTCTTGTTTGACAAAGGGATCAAATACTTATTTCTCTGTGCACAATGAAAATAAATATATATAATTTTGACAATGTGATTTTCTTTTTTTTTTTTTTATATAATCTATCTCTCACTGGTAAAATTAACCTAGCCTAAAAATTCTAGACTATGTAGAAATATCCGGCACACAAACAAATGTGGTTCAATTTTCCGATTTTATAAAATTTGATGCCATGGGCAATGTGCGTGCAACGTTTCGGTTCAACGACCTTCGTCAGGCACTAGATCCCACTTGGCGTATGATTCTTGAGTTATATCGAGCTGCAGTCAGTATGGCGGCTTGCCGCTTTGTTTTGAGCGCCAAAACAAAGCAGCAAGCCGCCATACTGACTGCAGCGCGATATAACTCAAGAATCATACGCCAAGTGGGATCTAGTGCCTGACGAAGGTCGTTGAACCGAAACGTTGCACGCACATTGCCCATGGCATCAACTTTAATAAAATCGGAAAATTGAACCACATTTGTTTGTGTGCCGGATATTTCTACATATACAGTTGGGTTGGGACCCTATCCGTGCACCTCCTTCTATCTTGTGCGCTCTGAACCAATACAGACTAAAAATTCTAGACTGTTCATGTCTTTGACAGTGGGCAAACTTACAAAATCAGCAAGGGATCAAATACTTATTTCCTTCACTGTATATACCTGCAAATATACATACAAACATGCACATATATACATACATGCCAACATACATGCAAACATACATGCACATATATACATACATGCATACAAGCGCCTCATGACTTACACACTATCCCTCCATGTTTCACACACTTGCATCCCATTATTCATTTATTTTTTAGGCACTTTACTCATTACTGCCCCCTATATTTCACTTACATTATTACACTTGCACATACACTATTCATTTATTATTTCTTACTACACATCCCATGCACCACATACCACTCCCCTCAAGACTAGTGGGAGTGGCTATTATTATTTAAAGCACCTGCTCACTCGCCTTCATCAGCGTTTCTGACCTGGCTGTGTCCATTTGTAAGTATGGCCTTTTTCGGTGTTTTTGCATAAATGTCCTTGTTTTTATCTGTTTTGTCTGTACATCAGGAGCTTTTCGCTCCAGTTAGGGACTCGCAAGTCTGGGGATCCTTGTCGTGGATTGCGAGCTTGCGTCCTTTTGGCCAAAATGATCACTAATACCCCAGGTATTTTTCATTATTACTTATATTCGCTTCTTTTGGACACAGCCAGGTCTTTGATGCTGGGAGAGCATGGTGTGTTGTTGTTTGGCCTAGCAAGCAGGGTAGCCCGCTCTATGAATTATCAAGGCGTCACAAATAGGCTTCTACCTGGCTAGACACGTTGCGCCTCATGACTTACACACTATCCCTCCATGTTTCACACACTTGCATCCCATTATTCATTTATTTTTTAGGCACTTTACTCATTACTGCCCCCTATATTTCACTTACATTATTACACTTGCACATACACTATTCATTTATTATTTCTTACTACACATCCCATGCACCACATACCACTCCCCTCAAGACTAGTGGGAGTGGCTATTATTATTTAAAGCACCTGCTCACTCGCCTTCATCAGCGTTTCTGACCTGGCTGTGTCCATTTGTAAGTATGGCCTTTTTCGGTGTTTTTGCATAAATGTCCTTGTTTTTATCTGTTTTGTCTGTACATCAGGAGCTTTTCGCTCCAGTTAGGGACTCGCAAGTCTGGGGATCCTTGTCGTGGATTGCGAGCTTGCGTCCTTTTGGCCAAAATGATCACTAATACCCCAGGTATTTTTCATTATTACTTATATTCGCTTCTTTTGGAAACAGCCAGGTCTTTGATGCTGGGAGAGCATGGTGTGTTGTTGTTTGGCCTAGCAAGCAGGGTAGCCCGCTCTATGAATTATCAAGGCGTCACAAATAGGCTTCTACCTGGCTAGACACGTTGCGCCTCATGACTTACACACTATCCCTCCATGTTTCACACACTTGCATCCCATTATTCATTTATTTTTTAGGCACTTTACTCATTACTGCCCCCTATATTTCACTTACATTATTACACTTGCACATACACTATTCATTTATTATTTCTTACTACACATCCCATGCACCACATACCACTCCTCTCAAGACTAGTGGGAGTGGCTATTATTATTTAAAGCACCTGCTCACTCGCCTTCATCAGTGTTTCTGACCTGGCTGTGTCCATTTGTAAGTATGGCCTTTTTCGGTGTTTATACATGCATACATGACAACATACATACATACATACTGCATACATACATACATGACAACATACATACATGCCAACATACATACATACATGCCAAAAAAAAAAAATACGTTCATACTTACTTTCCTCCTGTCCGGCCTCCAGCGATGATGTTTCATCCATGTCGCCGCTGCAGCCTGTGATTGGCTGCAGAGGCGGTCACGTGGGATGAAGCATCATCCTGACGTGCGTGACCGCCACTACAGCCTGTGCAGCGGCGAAAGGGATAAAACGTCATCGCTGGAGTCCGGACAGGAGGAAAGTAAGTACGAACGTATTATTTTTATTTTTTTATTACATTAAAATTGTATTTTCCGCGCGCCGAGCATGTACTGTCAAGGTTGCTGAAAGAGTTAGTGCAGCCCATTAACTCTATCAGCACCCTGGACAGTAGCATGCTCGGCGCACGGAAGTGACAGGTTTGGTCCGAACTAGTTCGGTCCGAATCGAACTTTTTAGTGAAATTCGGCGAACTAGCCGAACCGAACTTTTGATAAGTTCGCTCATCTCTAATTTTGACCCCACAGATTTTATTAGAATTTGTATGTCAAAATAAAAAATGCATATTATTTTCCAATAAGATGTTATTTAGCTAAAAAGAAAATCAATTTCCACAAGGAATAAAGAAGAAAAAGCCACCAACATTTGTAAAGCAACTTCTCCAGTATGGAAATACCCCATATGTCGTCATAAACTGCAGTTTGGGCACATGGCAGGGCTCAGAAGGGAAGAAGCGCCATTTGGCTTTTGGAGTGCAGATTTTGCTGGATTGGTTTCTTGGTGCCATGTCGCATTTGCAAAGCCCCTTAAGGTAACAGTACAATGGAAACTTCCCAAAAGTGACTTCATTTGGGAAACTACACGCCTTGAGAAATTCATCTAGCATTTTTACCCCAAAGGTGCTTCATAGATTTTGTTAGAATTTGGACGTGAAAATAAAAAACTAATTTTTTTCCAATAAGATGTCATTTTCGCTGAAAAAAAAACGAGGAAGGAATAAAGAAGAAAAAGCCCCCAAGATTTGTAAAACAACTTCTCCAGAGTATGGAAATACCCCATATGTGGTAATAAACTGCTTTTTGGGCAGATAATATGCATTTTTATTTTTCCAAAGCCCCTGTGGGACCAAAACTTTGGAAACTTCCCAAAAGTGACTCCATTTTGGAAGCTATACCCCTTGACGAATTTATCTAGGGGTGTAGTGAGCATTTTGACCCCAGAGGACTTTTATAGATTTTATTAGAATTGGACAGTGAAAATAAAAATTTAATTTTTTTCCAATAAGACTTAGATTTAGCGCAACATTTTTATTTTCTTAACGAAAAATGGAGAAAAAACACCTCAACATTTGTAAAGCAAGTTCTCCCGAATATGGCAATACCTAATATGTGGTAATAAACTACTGTTTGGGTACATGGTAGAGGTCAGAAGTGAAGGAGCACCATTTGGCTTTTGGAGTGCAGATTTTGCTAGATTGGTTTCGGGACGCAATGTCGCATTTGCAAAGCCTCTATGGTACCAAAACAGTGGAAACCCACCAGAAGTGACCTCATTTTGGAAATTACACCCCTCAAGTTATTCACCTAGTGATGTAGTCAGCATGTTAGCCCTGCAGGTGTTTTCCAGAAATTAGTGTACACTCAATGTTGCAGAGTGAAAATGGCAATTTTTCCATAGCTATGCCAATATGTGGTACCCAGCTTGTGCCACCATGAAAAGACAGCTCTCTAACTATTATGCTGTGATTCCCAGATTTAGAAATATCCTACATCTGGCCCTAATCTTTTGCTTGGACATTCGACAGAGCTCAGGACGGAAAATGTACAATGCAAAATTGAGGCCTAATTTGTCGACAAAGTAGTGAGCATTTTTACCCACAGGTCTTTTCTATAAATTAATGCGCTACAAATGGTGCAAAGTAAAATTGCAATTTTTCCCTAGATATGCCATTTCAGTGGCAAATATGTTGTGCCCAGCTTGTGCCACTGGAGACACACAACCCAAAAATTGTTAAAAGGGTTCTCTCGGGTATATTTGTGTAAGTAAACTGCTTTTTGGGCACACTGTAGGGCTCAGAAGGGAGGGAGCGCCCATTTGGAGTTTTCTTGGTAGTAGTTTTGTTTGGAGTATTACTCGTGTTTCAGTTTATAACGTGGGGGTACATGAAAGCTGTGCGGAGTACATCAGGGCATAATAATTGGGTAAAAAAGAAAAAAACAATAATCCATAGATGTGTGTTACGCTGTCAAGTAATCTTTTATGCACAGGCCAGTGTCGCACTGATAAATGGTGTCATTTCTTATCCCCATTTTGGTACACACTCTGCACCTCTGCAGTTTGGGGAATTTTGCTGGGAAGTGTTCTGGTATAATGCAGGTGTCCTCGCTTCCAGAAGATATGTTTGGGCCCTCCCATTCCTGGTTCCCTAATTTTATTTTACTTTTATTAGAGACGTAGTGGATGAGGGCTGTTTTGTTGCGGGACCAGCTGTCATTTTTACTGCTACCATTTTGAGGTACATGAGACTTTTTGATCACTTTTTATCCTATTTTTGGGAGGCAAGGTGACCAAAAAACAGCAATTCTGGCAGAGTTTTCTAATTTTTTTTATGCAGCGTTCGCCATGAATTATAAATTACATGTTACGTTTATTGTGCGGGTCGGTACGATTCCGGCGATACCAAATTTATAGCACTTTTTTTCTGTTTAGTAAAAATATTTTTTCTGTCACCATGTTCTGAGAGCCATAACGTTTTCATTTTTTCGTTGATGGAGCTATATGAGGGCTTGTTTTTTGCAAGCTGAGCTATAGTTTTTATAGTTTTCATATCATTTTTGCATAAATGCGGCTTTTTAAGCACTTTTTATTCCAATTTTTGGTAGGCAAAGTGACCAAAAAAAAGCAATTCTGGCATTGATCTTTATGTTAATTTTTTACGGCATTCACCACATAGAATAGATAGAAACAAATCAGCAGCACAGGACAATAATTTCTCTCTTAGGTCACAGTCCAAGAGTGACCCCTCAGTCAGGATAGGAAGAAATTGAGACAGCACTCCAAAATATTCAAAAAATAAAGATCCTTTTATTCCACGTGTGTGCAACGTTTCAGCTCAGTACGAGCCTTTCTCATGCTTGAGAAAGGCTCGTACTGAGCTGAAATGTTGCACACACGTGGAATAAAAGGATCTTTATTTTTTGAATATTTTGGAGTGCTGTCTCAATTTCTTCCTATCACCACATAGAATAAATAACATAATATTTTTACAGTTCAGGCCGTTACGGACGCGGCGATACAAAATATGTATGGTTTATATATTTTTTCAATAATAAAGGACTTAATAAGGGAAAATAGGCTATTGTGTTTTATTTTATTACTTGAAACTTTTATTTTATTTTTTACAACTTTTTTTTAACTTTTTTTACATTTATTTTTAGACCCACTATGGGACTTGAAGGTCTAATTTCTGATTTATCTTCTAACACATAGCACTACCTATGTAGCGCAATGTATTAAAACAGTCAGTCGTTCATTGACAGCAAGCCGATTAGGCTAACACCCACGACTGATGACGCAGGCTCAGCTTCTGAGCCAGCTCTTTCTTCCCATCAGTACCGGAAGCCATTTAGGACCCGCCTCCAGGTGGGGCCTAGGAGTCTTCCGTACTAGGCAGATCGGGAGGCCAGTGTTAGGCCTCCGGTTGGCATTGCAGCCATCTGCCCCCTGGCAATTTCGCCACCTGGGGAGGCAATTGGCTACAAACACCTTAAATGCAGCGGTCACTTTTGACTGCTGCATTTAAGGGGTTAACGGCGGACATCAGAGCTAATTTTGGTCCCCACCATTATATCAGGGTGTCAGCTGTAACATACAGCTGACGATAGCACTGACTCAGCTTCTAAATCCGTGCCATCCATTTGTCATATGGATATGGCAATTTGCGGGAAGCACTGGCTTTCCATAACGTATCCATACGACAAATGTCGGGAAGGGGTTAAAGCTGTGATGATTTGGCAATATGGTAGGTATGTGAGAGATGTTGGTAGACTCTTGTCTTGATGTGGACACCTGAGATAATGCTGCACAGACTTTGTAAGTAGGCAGAGCTAATTCTATAAAAGGAGGTGATTTAGTGTGTGCCATGCTTCATTGTTGTTGTTGGCTGCAGAGAGCACGTCAGTGGAGAGTGATGGTCCTTGATTGAGAGAGTACAGTGGAGCATTCTGTCAACTGTGAGGATGAAATACTGCATGGGACTGGCGGCGGAACCGAAACAGCAGAAAGGATTTTGGAAGGAGTTAGTTGTGCAAGCTTTTATTGCTGTTAAGATCCTGCTGGGCGGTATGCACCAGTAACCTTGACCAAAACCGGCTGATCCGAGTGACTTTTGATTGGGAGATCTTGTGTCTGCTGCATGTGGTTACGGACCTCCTCCTAAGGGAAAGAGCTCCTGAACTAAGGCAGGTGGAGGCTGTGGATACTTGTCGAATAGAGAGTGGCCAGAAGCTCAGTCAAGGAGAATGTCTCACGTGTCGTGAGTCTGTGTAACGAAAATGAAATGAGTTGCGCCGTGCGCATTTACAGTTCAAAAACCGCCTGTACCACTTTGAAACTGTAACCGCCAAGGTCCGTTCCAGCTAAAAGACTGCAACCGATAAACCTGGTCCCATTTGTGTATTTAACTATAGTAACCCCATTTGGGAAACTACACCCACAAGAAATCTATCCAGGGATATAGTGAGCACCCCACATGTCTTTTGCAGAATTTATTGGAATTAGGTCGTGAAAATGTAACTCTACACTTTTTCCACTAAATTGTAGAATTTCTTCATTTTTACAATCCATAAAGGAGAAAAACCTCCCACACATTTGTAAAGCAATCTCTCCCTAGTACGGAAATACCCCATATGTGGTTTTAAACTGCTGTTTGGACACACGGTAGGGTACAGAAGGGCAGGAGCACTATTTTTCCTGCAGATTTTGCAGGATTGTTTTTTAGGCGACATGTCATATTTGCAGAACCATTGAGGTACAAGTACAGTAGAAAACACCGAGAAGTCACTCAATTTTTGAAACTACACTCCTCAGGGCATTCATCTAGGGGTGTAGTTAGCATTTTGACCCCACAGGTGTTTCCTAGGTTGATTAGAATTAGGCAGTGAAAATTTAAATTTTTATTTTTTCCAAAAATATCTAGATTTAGCTCCTAATTTTTCCTTTTCACAAGGGGTAATAGGAGAAAAACACCCCAAGATATGTTACGCAATATCTCCCGAGTATGGCAGTAGGGCACATGGCAGGGCTCAAAAAAGGAAGGAGTGCTATTTGGCATTTGGAGCTCACATTTTACTGGATAGCTTTCGAGCGCCATACAATATTTTCAAAGCCCCTGAGGTACCAGAGTACAGTGATAAAAGCCCAGAGAAGTGAGCCAATTTTGGAAACCACACCGCTGAAGGCATTTATCATTTGCCTAGAAGTATGACAGGGCTCAGAATTGAAAGAACACCATGCACATTGGAGTTCTTTATTGGTTATTTTCACAGCAATGTTCCACAATTTCAGGGATCCGAGGTCAAATAGTAAAACAAACCCCCAAGAAGTGACCCAGTTTCGGAAACTACTCCCCTCTTGGCATTTATCAAGTAGGCATTAATGCGTAGCAGATAGTGCAAAGTGAAAATGGCCACTGATTCCATTTAAGTGCACAATATGTTGTGCCCAGTTTGTGCCACTGAAGTCAAATACTTCATAAACTATTAATCGGGTTCTCCCGGGTATGGCGATTTAATATATGTGGACGTAAACTGATGTTTGGGCACACTGTAGGGTTCAGAAGGGAGGGTGCACCATTTGGCATTTGGAGTGCAGATTTTGCTTGGTAGTTGTTCTGTTTGGAGTTTTTCTTTTTTGAAAAATCTCTTTTTATTAAACAGTAAATAATACATAACAAACAGTTATTATTGTGCATGACCAGAAGCAGATAAACAAAGATTGCAAACTTTACAAGACAAACTTTACAAGACAAAAGAATAATAAGAATAAGAATAAGAATAAGAATAATAAATCACCAGTCGGTGACGCGAAGGCAATAGAATCCTGACAAACAAGACTGCCCTCATGAAATCTACTAAATCTTGCACTTTACGAATATTAATAATCTAATAACTGTGAGTGACAGCACATACAATTCATTAAACAATGAATAACAAATGAATAACAATTAAATAACAATTCCAGTACTACAGCACCTTTAATCAATTCTGTATAAAGGAAAACTCACTTCATGCTTCATGCTACCCCAAGATTCAGCATATCGGCCCGGCAAATGACTTACGGAAGGGATGGACATTAGATGTAAAGAAATGTGGAGAGTTGTCTAAACATTACGTAGAACCCGTCTTGCCTATGCACTGGGACAGCCATGGGCTCCACACTTTTAGAAAACGGTCCCTGGTTTGAGTTACCCAAGCTGCCAACTCCTCCATGCGGCAAATATGTTGCATTTTATCCGACCATAGTTCTTCTGTAGGTGGGTTAGTCTGTCTCCAAAATGTGGGAATGAGCAATTTAGCTGCCGAGATCATCTGTGTCGGCAAGTTGTATATGGAGGGTGTAAAGCCAGGCTGAGGCAGCCATAAGAACACTAACTCTGCCGTTAACTTAATCTGCGTAGAGCAGATAGTGTTGATAGCACTCTCAATCCCCTTCCAGAAACTAATTATTCTAGGACAGCTCCACCATATATGTGGGTAAGAACCTGGCCCCTCATGACATCTCCAACAGGTATTGACATTCACTAGACCTATAGAGGCAAGGGATTCAGGCGTCCGATACCATCTCATGACAAGTTTGTAAGAATTCTCCTGTATACGCACACATCTGGAGAAACCGTGAGCATGTTTCAATACATATTCCAATTCAAGTTTGGAAAAGAATTTCCCCAATTCCCTCTCCCAAGCCCCCAAATAATGGGGTTTCTGTTCAGACTTACCCATTAGAAGACCTCTATATAATTTGGACAGAATCTTTGCAGGGGTAGTTGGTAATAGGATGTAATTTTCTAACCATGTCGGATCAGCGTGAGGCGTCCTGGAGACAGCCTTGAACATATCTGTTGTTGCTACATAATCCGCAACTTGTAATGCATTCGGACGCCTCAACCCCTGTTCCTCAAATAGCTGTGCAAGGCTTGGAGGACCCAATGGGTCCAAGAGAACCGATATCTTGACGTTGTTCAGCCTCCTCCAAAAGTCTGCCGTTCTATCAGACTTTCTACCCAGGAAGGACGGTAGAACACTCAGTGGCGCCAGTGGGGAGAGGAGTTTCCCCGTCATGTTCAGAGCTCCTGCAGTATGACATACACGAACCATCCCCTTAGTGATAGGACTCAAATCCCCCCTTTTAGATAACTGCGTCCATCGTGAGAGATGATTAGCATAGAAATACAGTTCCAAGTCAGGAAGCGAAATACCTCCCTGTTCTCTTTTCTGTGAGAGAAGGCTATAGGCTAGTCTGGGGCGTTTAGGATGCCATAAGAAGGATGTAAACAAGGATTTAAAGTTCCGAAAGTAGCTTCTCGGGACCCCAATGGGCAAGGAAGTCAGCAGGTACATGATCTGTGGAAGTATATACGTAGTCAATAAGTTTTTCCTACCAAACCACGAGAGGAATGGCAACTTAAGGGACCCTATTTGTGAACGAATTTTGATAAAGAGGGGTTTGTAATTAATGGAGAACAATTCCCCAAGGTCAGCTGGGATCATAATCCCCAAAAATTTTATGGCTTTGGGAGGCCACTTGAATGGAGTGCAACTTTGCAGTTGTGAGATAGTCTGCGACGAGACGTTAATGTTAAGTGCTTCTGATTTACTAAGGTTAATTTTAAAATTTGATATAAAACCAAATTTGTCAAATAGAGCAACTATATGGGGTATTGCTGATAGTGGGTTAGAAATTAACAAAAGGAGGTCATCAGCAAAAGCCACAATTTTATGTTCTACATCTCCTACTTTTAATCCTCTGACTTCATCAATTTGTCTCATAGTCAACAATAGAGGTTCCATCGTCAGTATGAAAAGAGCTGGGGAGAGCGGGCAGCCCTGACGAGTGCTGTTTTTTATAGAGAAGGGGTCAGACAACAGTCGAAATCAGTCGAAATCAGAATCTAACACTAAGTTCAGATCCCCTCAAACCACCTTCTCCAAACCTCTTAAATAAACGTAGAACCTTTAGCAGCCAGGCTATTTGTTTGTCGTTAGGAGCATACAAACTGGCAATGGTCATTTTTGTATTGCATAGGGACCCTTTCAGGAAGACATATCTGCCCTGTTGATCAATTTTCGAGGACTCTACCTGAAAAGGTAGGTCTTTTTGAATACCTATGGAGACCCCCCTCGAGGCAGATGTGTGAGTGCTGTGGAACCATTGACTGTATGTGGACCTAGGCAAAGTGGGTACAAGGTTGTGTCTAAAGTGTGTCTCCTGAAGCATTAATACCCCTTGCGTATCCTGTCTCAGCATAGAGAAGACCTGGGACCTTTTTTGGGGTGTGCTAAACCCATTTACATTAAGCGTCAAGTAAGTAAGTGGTGACATATTACCCGTCTGACCTTGTCAGCTACTGATCGTGGTGAAGAGAGTAGTACCGGACACAAATAAAACATACAATCAACTATATACATAGAGAACTTGAGAGAAGAAAGTGAGGCTGCACCATATCCTGTGAAATGTGGTATAAATAATGCGCCTCTTATCCCATAGAGGCCGCTGTTCAAGCCATTACATGACAGCCCACGAGTGACATAGTGGGGGGGGGGGAGTAGGTACCCAGCCTTTTGAGATAGGTATGGAGAACACTGACTTCTATGTATAAGTGAATATAGAAATTAAATGAAAACATAACAATATAGCAATATAGCGGTAAAGCAATATATGGAGGGATGAGAGCAGAGAAAAGTGACCCAGAAGGGACCCACACAATACTAAATTGCAACAGATAACGTCCCCGGTGATGAGCACATAACAACAAACCCGTCCGAGTCTTGAAGCTTCTCCCATTACCATGTGGGAGGAATCCCACCACAGGAATTTAAACTGCATTTTCAGTGCATCAATCGTACATCACCAACGCTGAAAATAATATCAATGAGGTAGTCCCATTTCAAGGAGCTCCGGGTATGCAATTCAATCCCCAGACTGAGGTACCGTTCTCTTCCTGCTGCGCGGGGCTTTGAATTTCTGGGGTTTTTGCCACCCATGTGGGTCGGGTACCTTTAGCGAGAGAGTGTCCCTTTGTATCGGCATCCAATCTGGTACAACAATTTTCTCCATGTCCAATTTGGACCAGGCCTTATCAAGATCCTCCGGAGTGCGGATAGTAATTTGCCTTCCCTCTTTTAAAATTGCCAATCCAAATGGGAACAGCCAACGAATGGGAATCTTCTGCAATCTCAGGGCTTCGGTCAGGGGTTTCAACATTCGTCGCTTGGCCAAGGTACTAGCCGCCAAATCCTGAAAGACCATGATCTTGTGGTCCGGAAATTTCAGGTCCGAAGACCCTCTCGCAGCCGTCAAAATGGCCGCCGTATCCAGAAAATTAAGCAGCCCACATATAACATCTCTAGGCGGTTCTTCCTTTGCCGGTTTAGGTCTCAGTGCTCTGTGAGCACGCTCAATTATAACTTGCGCTGCCTTGTCTTGTCCCAATAACAACGTAAATATGTTTCTCACTGTGGGTAAAATATCCTCTGCAGTGATAGACTCCGGAATGCCGCGCAGCCTGATATTCTTCCGCCTGCTGCGGTTTTCCTGATCCTCTAACTGCAAGTATGCCTGGTTCATGTGGGTGAACTGCGAGGCCACTACGGTCTGTAAGGCATCTGCCTGCTGTATAATGGCCGACTGAGTGTCCTCCAATATCGCTACCCTCTGCCCCACGTGTTGAATGTCCATCTTAATAGAGAATAATTATTTCAGGATCGGAGACATTGCACTGGCCAGGGCTTTTTTGAAAAAGGTTCTAGTGATAGGGAGAGGGTCTACCCTGCCTGTGGCATCAGATTGCGTACCTGAGCTGTCTTCATCAGAGTCCTCTCCCCTGATCTCTTCTGACGGGTTCAGCGGTGCCGGCACCATCTTGCTTTTACCCGCCGGGGAAGCATGTTTCTTTTGGAGAAATCTCTCCATCTCCGCTTGAGATTTTCCGACTTTCGGTATCCCCCGGGGTTCACACGACTTTTCTCTATTCGTACGGACCATTTTGTGCAGTTTAATCGCCCTCCAGCTGTAGAAGTCAGTGTCTCTGTGAGGAGCTCCGGGATCAAGCGACCATCACAAAGCACAGCTAGCTCCGCCCCCCTGTTTGGGGTTTTTCTGACATTTCATTTTATAATGTGGGGGCATATGTGAGCTGTGCGGAGTACATCAGTATATAATAAGAGGGTATAATAATGCAGTAAATAAATAATTCATAGATGTTTGGCCAGTGTCGCACTGATAAATGGTGCCCGATCTTATCCGCTTTTGGAATATACTTTGCACTTTTTGTGTCTTCATATTCTGGGAGCCAGAACTTGTTTATTTTTTCTCCACCGGGCTGTGTGAGGGCTAATTTATTGTGGGTCAATTTGTGGATTTCACTTGTACCATTTTGGGGTACATGCGATTTTTTTGATCAGTTTTTATTTAATTTTTTGCGAGCAAGGTAACCAAAAAATGGCAATTCTGGCAATGTTTTTTATTTGTTTTTATGGCGTTCACCATGAGCTATAAATGACATATTAACTTTATTCTGCGGGTTGATAGGATTACGGCGATACCATGTATATCGGTTTTAATGTTTTACAGCGTTATCACATAAATCGTATCTTTTTTAGGCTGCCATATTCTAAGAGCCATAACTTTTTTATTTTTTCATCGACAAAGCTGTGCAAGGGCTTGTTACTTGCGGGACAAGCTGTAGTTTTTATTGGGCTACATGTAACTTTTTGATCACTTTTTATAAAAAAAATTTGGTTTGCGACGTGAGGCTTTAACTGCGTTAGAGAAGAAGCAAAATATAATTTTAAAAGCATCCGATAAGGGTGGGAATATCGTGATTATGATTAGGGAGGATTACAAAAAAGATGTGTGAGGACATACTACTCAACTCAAAAAGTAATGCACTGATAAATCCCAGTGAACTTATTTCCAACTATGGCATGTTTCAATAGTCTATCAAAAATCCACAAGGGTTATCCCCCGTTACGTGGTAGGCCTATTGTGTTAGGCATTAATAATCTAACCCAGGATGTCAGCACATATATTGATGTAGTCCTGCGTCCTTTTGTTCTTAGTCTGACATCTTATGTACGTGATATGATGGACGTACTTAAACAAATTGATGGTATTACTTTGGAAAGAGGAACTATGCTGGCAAGCTTGGATGTAGAGGCATTATATTCCTCGATACCACATGGGCTGGGCTGCCAAGCAGTGGGCTATTTTCTTATGTAAAGAGGCACTCAATATGTGGCTCAAAATGACTTTGTCCTTCAACTACTGCACTTGGTGTTGGAAAGGAACATGTTTGTCTTCGAAGATCGAATTTTCCATCAGCAGCGGGGTACGGCGATGGGGAGTCCAGCAGCACCTACTTATGCTAATCTGTACCTCGGCTGGTGGGAGGACACTCTGGTCATGGAACATGGTTGGACCGGAAGGTTCTGGGCACATATAGATGTGGGGGTTGCACAGCCTGTAACTTTATTCAGACTTGTAAGAAATTCCAAAGTGTCGCCACCTTAACCGGTTAAGGACTAGGCTGTTTTACAGCTAAATGACCAGAGCAAATTTCACAATTTTGCTATGCGCTTCTTTAGATGACTATAACTCTGCAGGTGAATAAAGTTAATCTTTGAATTTTACACTCTTTTTAAAGGACAGATAGGGCTTTGTTTTAGTGGCATTTGTCAGTATATATCATTTTTATTTTTTTCTCTAAAGTGGGCAAAATTGGAAAAAAATGCAAGAATTTAGCAATTGCGCCAGTTTATGCTTGCATTTTTCACACACGGTATGGACCACGGCCAAAATCCATCTCCTTTCACGTTCTTCCACTTCTCCCGTGCATGGGGATACCAAATATGTGTGCCTTATTCGCTGTGCGGGCATGTACCAGGGCTTGGCATAAAAGGAGGCTTTTTGGCCTTTTCGGTCCAGGAATTTTGCATTTGATTTTATAGCCGTATACTGTTTTCTGGGGGGCGTAATGCTGCTGAAACATTAGAAACACCCCATAAATGACTTCATTCACACAAGTAGACCCCACAAGTTTTCCTTCAAGGGGTTTATCATATTTTTAGCAAGTCCAGTTTTCTTCTGAAAGTTTCTTGAATAAGATGGAACAAAATAAAATCAGGACTTTTTTAGCAAATGCGTCAGTTTAGGCTAGTATTTTTCACACACGGTATAGACCACGGCCAAAATTCATCTCCTTTCACGTTCTTCCACTTCTCCCGTGCATGGGGATACCAAATATGTGTGCCTTATTCACTGTGCGGGCATGTGCCAGGGCTTGGCATAAAAGGAGGCTTTTTGGCCTTTTCGGTCCAGGAATTTTGCATTTGATTTTATAGCCGCATACTGTTTTCTGGGGGGCCTAATGCTGCTGAAACATTAGAAACACCCCATAAATGACTTCATTCACACAAGTAGACCCCACAAGGTTTCCTTCAAGGGGTTTATCATATTTTTAGCAAGTCCAGTTTTCTTCTGAAAGTTTCTTGAATAAGATGGAACAAAATAAAATCAGCACTTTTTTAGCAAATGCGTCAGTTTAGGCTAGTATTTTTCACACACGGTATAGACCACGGCCAAAATTCATCTCCTTTCACGTTCTTCCACTTCTCCCGTGCATGGGGATACCAAATATGTGTGCCTTATTCACTGTGCGGGCATGTGCCAGGGCTTGGCATAAAAGGAGGCTTTTTGGTCCAGGAATTCTGCACTTGATTTTATAGCAGCATACTGTTTTCTGGGGGGTGTAATGCTGCTGAAAGATTAGAAACACCCCATAAATGACTTCATTCACACAAGTAGACCCCACAAGGTTTTCTTCAAGGGGTTTATCATATTTTTAGACAGTCCAGTTTTCTTCTGAAAGTTTCTTGAATAAGATGGATCAAAATAAAATTAGCTTTTTTTTTTAGCAAATGCGTCAGTTTATGCTAGCATTTTTCACACACAGCATAGACCACGGACAAAATTCATCGCATTTCACATTCTTCCTCTTCTCCCGTGCATGGGGATACCAAATATGTGGCCTTATTTATCACATAGAGATGTAGGAGGGCGGAGGATAGAAGAAGATTATTTCACATATCGCTTTTTTTCAAAGCTGGTTTTACAAAACTCAACAGAGTTTCTATAACACTTCCAAAATATCTGCTCTTGAAGCAGAAATCCCAAAATATTCATCTAGGGGTATAATGGGAATTTATTTTTTGGGGTTTTCTAAAATAAGAAATTTCAGGTTAATGCAAATGGAGCTCTCTAGCAGATGAACTTTAGAGAATATGCAAACATGACATCCACCCCCCACCCACCCATTCCCTCCCTCACCCTTGGAGTAAAATCATGGGAAAAATAAAAACGTAATGTAGGGCAAATATATTTTCAACAAATTAACTAAAATCTAATAATTCAGAACAGTGTGGTATTTTTTAAAACATGGCTCAATGCACAGGCCTGGTTGCGAGGGACATGAGGGACAGAAATATCAGGAATCTTTGCGGTGCCCGTCTTTTCTGCAGACGCGGCACTTTTTCTGGGGGTTGCTTCTGGTTGCTGTTGGGGGAATGCGACTGATGAAGTGTCTTTCAGTCAGTCGCGTGACATCCTCAGACTGGGGGCATTCTCGGGTGTCCTGAACATCAAAAATGAGGCCTTCAATAATTTTTTCCTGGAAATCCAGGTATGTGTCTCTGCCTCTGTTTTTTTTATAGAGCACAAATGAGTTGTGGATGGCCACCTGTAACAAATAAATGGCCACCTTTTTGTACCAGGTTTTAGTTTTGCGTTTTACTAAATAGGGCTGTAAAACCTCGTCGCTTAAATCCACCCCCCCCATGTACTTGTTATATTCGGACACGCTCACTGGTTTGTGCTTGTCCGATGTTGCCCCCCTTTCCCTCACTGCCACTGTTCCTGCGGTATGAATCGTGCTTAGCACATACACATCTTTGCGATCCCTGAACTTGACCGCCAGCAATTCTTCAGATGCATAAGCACAGGAGTCCCCCTTTACCATGCGCTTCCCCACTAATTGCTGTGGAAAACCAATTCGGTTTTTGTGCATGGTACCACATGCCCCAGTCCTTGCAGCATGCAAATGCCTAAACAGGGGCACACTAGAATAAAAATTATCGCAGTACAGGTGGTACCCCTTGTGAAGCAGAGGCTGCATTATCTCCCACACAATCTTACTGCTGGTGGAAAGATCAGGGGGGCATCCAGGAACATTTATTGTGCGGTCCCGCCCTTCATAAATCCTGAAGGCGGTGGTATATCCTGACCCGCTTTCACACAATTTGTAGAGCTTAACGCCATATCTTGCCCTTTTGGAAGGTAGATATTGGCGAAAGCTAAGTCTGCCATGAAAGTTGAGGAGGGATTCGTCCACACTTACATTCTGCTCAGGGGTGTAGAGTTGCAGAAATAAATTATTCAGGGAATTTATTAGCGGTCTTATTTTGAACAACCGATCCCGGTTTGCATCGGTACTTGGGGGGGCCTGTGCGTTGTCATTGAAGTGGAGGAACCTCATTATTGTCTCATAACGAGACCTGGGCATTACTGCAGAATATACTGGGGTGGCTTGGGCGGGTCTTGTTGACCAGTAAGACCTAACGGAGGGCTTTTTGACAATACCCATATTTAGGGTGAGCCCCAAAATTTTTTTTAATTCCTGCAAATTGGTGGGCGTCCAATCTCTGGCATGGGTGGATGAAGGTTTCTGCCTTATATATTGCGTGGCATATAAATTTGTTTCGTGGACAATCTGATTTAGGATGTCGTCCGTTATAAATAAATGGAAGTAATCCATTTGGACAAAATTTGTATTGTCCACGGTTATGCCAGGAGTGGCCGTAAATCCGTGGATTCTAGGCCCAAAAGATGGGGCAGGTGCCCATACAAGAGCCTGGACTGGAGGGACCAGGCTCTCCCGTGCCACAGCGCTACTTGGCCCTGCGCTTTCATGTTCTGCAGTTTCGACTGCATCAGGGACAACGTCCCCTGAAGATGAACCTGAAGTGACGCTGTCATCGTCACTACCTAAAACAGGTTCCATCTCGGATGCCATCTCTGATGCGGTCTCCGACTCAGACCACAGCATGGCGTATGCCTCCTCGGCGCTAAACAACTTCCTCGCCATAACGTAACTAACACTAACACTAACTAAACAAATTTTTTTTTTTTTTTTTTTTTTATAAAACACACAAACTAACTGCTATATATATCTACACTACCGCTAACAAAAAAATAAACCGCTATTGCTATATATATTATATATATGTGGATATATATATAATTATATACTCCCTACCTGCCTATTCTAATAGAATAAAAGAAAGAAAGGTAGATAGATAGAAAAAAAGATAGATGGATAGATAGATTGTATAGATAGATAGAAATCTATCTATACAGAGAATGTTTTAGAGTGTAACTGTATTTTTTTGTAACTGTAACTGTATTCTTCTGGCAGCAATTCTCCCGAGTCTCTTCTTCTCCTCAAACTGAAACAATGTTTGAGGAGAAGAAAAGAGGCAGGAGATTTACTGCCAGAAAAGTCAAAATAAAACAAATGTGGTCGCTGTGATAGGTTTTCACAGCGACCACATGTTCAGGGACCATCAGATTGGTCCCTGATACTCTGCCCAGTGCCCAGAGCTGTTGGTAACAGCGAGGGCACAGGGCTGTGTGCACGCGATCGCGTGCACACTGTTTTATAAGCAGGAATGCATGTGATCGCTGTGATTGGTTGTCACAGCGACCACATGTTCAGGGACCATCAGATTGGTCCCTGATACTCTGCCCAGTGCCCAGAGCTGTTGGTAACAGCGAGGGCACAGGGCTGTGTGCACGCGATCGCGTGCACACTGTTTTCTATGCAGAAATGCATGTGATCGCTGTGATTGGTTGTCACAGCGATCACATGTTCAGGGGCCAAAAGATTGACCCCTGACATTCTGCCCAGTGCCCATGGCTGTTAGCAACAGCCAGGGCATAGAGCTGTGTGCACGCGATCGCGCGTGCACAGTCTCTGAAGTGCGGCCGTATATATACTATACGCCGGACTTTAGAGACCCTGACCGCTGGCCGTATATTTACGGCCAGCGGTCGGGAACCTGTTAATTGAATACGACATTCAGGACTTTGTTAATTGTAGAACAGCGGGGGTTGTGTATTTGATCACGTGTCCATGCCCACTGAATTATGTAGGTAAGACCATTCGGCAATTTCATTGGCGTATTAGAGAACATGTAGGGCACGTGAAAAATACAAGTGATACCCCCGTATCCAAACATGTACATGAGAAAAATCAAGGAAACGCTGAATGTCTTCATTTTCAGGCAATAGAATTGGTGTGTCCACCTAAACGAGGTGGGGATTGGGACAACTTGATCCTGCGAAAAGAAGCCCAGTGGATCTATAGGTTAGCATGTATACAACCAGATGGGCTAAACGAGCAGATAAATTATACATGCTTTATCTAAACTCATATCTATATGAGTCCAGTCATTTATATATTTGCCTATCCTTCTGTATTGGTTTTGGGGCTTTATCTATGTCTATCTTCTAGGTTCCCCAATACTAGTGGTTAATCAACTTGTGATTAATCTACTGGTGGTCAATTTAATACCTTTCTTAATTCACTTCCTATAGTGCCGGATTACTTATGCACGGATTATAGTGGTGTGCCAGGACGCTGTCTGGAGCTGGGCAGCGTCCTTTGTTCCCATAGGAATAGGTTACTCCTCCTTCTAGATAGGAAAGGCTTGAGGCTGCAGCCAGATACGCCCCGCTCCCCTACTCTGCGCATGCGTGTATGGTGGATGTGTATGGTGGGCATGTCACATGACGCGCCCGGCATTAAATATCCGCAAGTCACTGCTTGCGCATGTGACGATGATTGGTCGATATGGGGGCTTGGCCTCAGCATAGGGGGCGGAGTATAAGTTATATATACTCCGAGTCCAGAGAGAAGCGTGCCGCTAATATGAATGTGAGTACGCTTTGTGTTTGTGCATATGGAATGAAATGTTTGCACAATTTAATGTTGCTGGCTTAGTAGCTAGCTCTATAATGAATAAGACCCCTGATGAAATGTTGAGATAGAAACATGTAGGTTCAATATGAGAAGGGGAATTTAGCGTAGGTGGCAGTGTTATCGATATCTTTACCCTGACACTGTGGTTCTCGGGAATCCTTTTCCTGGTTACTCCAGTACATGTCTGGGAGTGATTCACTGTTACACCAATGTTTAAACGTTCTAACACCATATATCATACGAAAATATTCATTTTGCAGGGTTTACAATAGAATCAGTGAATAAAATATAAAATCATTTTCAAATACATTTTTGAGCACATTGGGCTTTTGTCACGGTGGTGAATGTACCCCTGATTTTAGCGAGATATTAATAAAGTATATACATTTTACTCTTTAGTCACAATCAGTGAATTGGGTGGCGAGCTGATCTGTGATTCTGGCATTGTTTTCTATAAAAAAAACTTATGGCGTTCACCATGCAGGAAAATGAATGTTAAAGTTTTATAGTTGGGGACGTTAAGGAAGCGGCGATACCAAATACGTGTACTTTTTTAATGTTTTCAATTTTTTCCTATAATAAAACTTTTATTATGGGAAAAAAGGCGTTTTTTTAGTTTATGCAACTTTAAACTATTTTTTTTCAAATATTTTTTTCTACTAGGGGACTTGAAAGCCTGAAGACCTGATCGCTATTCAAATACACTGCACTACATACATAGTGCAGTGTATTAGACCTGTCAGTCATAAACTGACAGCAAGCTTATTAGGTCCCGCATCTAAGCAGGTCCTAATAGGCTTCTGTACTTGGCAAGCAGTAGGCTATTGTTAGGCCTACAGTTGCCATAGCAAACATCGCCACCCCCGCAATTGCGTCACATGGATCCAGATAGCGTACAAACCAACCAAATGCTGCAGTTGCAATTGACCGCACCATTTAGGGAGTTAATCGGCGGAGATCAGACCTCAGTCTGGTCCCTGCCGCTACAGGAGAGTTTCAGCCCATTGGTTATGGTGCAGGCTCAGCTCCATGTGTGCTGTACGTAGAATATATGGTCCAAATCCTTCATCTGCCACGATGAGAAATGGGGCAGGAGGTCCAGTAGATCCAGGCAGTTGTCTCGGTTCTGGAACGGAGAGCTGTTTGGACTGAAGCCGTTCACCCATTCTGGAAGCCCTGAAGATGCCAGCATCTGAAGAGCTCCCATAGGCCCCTATATCTACAATTACAAACTGGTAGTTGCTGTCAGCCAAGGCGAACAGCATCACCAATAAATACTGCTTGTAATTGAAATCTAGGTACCATGAGTGAGGTGGCTTCTTCACACTAATGTGTTTACCATCCAGTGCGCCAACACAGTTGGCAAACTGTGATTGTTGGTAAAAGCCCTCGGCAATCCGAAACCAGTCTTGTGCCTTGGGCTGCGGCATCATCGTCGCTCTCAGTCGCTGCCAGATGACTTCGCAGGTCAGACAGATGATCTGTGAAATGGTGGAACACCCAAGTAGAAATTCAAAATGCAGTGATGCAAATGAGTTCCCTGTTGCCAGGAATCTGTGAAAAAAATATTTATAATAATTAGTGCTAGCAGTACCAGGGTGACATGGTGGCAATGGGCAAAGGCTACAACCAGGGTTATATAGTACTTGTAGCAGAGTGACATGGCGGCAATGGGCACAGGGGCAACTACGGTTATATACTACTTGTAGCATTATGACATGGCGGCAATGTGCACAGGGGACAACTACAATTATATACTACTTGTAGCAGTGAGACATTGCGGCAATGGGCACAGGGGACAACTACGGTTATACTACCTGTAGCAAGGTGACATGGCAGCAATGGACAAAAGGGACATTTGGTGTTCTTACCTGAGAGAAACGATGAGCCGTTCCTCCGAGATGCACCGTCGGTCAAAGCTGGAAATCGACATGTAGCAGAAGTTGTGAAACTTGTCCGGGTGCTGCCGCAGGTCTGCATACAGGGTATGGAAATGCACCTTTCTGGGCTGTTGGGAGACAATGGGGTGAACCCAGTACCTCCTCCTCCTCTTCGGTTCTTCTTCCAGCATAGCTTACTGTCCGAATCGCCGAGAGACGAGCCAGTCCAGAAGAGCATGAGAGCATGAACCACACGTGGGTAGTGCATCCTTGCAACAAAAGAAATGCCAGAAACCAAAGTTATATCAGCCGAGGATTCCAACAGAGCTCTCACAAAGCACAAATGCCAGAGAAAATGGTGCCAGAGCGATCATGTGACCTTTTCAAGGGGTTGCGACATAGTGGTGACATCATTTGTAGACTCCCATTTCTTTTTTTTGCGGATCCGTAAATGCGGATGTACTAAGGATGCATGACGGTACGTATTTGCGGACAGCGTGCCTATATGCGAATGAGTCGCAGATGACTTTGGATGACTAGGGATCCGTATTTGAGTAGAATAAAAGCCATTACAGTCGTGTGCATGAGGCCTTAGAGTCCATGCTGTTTAGTTTACAGACGATTGCTTAGGCTGGATACAATTGTAGCATATTACTATCCATGAGAAGTATTTGGCTTCTTTGGGTTTTCACTCCGTGTTTTCATCCCATTACAGCAAAAGTTAAAACAGAAATTTTAGCACAAAGGATATTATAAAGTTGTATAACATTTTTTATTTTACAGTGATCAAGGTTTATTTGCAGAGAACCCCTTTAATACTTACACCCATATTGTCCAAGATTCATATCCCTACATCAAGAGAATTAGAAATTCTACAAGTTTCAGTGTACCAACTATTCCTGTCCAATAGTGGAATGAGATGAACTGGACTTTACTAAATATATCACGCCATGAATTATTACTTATCTTACCTATAACCTCATATTTAACCCCTGACTTTTACAGTTATTTTTGGTTTTTCATTTTCGCTCTTTCCTCCCCAACTTCCAGAAGCCATAAGTTTTTATTTTTTGGTCCCAAAAAAACGTATGAGGGATTGTTTTTTGAAGGACAAGTTGTACTTTTTTCACGGCACCATTTATTGTACCATATTATATACTGGGAAACGTAAAGAAAATATTTGCTTAATCGTATTGTCGCCGCTTGTAAAGGGAGTCTAATATTACATTTTAGGAAACTGATGCTTAACCCCTTCGCGCTCAGCGACGTACTATTCCTTCGTGCTAAGTGCATCGTTCGCGCTCAGCACTGGAATAGTATGTCGCGGGAGGAACGGCCATTTCGGCCGTCTTCCCGACACATACAGGAGCTGCAACAGCTGCTAACTCGTACAGCAGTCGCCGCAGCTCCTTCTGCGGAGACTGATCGCTGTGTCCCCGCTGATTAACCCCTTGGAAGCCGCTTTCAGTAGCGATAGCGGCTTATAGGGGTTAAGCTGCCATCATCGGCCCGCTACACGATAGCGGCTGGCGATGGTGGCTATAGCAACCGGACGCCTAACAATGGCATCCAGCTATGCCATTTATGGAAGCCTTGCTGTCAGTGAGTAGCTGACAGCTGTAATACACTGAACTCCGCATATAGTGCAGTGTATTAGAATAGGGATCAGGGCCTCCTGCCCTCAAGTACACTAGTGGGACAAAGTAATAAAGTTAAAAAAAGTTAAAAAAAAGTTGTGTAAAAATAAGAAAATAAAAGTTTTAAAAGTAACAAAAGTAAAAATCCCCCCTTTTCCCTTATCAGTCTTTTATTATTAATAAAAATAAATAAATAAACAAATAAACTATACATAATTGATATCGCCGCATCCGTAACCGCCTGAACTACAAAAGTATTTAGTTATTTATCCCGCGCGGTGAACGCCGTAAAAGAAAATAATAATAAACCATACCAGAATCACAGTTTTTTGGTCACTTCACTTCTCAAAAAATGGAAAAAAAAGAGATCAAAAAGTCGCATGTACCTAAAAATGGTACTGATCGAAACTACCGTTCGTTACGCAAAAACAAGTCCTCAAACGGCTTTCCTGATGGAAAAAAAGACAAAAACTGTATGGCTCCTAGAATAAGGCAACACAAAAAGTAAATGATTTTTAATAAAAATTATTTTATTGTGCAAACACCATAAGACATAAAAAAAAACTATAAACATTTGGTATCGCCGTAATCGTATCGCCATGCTGAATAAAGTGAATATGTCGTTTATAGCGCACGGTGAACGCTGTAAAAAAAATAGAATAAAAAACAATAGAAGAATTGCTGCTTTTTAGTCACCACGCCTCTTAAAAATAGAACAAAAACTGTATTCTAGTAGTGCTGTATATCCCTCCGCCTTATTCTAGCACTGTACTGAAACGAGTTACGGAGAAACTCTCCAGGTGGCCTGAGGTACCGCTAATCGTGATGGGGGATTTTAATGCAGTGATGTCTGAAGGGTTGGATAGGTTTCATAGGGGAGGAGGGGGGCAAAGAGGAGACCTGACTGCCTTTGGAAGATTAATGGAGGAATTGGGTCTGCGGGATATTTGGAGAGATAAACTTCCAGGGGTGAGGTAGTACTCGTGTGCATCATCCACATTTCAGTCACTTTCGCGAATGGACTTGGTAGCATGCTCAGCTTCAGCAGTGCCGTACATAGCGCAAATTGAATACCTACAGAGGGCGTTGTCAGACCACTCTCCGATGGCGGTGACGATGGAAGTGGGTGTAAGGCATACCAGGAACCCCGGGAATTGGAAGCTGAATGCGTTTTGGCTAAGATTGATAGATGGCGGGGAAATACGGAACCTGGTTAAAGAATATTTAAATTTTAATACTGAGTCAGTGCTGCGAGGGGTGTTATGGGATGCCATGAAAGCATGGTTGAGGGGAGTATTCATTCAACATATTAAACAAATTAAAACTAAATCTAGGCAATTGGGAGAAAGTTTAGAGGTTCGGGTGACAGAAACAGAAGGGAGACATGTAGAAGAGGGGTCCGAGGAGACACTTAGACATTGGGTGGAGGCACAGACGTTGTTAAAAAATCACCAACTAACAATGGTGGATAATAAACGATTATTCCTTAAACAGAAATATTATGAAGAAGGGGAAACGACAGGGGAGAATACTCGCTAGGATGGCAAAGCCGCATGGGAGTAATAATTTCATTCATGGCCTTAGGGGGGAGGGGGGAGGGTGGAGACACACACGGGGCAAATCTTGCAAATATTTCAGCGGTTTTATACTGACCTGTATACATCCAAAGTGCATTACGACACACAGCAATTGGACGAGTACCTGGGAAACATTAATTTGCCTACCTTGGGCCGGGAGGACTGTGAAAGCTTGGAGGCACCTATTTCACTGGAGGAGTTGGAACAGGCGATAAGGGATATGGCAAATGAGAAAGCTCCGGGTCCAGATGGGTTACCGGGGGAAATCTATAAGGAATATGGGACGGAACTAGCGCCAGAATACTTGAGTACTTTGCAGGATAGTTTTGACAGAGGTAAAATACCAGACTCCCTATATGAGGCTACGATAGTGGTTCTCCCAAAAGAGGGGAAAGACAGTCAATTACCGGAGTCCTACAGACCAATATCCTTGTTGACATCGAATGTCAAGATTTTGGCAAAGATATTGGTCCTGCGGCTGAACAGGGTGGTACAGCATGTTGTGCATGAAGACCAATCGGGGTTCATGCCCTCCAAATCGACGGCTGTCAACCTCAGGCGGCTGTTTTTAAAACTTCAGGCGACACTGGATGATCAAGGAGGAAGGGCGGTGCTAACGTTAGACGCCGCAAAAGCGTTTGACTGCGTAGAATGGGGGTACCTATGGCGAGTAATAGAAAAGATGGGATTCGGCCCTAACTTCGTGAAGTGGGTACAGTTGTTGTATGTGGCCCCTAAAGCCCGCATACGGGTAAATGGTGCAATGTCCGAGAAATTTTCACTGGCCCGGGGTACGCGCCAGGGGTGCCCACTGTCACCATTGCTATTCGCCTTGGCGGTAGAGCCACTGGCGTGCCTCATAAGGCAGGAGGAGCATATAAGAGGCTTGCAATATGGAGAAATGGAGGAAAAAATTTCACTATATGCAGACGATATTTTAATATATATGACGGACACTGAGAATACACTGAAGGTAGTAATGGATACGATCACAAGGTTTGGGGAGTTCTCAGGATTAAATATTAACTGGACCAAGTCTGCTCTGATGCCACTTGACACGGTGAATATGGTAGATACTGGAGTGGGACCCCGGATTCCGATAGTCTCTGAATTTACGTACCTAGGGGATAAGGTGACGGCTAGGGTCCAAGACTATATGTCTTTGAATGTTTCACCACTGCTGCTCAAGGTGAAACATAAGGTGGATGCCTGGAACAGGCTCCCGCTCTCTGCTCTGGGGAGGACTAATCTAATCAAGATGATCCTTATGCCTCAAGTTTTATATATTCTTCATAACTCCCCAGTATGGATACCTAAGCACTGGTTCAGACGATTGCACAATCTCTTTCGGGATCTGGTCTGGAAAAAATGGGTTCCAAGGATTAAATTGGAGAAATTGCAATTGCCTAAAGACGAAGGGGGGGTAGCGCTGCCAAATGCCTGGATATATTACCTGGCTGCCCAGAGCCAACAATTTAAGGGGTGGGAGGACACAGAGACCTGGGGCTCCAGTGCACGTTTATTGTCATATTTGGGGGGAGGACTCAACCCACTAGAGGGTCTGGAAGCGCATACCTTTAAGAGATTGGCGAGTGCTAAACCAACGTTACTCCTGATACATAAAATATGGTGGCAGTGCAAACAGATACTGGGAGTGGGAATGTGTACCAAATATACTCCCCTATGGCATAATCCGGTCTTGTGGGAATTATACCAATTAGAGGGCATGCAAAAATGGGAATCGGCAGGGGTTAGGCGATTACAACACCTGTATGATGATAACGGGCTGAGATCATTTCAGCAGTTGAAAGACCTATTTCCACTGGAGCACAATATGTTTTACCAATATTTGCAGATCCATCATGCCCTACAGGCGCAGGCGCATGTGGTGGACCTGACGGTCTGTGCTCTTGGGGTCCTAGAGTATGTGGGACGGGCTGACACGACCAAAGGCCTGATCTCAATGGCGTACAGGAGCTTACTGTCCAAACACTTGGGAAACCCAATGGTGCTGGTAAAAGCGAAATGGGAACAGGATGTCGGTCCATTGACCGAGGAGGAGTGGGAGGAGATATTAGCGTCCACATGTCACTTAACGCTCAGTCTGGCGCAGAGGAGATCACAACTCTTCCTGATACACAGAGTGTACCGCACCCCGTGGGTATTAAAACAGATGGGTATTAGAGCGGATGCTAAATGTCCTAGGTGCACGGAGGAGAAGGCAGACATATTGCATATGTTTTGGTCATGTGAGGCCCTGAGGACCCTATGGGGGGAAATATTGGACCTGATAAAGCAGGTGTATGGTCGGGAATTGGCGGCAGACCCTAAAGTTATGTTGTTGGGAGCGGTGGGAGAATTGGAGAGTGACAGAATGGCAAGCCTGGCAATTGCCAAGATATTATATCAAACGAGGAAATGCATTGCTAAACACTGGCTGGACGCGGAGCCACCAAGGATGAGGGAAATTGTAGGAATGTTGAACTATAATATCCTGATGGAGCATAAGATATTTTCTAAAAGGGGCACGGAAAAAAAAATTGAGAAACAATGGAGCAGATGGTTGGCCTGTCCTGAGGTGCTGTCACCTGAACTGAGCAGACTAAGTGCGAGAGTCGTCTGAGGAACTGGAGGTGATAGAGTCTGGAGCAAAGAAGGGGTGGTGGGGAAACTTGATAAGAGACATGTGCTCTGACCAGGAATGGTACTAGAAACAAAGGGCGGAGATATAGTGGGGGGCTGTGCAGGGAGGGGGGAAAGGGGGGAAGTTGGGGATTTCCTGATATGCTGTCACTATTGTATACGATGTTGGAAAATTGTAATGTGAATGTTAATGTGTTATTTCATTTCTGTGTTCGTATCAATAAAATTGGATTGTTTTAAAAAAATAAAAAAAATAGAACAAAAACTGATCAAAAAGTCACATGCACCCCATGAAAACTACAACGAATTCCTCAAGGGGTCTAGTTTCCAAAATAGTGTCACTTTTGGGGGGTTTCCACTGTTTTGGCACCACAAGACCTCTTCAAACCGGACATGGTGCCTAATAAAAAGGAGGCCTCATAATCCTCTAGGTGGTTCTTTGCTTCGGAGGCCGGTGCTTCAGTCCATTACCACACTAGGACCACATCTGTAATATTTCTCTAAACTGGAGAATCTGGGCAATAAGTATTGAGTAGTGTTTCTCGGGGTAAAACCTTCTGTTTTACAGAAAACAAAGGAATAAAAACAATTTTCTTACAAAAAAACAGAAATATGTAAATTTCACCTCTACTTTGCTTTAAATTCTTGTGAAACACCTAAAAGGTTAATAAACTTTCTGAATGCTGTTTTGAATATTTTGAGGGGCCTAGTTTCTAAAATGGGGTGTTTTATAGGGGTTTCTAATATATAGGCCCCCCCAAAGCCACTTCAGAACTAAACTGGTAACTAAAAATAAAAAAAAAGAGGCTTTTTCTTATACCATACCCCAATGTACTGTATGGCCGTGTCCAGGATGCGTTATGAGGCAATACTTCGCTTCTAACATTATACTGATAATGAGCAGCGCCCACCCCGAGATGACCCCAGTTTTGACCGTTTGTATAAACGGAGACCCCTATTAGACCATTTTAGTGCCCGGTTTTCCAAAGCATACACCCCCGAGAATTGTATTTCTATTGATGAGTCCCTGGTCCATTTTAAAGGGAGGCTTCAATTCCACCAGTACCTGCCGTGTAAGAGGGCAAGGTATGGCGTGAAGATGTATAAGTTGTGCGAGAGTGCATCAGGGTATACTTACAAGGACAGCAGTATTCAGCCCTTAGAATGCCTCCCCTTACTGGGAGTTAACGCAAAAATTGGGTGGGATTTGGTGCACCCACTGCTGGACCAGGTTTACCACCTCTAACTGGATAATTTTTATACCAGCGTCCTACTCTTCAAGTGCCTCGCTTCCAGAAGTACTGTGGCATGCGGCACTGCTAGAAGAAATCGGAGAGGCCTCCTGTGAAGGATTTGCCTGACACAGCTTCTGTGTCAATGCCCGTGGTTAATAAGCCTGCATCTGTGTCTAGGTCTGCTAGAGTGACTCGATCTGCTACCACTCAGGCTGGTAGGCTGAGGAGTGGGAGAGCCTATCGCAGCCTGGCCAGACGGTTCTAGCTCCCGCCCTTGGTCTACTTATAACTTAATTTGATGCTTGTCCTTTGCCTGTGATTCTCTTGTTTCCTGGCTCTGCTGTTCCTGCTGTTACCATTGACCTCTGCTTCATATTGACCCTGGCTTGACTGACTATTCTCCTGCTCTGCATTTGTTACCACGTACACTCCTGGTTTGACTCGGCTCATCCACTACTCTGTTGCTCACGGTTTTGCCGTGGGCAACTGCCCCCACTTCCCTTTGCTTTTGTGTACCCTTGTCTTGTTTGTCTGTCGTGCACATATTGAGCGTATGGACCGTCGCCCTACAGTGCCATGCGGTGTGGTATAAGAAGCTGGCCGCGCACATCATTCAGATTGCATTGTACAATGCGTACGTACTACATCGATGTAAAGGCCAGGCGGGAACTTTCCTGGAATTTCAAGAGGTGGTTATCAAGAACCTAATCTTTAGGGACCATGAAGGGGGGCACCAAGTACTTCTGGAAGCAGGGCAACACGCATCGTACCAGGGCAATACTTTCCAGGAGGAGTTCCCCAAACTGGCAAGAAGGGAAAAAGTCAAAAGAAGTGCAAAGTCTGCTATAAGAGGGGGATAAGGTAAGACACAATATATCAATATAACACGTGTCCCGATAAACCAGGGCTCTGTATGAAAGTGTTTTAAAATGTATCATACGTCCGTTGATTTTCAATCTACCCCAGTTTTACTTACCATGATGCACTCCGCACAGCTTATCCCGCTCATCTTTACACTCTGGGCCATGCTGTGTGCCCAGGCAGCTGTTAACATCCACATGTAGGGTATTGCTGTACCCGTGAGAACCCACATTACAGTTTATGGGATGTATGTCTCCGGTGGCGCATGCTGGGCACAATATATCGGACACTGAAATGGCATATATGTATAGAAAATTGCAAATCTCACTCTGCACTATCTGCTGCGCATTATCTTTTAAACAATACCTGTGGGGTCAAAATGCTCACTACACCTCTAGATGAATGCCTTAAGGGGTGTAGTTTTTAAAACGGGGTCACTTCTCGGGGGTTTCAACTGTACTGGTACCTCAGGGGCTTCTGCATACATGACTTAGTACCAGAAAATCCCCAGTAGGCCAAATGGTGGTCCTTTCCTTCTTAGCCCTCCCATGGGCCCAGTTTATCACACATTTTTTTTAATTCACAGCCCATTTCAAATAAATTCTGAGAATAAACTGTGGGGTCCAAATGGTCACAACACCCATAAATGAATTCCTTGAGGGGTTTAGTTTCCAAAATGGGGTCACTTCTGGTGGGTTTCCATTGCTTTGATACCTCTGGGGCTCTGCAAATTCGACATGGCACCCGAAAACCAATCCAGCAAAATCTGGACTCCAAAGAACACATAGCGCTTCTTTCCTTCTGAGACCTCCCATGGGCCCAAACGGCAGTTTATCACCACAAATGGGATATTACTGCACTCAGGACAAATTGGGCAACAAAATGGGGCATTTTGTTCCATGCGAAAATAAGAAATTTTGATCAAAAATGACATCTTATTGGAAAAAATTTCATCTTTTTAATTTCACAGCCAAATTCAAAGACGCTCTGTGAAAAAACTGTGGGGTCAAAATGGTAACAACAACCATAAATGAATTCCTTGAGGGGTGCAGTTTCCAAAATGGGGTCACTTTTGAGGGATTCCTACTTTTTTGGCACCTCAACACCTCTTCAAACCTGGCATGCTGCCTAAAATATATTCTAATAAAAATGAGGCCCCAAAATGCACTAGGTGCTTCTTTGCTTCTGGGGCTTGTGTTTTAGTCCAAGAGCACACTAGAGCCACATGTGGGACATTTCTAAAAACGGCAGAATCTGTAAAATACATATTTAGTAGTGTTTCTCTGGTAAAACCTTCTGTGTTACAGAAAAAAATCGAATAAAATTAAATTCAGCAAGAAAAATGAAATTTGCAAATTTCACCTCCACTTTGCTTTAATTCCTGTGAAATGCCTAAAGGGTTAAAAAAAACTGTCTAAATGCTGTGTTGAATACTTTGAGGGGTCTAGTTTTTAAAACTGGAAGTTTTGTGGGTGTTTCTAATACATAGGTGCCTCAAAGCCACTTCAGAACTGAACAGGTACCTTAAAAAAAAGGCTTTTGAAATTTTCTTAAAAATATGAGAAATTGCTGTTTATGTTCAAAAAATCATGCCAATCTAAAGTAGAATTATGGGAAATGTGAACTAGTAAATATTTTGGTTGGTATAACCATCTGTTTTACAAGCAGATGCATTTTTTACTTTAGAAAAATTCTATTTTTTCTAAATTTTCTCTACATTTTGCAATTTTTCACTAATAAACACTGAACATATCAACACAATTTTACAGCTAACATAAAGCCCAATGTCTCACAAGAAAACAATCTCCGAATCGCTTGGATAGGTTTAAGCATTTCGACATTATTACCACATAAAGTTAAATATGTCAGATTTGAAAAATGGGCTCTGAGCCCTAAGTCCCGAACTAGGCTGCGTCCTTAAGTGGTTAAGCAACTATCAAATATATCAATGTTTTACATCTCCTAGCACTCTTTGTCCTACAGTATATAATCCAGTACATATGGCGGCACGTTCCATACACTCTGTATTGTGTACATATGATACAATGTCCTGTCACCTACCACTGGATTAAACGCGATGTCACACAAATAGCGCTGTGAAGGGTCGGTTAGGTGAAATGTATACACTGTGGTAAGTTGCAGCCGCGCACATAACAATTACCAGTCACACTTATGGATTGATGTTAAAGATTTATTTAAGGTTTTTGTGGATCAAAATATATAATGGTAAAGATGATGGTAATACAAGATCCAGCAAAAACTACGGTATATGTCACAGTATATACTGTAGTATCAGTTAGGGGTGGAAAATCTGGATTCGACAGACACAAGAAGAGATGACATATTGTCCTGTTCTGAACCTGGTCTTCTGCGTGATATTGATGCCCTGGTGACCACATTGATGTCTCTTCTGTGACAGATGTTGTAGAAATGTTAAGTCTCGCCATTGGAATTCTTGTAAGATGGCGGATTCTGCCCTTGGTTGTTATTGGTGTTGATGTTCTGTTGATATCTGCTGACTTGTTCTGGGGGGAGAAGCACACAACCCTATTAAATATTGATCATTCAGGCTGCTTGATAAATATAGAGAGGGGACACATCCAGAGGAACTTACCTTTCTATCAGCATTGATGGTGGCTCCTCCGGTGACAGGGAGCGCTATTCTCGCCAGATGTACTGCGGAATTGATGTTTATGCTGCAAGACAAATATTTGCTATTAATGTTCTATAATGTGTGTTTCTTAGCAGACACAAAATCTAGAAGACTTTTTAAGGTGATTTGAGGTAAATAAATTACTTAATTGATCCTTGGCGTCACACTACAAACCTTGAAGATGGTTGATGCAAGCAGTGGGTCTGACCTAGAGCTGCGCTCTTCAGCATGTTACGGGAACTTTCTGATGTTCCGATGTTTTATGCCCCGGAGATTGTAACTGTTCCTTAGGAGTCCTGCAAGATGCCAAGTAATGTCTTCCATCAATAGCAATGTTCCTTGTATCCATCATTTTTGCTTAGAAGCTAATGCATCATAAAATGCAGTTGTTCCATCCATTCAGATGACAGGTTCCTTTAGGAAACTCATTGTACTATACTACATACATGCTTACAGTTGGGGAAGTTGTTCCCCAAAGCCCACAACCTTCATTCAGAAATGAAAACGTGTCTGAATACAAGGAGTTGGAATTTTAAGATTGAAAATACTTATTTACACTTTAGTTAAATTAGTTGATAAAATTAATTACAGATACAGAGGAAAACCTAAGAGATGGAAGAACATTTTCACCGCAAACATAATAGACAACTACAAAGCTCTTACCTGTAAGGACATGAACAGATGCAGCTACTTTTTTTGTCCTTTCCTCCTAATGCCCGTTACATAGATTTTACGATCAAAGCGTCCACCAGCCAAGGGGATGCTGGAATGAGAAATATATTTATGTAAGACATATGATAATGTTAGCAGGTAACCACACTTTGCTTAGTTTCACATCCTATAATCCTCCAGTACTGTCACCAAGGTGTACAGCCACCTGCCCCAAAGTGTGAGCTCTGGCTATAAGGACCATGTAGCAATGACGGCTACTGAAAGTATCATACGAACAATATGGAGGAAAACATGACTTACTCATCTGAACCGGGCCTGATCTTTACTTCAAAGATGCCAAAAACAGGTCGGTGGTCTGAGGTCTTCAAAACAGGGCAAGAGTCGTATCTCAGGACTCGTACATCTCCCTCACATTGGCTTTTAAACAACACCCTGTCCTGTAGAGGTCATGAAAATAACAAATATCATTAGTGAAATCATATTATAATATATTATTAAACTGCAAAACAACACAGACCTAAATGTTGGGCCTACTTTATTTATATTGCAGAATATTGAGACTTTATTGCATTTTACTTTTGACTTGGTCACACAGATTTCATTAAATAAGTATCCTTGACCCATGCTGGGCAACAACATATTACACTGGGAAACTGTGATGACAAACTCACTACATAAAAGTAAAATTAACTGAAAGCTTTGTTCATAAGAAATTACTCTTCCAGCTATAATAATAACAATTCATTACATTGGGGGAGGGGATTCATTATATAATGGGTGCTCTGGCCCATGGATTCTATTGTCTCTCAAGCTCTGTAGACCTGGAAATGAGATATCTTACCGTATATGATGGAATTCTCTGCTTTGCTGATGTATCATAGGTGTCTGTGCCAATGTCAAACTTATATGTAGGAAGGAAATCAATGGTGTGCTCCTTGAACCCTAGAAATATGGACCCTTAAGTTGAAAGAAAAAAAAGTTGTCAGTATTAAAAAAAAAAAGGAACAATTGATAATTTTAGCACTATATAAGAATTTGGGGAACATATCAACCATCATGTCAGTGATTTGTATTAATCTGTGGAAGTGGTTGTGGTATTAAAGGGGTTTTCCAACTTCTGACAACTGATGACATACTCACCAGATAGGTCATCAGTACATGATCTGTGGTGGTCCGACACCCGGACCCTGCACTAATCAGCTGGTCCGGTGCCTTTGAGCACCGGATGTACATGTCGGATGCAGTTGGCGCCGGCCACGGAATTGCAGCCGAGCTGCAGTACTGCAACTCTGCTCCTATTCAAGTGAATAGGAGGCAGACCTGCAGTTATGCATCATGGCAGCTATGCTATGTAAGGAGCCAACTGCTTCCGGCTCCGTACATAGCATTGTGTGGCATAACATCCGGTGCCCGCAGGCCACTGGAGCAGCTTAACGGTGCAGCGTCCAGGTGTCGGACCCGCACCGATGATATACTGGTCTACTAGTAAATATACCATTGTTCTTGGCTTCATTCAGATGGTCGTGTTTGAGGAGACTGGACATATCTTTTCCTTGGATCTTCTGCAGAAGAGATTCCACATTTTTTCTGTCCTCTTTAAGTTGAAAATTGAGGTCTCCAAACCAAAACACCCGATCAAAGCGGCTGGTGACGTCCACTGTAGAATAAAAATAAATAATAAAATTATAGCACATGACTGCATTAGACTCAACGGAGACAAATAGAGAGATAAAAGGATCCATAGGTTCAACCACATAAGTAATACTCACAGGCATTGGAGTTGATTCTTTCCGGAATAATTTGAGGCAGACGGAGACCCTCAGTGATGGTTTTATAGTCCTGGATCCTCTTGTTGACTGCCCCAACTGCCAACAAAAAAATACATATTAGCAGTAGCGGATGATCATATGGGCGGCCCGAATCGCATATTATTTTCAAAAAAACACATTGCAGCGCGCCACCGCCGCTAATGGAGAGGAGGGGTGGGTGTGAGGGATTATACGGCCGCACCGTCCGCCCTGCTGCCTCCCTGAGGGGGAGGCGGCGCAACTGAAACCAGCCGCCGCCACCCCCTCCTGCACTAATTGTACCTGCGTGTATCTGTATTACTGGCCACTCACAACATAGAATGAGATTGATAGATTAGAAAAAGTTTGATCAAACTGGAACAAACCTTTTATTTTTACCAAAACATAAGTACAGATCTCTTGATATCATCCCATATATTTCAGTTAATTATCAAATAGCAGCAATTTTATACAAAGTAAAACTGTACATGGTCATATATTAATATTGTAAATACTTACATCTCAGATGTGAATTAATAAAAAGGAAAGATGTTCCAAAGACGGTGAAGGCAACACCCAAGGCTCCTTTAGTTTTCACATGGTGGAATAGCCTGGTTGTTACATGGGTGTGCTCTACCTCTGTATAAGAAATTAAACACAAAAAGACGGGTCAGTGGTTAAGAGTACTACATGCAACAATGGAATAGCAATTATTTCCAATTAAACTATGGAAATATTACTAGAACATAATTTCATACTTTGTAACTGTGGTGTGAACTTTTAGATCTCCAATACTCAGAAGTCAAGAATCTGAGAGCCAAGCTCTTAGGCATCTAAGTCTAATAACTAAATAAGATGTTCCAGCTAATGACTACATTCAAGACTTCTTATGTAGACGTAGGAATGTGAATCTTACCTGAGCAGAACCAGATTAGTTCCCGTCGAACAAAGATGGTGAGATACAGGACTCCGAGCCCGGAGGAGTGGTATAATACATAGTGTGGTCCAAGGGTCTCCTGTAATTTTATCTCCCATTCCCGTCTACAAGAAGACACAATTTCAGATTTACATATTAATAAATGACACAAGATTAAGATACTCAACTCATCTGTATCAACACTCCATATAATAACCTCTGGGGATACATTTTGAAAATTAAGGAGTGATAATACAATAAGTAGAGCATTGAGAGAGAATTTGTATCAGCCGCCCTGCTGTCCATCTGCAGTCATAGGCTGGTGTAAGACAACCTGAGAAGACTTACCTGTTTGGACATCCTTCCTGAACGCCAATAACATAAATGTCTTTCGTATCATCTGATGGTAACAGCAGATCCTCCACATTTTGCGGGTAATCCTGTTCAAAATATACAAACATTAATATTGTATACAAAGAGCGCCAACTCAACTGACATAGGGTAGAATATAACCTGTCTATGTGATATTCAACTACAAACTAAAGAGACATGGTTACTGGCCCATTTCATCCAACTTGAGCTCGGGCACACTGATGGGTCACAATAAATATTGTACATTACTTCTCACCTTTCCCTCCATATTCCAGGTGGCAACATATAGTCTCAACCGTCTATCTGGGAAATAGCGATCCAGTTCTCTAGCGCCGATCACAGCGCTGCTGCCAAAGTTTCTGTGAAGATATGGGGAGAATTAAAGATCTAGTGACTGTTATACCACAGCTCTGGATATCTGAGCAATGTATGAGAATTATTAGTTACATACCTTTTACGGATATTTTTGGAGCGCAGGCGGGTCAGCAGGCTGAATGCGCTCTTCTTGGTGTTCTTTGACGTAATGTCACAATATTTGCTGTGACTAAGATCGCTGGATTTTTCATCTGCCATATCTTTGATGACAGAAAACTTCTGGAGCAAGATGTTAGGCTCCTCCATAGTTGGTATGTCTCCCATCAGATTTCCTTTATCAGGAATTTGGGAGACATGATATTTCTTAGATTTTTTCCAAAAGGGCATGGTTGTTTAATGCCCGGGTGCAAAACTGCACCAATGTCCTTGGTAGAAAACCAGGAGACAGTCAAGATAGAATTTGACTAATCGCCTCTAGTTCTCCGAAAATAGGACAAATCGCTAACCGTATAAGCAACACAGTAAGTAACACAGTGTCAATCCAACAGCAAGACCTAGAAAGACCAGAAAACTATAAGGGAGTCGTTACTTGTGATGAAACTAGCTGGAAAAATTAGTTATTAAATAGGGTATTCCTATAACAGAATATTGTCAATCATAAGTGTCAGAGGATCACATGACCTGGGAGCCCCTGTTGATAACATTGCATTAGGTTTGGAAGCTGAAACAATGTATTGGTTGTTAAATTGACCATATGGCATTTTAAAGGGTTGAATTTTTTTTTATATTAATTGATAACCAGAATTTAGAACCTAAGTAATTGGAGTTAGTAATAAATACTTTTTATTGTTAGCTTTTTTATTGTTATTATTATTATTATTATGATTATATACATAATTATTCATTTCAATTGTTAATAAGGACACGTTTCCAGGGGATTAGCACTATCCTTCTACAATTTAGTCTGACGAATGCTATTAGGCTGTTTATTCCTGGACTTACTAATATTTTATTACTAAAATTTTTTTTTAAAAAAAGCAATACTCCTTATAATCATTTATTTATGTACATGATTCAAACATCAAATAGTTTAAATCTTGTAATAAAACAAATACTACCATAGACGCAGTAAGAAACACGGCTATCTAGACTCATCTCAAGACATCACAATAGCAGCACCTGATGTAGGTTGGTTGCATAGCCATACCAGCTAATATTCAGGATTGACCTGATATATAAATAGTATAGTCTACAGACAGAAAACCTAAAATTCATAAATATGAATTCCCTTATAAACATTTATTATGAGAATTACTGGTGTTATAAACTGGAGGGTGTGATAATAAGTTCCCAGAGATTCACATTCTTTGCTTTGTGGTTGCTTTATGAATCTACCAGCAGAATACAGACACCAATTTCTGTCTGCAATCTGCATTCTGTCTATGGAGCAGATGTGACAGGCCACAATATTGCTATTTAAGCAATTTCCTAGTGTATAAGTATGCCAAATAAAAAACAAAAATAACACAACAAACACTAGAATTACATGTAAGAATCCAATATTCATAAAGAGACTGATAGATGAGACTCTTCTAGAGACGTAGCAATGATAAAGTACTTACCGTACCGGTCACATCCACCTGATAAATGACAGCCCTCTGGCCAGCACTATACTTTATACCTAAGCTCGGTGACATCACAATAGATATACACTCGGTACACTACAGTATATGGCCAAAAGTATATGGACACCAATGGTTGAGACACTGATGTTGGGCAAAAAGGTCTGGCTCGCAATTGCCTTTCCAATTCACTCCAAAGGTTTTGTTGGGATTGAGGTCCGGGTTCTGTGCAGATACGCAAGTTCCTCCACATCGAACTTGTCAAACCATGTCTTTAGGGACCCTCTTTGTGCACAGGGGCACAGTCATACTAGGACAGGAAAGGGTCTTACCCAAACTATTACCACAAAGTTGGAATCATACAATTGTTTAAAAGTCTTATTAACCCCTACTGGAAAAATGGGGATTTAATCCAACCCCTTACAAACAATCCAGACCATTATACAAACTTCACTCCATTTTATAATAGGCACTATACAGTCCAGTAGGTAGCATTTCCCGGGCAGGCACAAAACGCAAATTCGTCCATTAGATGGCCAGATAGTGAACCGTGATTTATTACTCAACAGAACATGTTTCCCATGCTCCAAAATTCAACGGCGACGTGTTTTACACCCATCCAGCTGATTCTTGGCTCAATAATTAGGAGAGGTGTCCAAATACTATTGGCCATATAGTGTAGGTGGATTACCTAACTACACTCGTTATAACTTACAGATCTTAATATGGCATTTTCAATGGCTTTTACATGTTTTTTTTATATTACTTGATCAAAATTCTGAATTTTATTACATTGTGTTAATTTATGGAATTCTTTTTAGGGAATTTACACTAATATAAGGACTTACTACATAACAGTCCCCTAATATGACCATACTGTAATTTCTCCTTTACAATCGAGAGACAAAATAAGTTCTCAGGGCTGCAGGGAACCAAAATGATGTGCTGTTACCCTGCAAATCTATTATCGGCTGAATGTAGGCTGCCATTTCTTACAGCCTGTGTTCTTTCTATGATATTTAAGCAATTCAATTGTATAATGAAACAAAAAAAGATATTACAACCTCTAATAAACCATATCTTGAAAACATGGATTCAATGTTCCTAATATAATGAATCGATCAGAGTCAGGTACAGATAGAGAAATGATAGAGAACTTACCGGTCACATCCAACTGAGTGACAGCTCTGTGACCAGCATCATTGCATATACACAAGCTCTATGACATCACAATAGATGCTTTTATGACCTCACCCATAATTTGCATATTTCAATTATAGATTTACCATCATTAATAGTAGTGACATCACAATAGATATACCCGGCGTGAGCTGCTTTTATGACCACACACATCATTTGCATATTTCAGTATGGCTTTAACAATATTTTTAATGTTTGATTGTTATTTATATTTTGAATGTAGTTTCTATATTCATAATGTTTCCGTGGACAGACTCTTACCCAGTACTGCCAAGACAGGAGATCAGGGATAGAATTAAAACCCATAATAAATTGTAAAAGTCGGAGATATGGTTCAGTCTTGGCGCATGGAACTTGTACTGTTCATCTCTCACAGTTGGTTTAGTGTGTGTCTAGTTATTACAATCTGGACGGATCTGCAGCTGCTGAACATCTGATAGATAATAATTTCTGTCTGTGTGACATTGAGGAAACAATTAATATTATATTAAAATACATAATCTTTGTAATAAATATGACTAAAAACCTGAAGACCCTCATAAGGTGCTGGGGCTCTGCACCAGTAAGAACATCCTACATGCTGCATCTCCTGTGCTCAGCTCTCGAGGGAATAAAGAGGTGGTAAGAATTGATCTATTCATCCTGAGAGGAGACGGTCAGACCTGATGTGAACGTATTCAGCATAAATAGCTCAGAGATAACTGCACATAATCTCTGCCAGTTGCTCTCCTGTTCTAAAAAGTAGATCTGTGGCACCAGAAGGCGGATAACTTCGGGAACCAACTAAGTTGGAATAGTATATAGATCATAGGTAGAAATGAGCGAACCGGGACAACCGAACCCGGTTTCGGTCCGAACTTCCGGAAAAGTTCTGTTTGCAGCGAATCCGAACTTTACCGGGTTTGGCCGAACCCGTTTTGACCGAACCCGGTCAAAAATATTATAAAAATCGGCAGCCACTTGTCTCTATCAATCACTGATAGAGAAAAGAGGCTGCTGATTAAAAATAAAATAAAAAGCATTTCATACGTACCTGGTCGTTGTCTTGGTGACGAGTCCCTCTTCTTCCTCCTGTCCGACCTTCTTTTCTGACGCGGCAGCCTGTGATTGGCTGCAGAGGCCTCTGCAGCCTGTGATTGGCTGCAGAGGCCTCTGCATTCTGTGCTTGGCTGCAGCGCTCACATGGGCTGCATCGTCATCAAGGAATGTCGGGCCGGATGTCGAGAGGGACGCGTCACCAAGGCAACGGCCAGGAGACCGGACTGGAGGAAGCAGAAAGTTCTCGGTAAGTATGAACGTGTTTTTTTTTTTACAGGTTACTCTATATTGTGATCGGTAGTCACTATCCAGGGTTCTGAAGCAGTTACTGCCGATCAGTTAACTCTTTCAGCACCCTGGACAGTGACTATTTACTGACGTCGACTAGCAACGCTGCCGTAATGCGGGTGCACACATGTAGTCACCCGTCATTACGGGGCCTCATGCACACGACTGTAGAAAAACCTGTTATTATGGGTCGTAATTACGACCCGAAATAGCGGGCCAATAGACTTCTGTTAGCCACGGGTACCTTCCCGTTTTCTCACGGGAAGGTGCCCGTACCGTTAAAAAGATAGAACATGTTGTATTTTTTTATTTTACGGGCCATGCTCGTAATTACGACTCGTAATTACGAGCACGGCCGGGGACGGCCGGCCACGGGCAGCCAGCCGCTTTTGAGAGCCGTGCTTCCATTATAATGTATAGCAGCACGGCACGTAAAATAGAAAAATAGAACATGTTCTATTTTTTTAACGGCACGGGCACCTTCCCGTGAGAAAACGGGAAGGTACCCATGGGTAACAGAAGTCTATGAGCCCGTTATTGCGGGTCGTAATTACGACCCGCAATAACGGGTGTTTTTACGGTCGCGTGCATAATGGGCGCTACACCGCAGCGGCGGTTAACTGTGCAGGGCGTCTGCCCTGCATTCCCCGTTGCCGATCAGCGGCCTGTCGCAGCTGATTTCGTCAGTTAACCCCTTAATTGCGGCGTTCGATTTGAACGCCACAATTAAGGTGTTTAGCCTCGATCGGCAGCCCCCATGTGAAATCACGGGGGCTGGCGATCGTACCCATGGCAACCGGACGCCAGACAATGGCTTCCGGGTTGCCATGTACAGAAGCCTATGAGGACCACCCCGAGGGTGGTCGTCGTAGGCTTCCTGTCAGTGTGACTGTTACGTCACAATGACAGTTGGAATGCATTACACTTCGTGTCTAGTGTAATGTATTCCAGCAGCGATCAGAGCTGCAAGTCTAAGTGTCCCCTAGTGGGACAAGTGAAGAAAGTAAAAAAAAGGATAAAAATGTCTTAAAAAAAGTGTAAAAATAAAAGTTATAAGTGACATAAACATGAACTGCTTTTTTTCCTATAATAAGTCTTTCATTATAGGAAAAAAAATGAACACGTAAAAAAAAAGTAAACATATTTGGTATCACCGCGTTCGTAACGACCCCAACTATAAAACTATAATATTATTTATCCTGCACGGTGAACACCGCAAAAAAAATAAATGGAAAACAATGCGAAAATCACTATTTTTTGGTCACCACCCCTCACAAAATATACAATAAAAAGTGATCAAAAAGTCGCATGTACGGCAAAATTATACCGATACAAACTACAACCCGTCCCGCAAAAAACAAGCCCTTACACAGCTTTTTTGACTGAAAAATAAAAATGTTACGGCTCTCAGAATATGGTGACACAGAAAATAAATAATTTTCTAAATAAGTTATTTTATTGCGCAAACGCTGCAAAACATAAAAAACCCTATATACATATGGTATCGCCGTAATCGAACCGACCCGCAGAATAAAATATAACGGTCATTTATAGCCCAGGGTGAACGCTGTAAAAAATAAATAAAAATCATTGTCAGAATTGATGGTTTTTGGTCACCTTGCTTGCCGAAAAATGGAATAAAAAGTGATCAACAAAATCGCATGTACCCCAAAATGGTACCAATGAAAATTACAGATTGTCCCGCAACAAATAAGCCCTCACACGGCTCCGGTGGTGAAAAAAGAAAAAAAGTTCCAGCTCCCAGAATATGGCGATGCAAAATGTGCAGAGCGTTCCAATAGCGGATAAGATCGGGCGCCATTTATAATATAAGTGCAACACTGGCCACATATCTGCGGATTATTATTTATTTACCCCATTATTATACCCTCTTATTATGCCCATGATGTACTCTGCCCAACCTACATTTGCCCCCACATTATAAACTGAAATACCAGCAAAACGCCAGAGCTTCTACCAAGCAAAATCTGCGCTCCAAAAGCCAAATGGCGTCCCTCCCTTCTGAACCCTACAGCGTGCCCAAACAGCCGTTTACGTCCACCGATATGGCATCGCCATACCCGGGAGAACCCTGTTAATATTTTATTTGTGGTATTTGTAGCACAAACTGGGCACAACATATAGTGCACTAAAATGGCACATCAGTGGAAAATTGTAATTTTCACTTTCCACCATCGGCTGCGCATTAGACCCTTCGCGCACCATGACTTAATAGCATGTCGTGGTGTGGGGGGTGATATATGGAGCGTCTCACGCGCTGAGCCCGCGCCATACGCTGCGGGTGTCAGCTGTATATTACAGCTGATACCCGGGACTAACGGACAGAAACAGCGATCGCGCTGTTACAGGATCATGTAAAAATCACAATATACTGCAATACATTAGTATTGCAGTGTATTCTCCCAGTGATCTAATGATTGCTGGTTCAAGTCTCCCAGCGGGACTAATAAAATGTGTAAAAACAAAAGTAAATAGTTATTATTAGTGGAAAAAATGAAATAAATATTTAAAGTCCAAAAATAAACCCTTTTCATATTTTTTCTCTAAAGTAATGTAAAAAAATACACAAAATTGGTATTGCTGCGTCCGTAAAAGTCCAAGCTATTACAATATACCATTATTTAACTCACACGGTGAACGCCGTGAAAAATAAAGAATTTTAAATGGCAAAATCGCCGTTTTTTGGTCACCTTCGCTCTACCAAAAAATGTAATAAAAAGTGCTTAAAAAGTCTTCTGTACCAAAAAATGGTACCAATAAAAACTACAGCTCGTCCCGCAAAAAATAAGCCCCCACACCGCTCTATTGACGGAAAAATAAAGACGTTGTGGCTCTCGGAAAGCGGGGAGGAAAAAAGAAAAAGCAAAACATGGATCAGTCCGGAAAGGGTTAATTTATTTTCTAATGAAAAAACATTTATGACCACATGTGGGGTATTGCCGTACTCGGGAGAAATTGCTTTACAAATGTTGGGGTGCATTTTCTCCTTTATCCTTTGTGAAATTGAAAAAATTAAACATTTTAGTGGAAATAATGTTGATATTAATTTTCACGGCCTAATTCTAATAAATTCTGCAAAAGACGTGTGGGGCCTAAATGCTCACTATACCCCTAGATAGATTCCTTAAGTGGTGTAGTTTCCTAAATGGGGTTACTTTTGGGCGGTTTCCACGGTTTTAGTACCTCAGGGGCTTTGCAAATTCGACATGACACCCAAAAACTATTCCAGCTAAATTTGAGCTCCAAAAGCCCTGGTGTGGGTCCAAACAGCAGTTTATTACCACATATGGTGTATTTACGTAATCAGGAGAAATTGTTTTACAAATGCTGGGGTGATTTTTCTCCTTTATTCCTTTCGATTCCTCCACTACTGTCCTCAATAACACCTTCATGATTGGCAAGTCACCACGTAACGGTAAGAGCAGAGTTCACAGCAGCACAGGGTATTTCAGGAGATGAGCATGCAGATTCTGTGCTGCTGTGAACTCTGCTCTTACCATTACGTAGCTCAGTCTGTTACCTCTCCTCCACTCCTGTCCTCAATAACACCTTCAGATGATTGGCAAGTCACCACCCCGCACAAGATCCGCATGCTCATCTCCTGAAATACTCTGTGCTGCTGTGAACTCGGCTCTTACCATTACGTGGTGACTTGCCAATCATGTGAAGGTGTTATTGAGGACAGGAGTGGAGGAGAGGTAACAGACTGAGAGCTACGTAATGGTAAGAGCAGAGTTCACAGCAGCACAGAATCTGCACGCTCCTCTGATGAAATACTCTGTGCTGCTGTGAACTCTGCTCTTACCATTACGTAGCTCAGTCTGTTACCTCTCCTCCACTGCTGTCCTCAATAACACCTTCTCATGATTGGCAAGTCACCACCCCGCACAAGATCCGCACGCTCATCTCCTGAAATACTCTGTGCTGCTGTGAACTCTGCTCTTACCATTACGTGGTGACTTGCCAATCATGTGAAGGTGTTCTTGAGGACAGGAGTGGAGGAGAGGTAACAGACTGAGAGCTACGTAATGGTAAGAGCAGAGTTCACAGCAGCACTGAATCTGCACGCTCATCTCCTGAAATACTCTGTGCTGCCTTAAACTCTATGGACAGGTCAGGATCCTGTTTCTTTTAAATGCTGCACTGTAGCGCAGCCTTATATAGTGGATCGAGCGGGTTCCCCAGCAGCATTTAAAAGAAACAGTGTGTGTGTGTGTTTGTGTATGTGTGTGTTTGTGTATATATGTGTGTTTGGGTATGTGTCTTTGTCTGTTTTTGTTTTTATATGTGTGTTTGTGTATATGTGTGTGTGTATATGTTTGTGTATATGTGTGTGTATATATGGGTGTGTTTGTGTATATGTTTGTGTGTGTGTGTTTTTATATGTGTGTGTTTGTGTATATGTGTGTATATGGGTGTGTGTTTATGTGTGTGTGTTTGTGTATATATGGGTGTTTTTGTGTATATGTGTTTGTGTATATGTGTGTGTTTGTGTATATGTGTGTGTTTGGGTATGTGTGTTTTTGTTTGTATATGTGTTTGTGTATATGTGTTAGTTCGTGTATATGTGTGTGTGTTTGTGTATATCTTGTTGTGTTTGTGTATAACTGTGTATATGTGTTGTGTATGTGTGTGTGTGTGTGTGTGTATGTGTGTGTGTTTGTGTATATATGTGTGTGTGTTTGTGTATATGTGTGTGTGTGTTTGTGTATATGTGTGTGTTCGTGTATATGTGTGTGTTTGGATATGTGTGTTTTTGTTTGTATATGTGTTAGTTCGTGTATATGTGTGTGTGTTTGTCTGTTTATATGTGTGTGTGTGTGTGTGTGTGTGTGTGTGTGTGTATATCTTGTTGTGTTTGTGTATATATGTGTATGTTTGTGTATGGTTGTTTGTTTGTGTGTGCGTGTATATATGTGTGTAGGTGAGTAGAAGTATTGGTATTGTTCACATTGATAACTGTTTTTTTATGTTGTTGCAGATTTTGATGTACCGATTGGACTACATCTTCGATACGTTGGACTACTGCGTAGATCTACATTTTTCAAATTTTAATAAAATGGTTAACGAGGGTTTTGTTGGGGATTTCTTATTTCAATAAAAAAGAATTGTCTTTGTGGTTTTTTTAAAACTTTATTAGTGCCTAGATAATGGCAGTTGGCTGATTGACAGCGTCCATTATTAAGGCGGTACTTAGTGTTAGCCGGTGCAGAGGCTAGCACTAACCACCCATTATTACCCCGGTACCCACCACCACCAGGGGTGCCGGGAAGAGCTTGGTACGATCCAGTACCCGACCATCTGTTGTGATGGTCGGGTACTGGGGCGGCCGTAGGCTGGTATTATGAGGCTGGGAAGGGCCAAAAACAGTGGACCTTCCCACCCTTGTAATGCTAGGCTGCTGCTGCTGTGTTGTATCGGGCTGGTTATAAAAATGGGAGGGACCCCCACGTCGTTTTTTTTTTTAAATTTAACAATAGACGTGTCCCCCACATTTTTAATAACCAGCCATATACAAGGCCGCAGCAGTCTGGCATTACATGAGTGGGAAGGGCCACTGGTTTTGTCCATTCCCAGGCTAATAACACTGTGTTGTATGTGGCTGGTTATGATAAATTGGGTGGAACCCCATGTCTTTTTTAAAAAAAAAATAAAAAAAATAAATAAATAATTTTAAAAAATGACGTGGGGTCCCCCCCACTTTTATAACCAGCCAGATACAACACAGCAGCAGCAGCCTAGCATTACAAGGGTGTGAAGATCCACTGTTTTTGGCACTTCCCAGCCTCATAATACCAGCCTGCGGCCGCCCAGAGCCCGTCCATGCAAATATATACATGCAAATATATTCATGCAAATATACATACAAACATGCACATATATACATACATGCCAACATACATGCAAACATACATACATACATACATGCCAACATACATACATGCCAACATACATACATGCAAACATACTTACATGCAAACATACATACATACATACATGCAAATGCATACATGCAAATATATACATGCAAATATACATACAAACATGCACATATATACATACATGCCAACATGCATGCAAACATACATGCACATATATACATACATACATACATGCCAACATAAATACATGCAAACATACATACATGTAAACATACATACATGCAAATATATTCGTGCAAATATTTACATGCAAATATACATACATACATGCACATATATACATACATGCCAACATACATGCAAACATACATGCACATATATACATACATACATGACAACATACATACATACATGCATGACAACATACATACATGCCAACATACATACATGCCAACATACATACATGCAAACATACTTACATGCAAACATACATACATACATACATACATACATGCAAATGCATACATGCAAATATATACATGCAAATATACATACAAAGATGCACATATATACATACATGCCAACATGCATGCAAACATACATGCACATATATACATAAATACATACATGACAACGTACGTACGTACGTACGTACGTACGTACGTACGTACGTACGTACGTACGTACGTACGTACGTACGTGCCAACATACATACATACATGCCAACATACATACATGCAAACATACATACATGTAAACATACATACAAACATACATACATGCAAACATACATACATACATACATGCAAATATATTCGTGCAAATATTTACATGCAAATATACATACATACATGCACATATATACATACATGCCAACATACATGCAAACATACATGCACATATATACATACATACATGACAACATGCATACATACATACATACATGACAACATACATACATGCCAACATACATACATGCCAACATACATACATGCAAACATACATGCACCTATACACATACATACATGACAACATACATACATGCAAACATACATGCACATATACTCATACATACATGACAACATACATACATGACAACATACATACATACATGCAAACATACATGCAAATATATACATGCAAATATACATACAAACATGCACATATATACATACATGCCAACATACATGCAAAAATACATGCACATATATACATACATACATGACAACATACATACATGCCAACATACATACATGCCAACATACATACATGCAAACATACATACAAACATACATACATGCAAACATACATACATACATGCAAATATATACATGCAAACATACATACATTCATACATGACAACATACATACAAACATACATCACAACATACATACATGACAACATACATACATACATGCAAACATACATACATGCAAACATACATACATGCAAACATACATGCACATATACACATACATACATGACAACATACATAAATGACAACATACATACATGACAACATACATACATGCAAACATACATACATGCAAACATACATACATAAACTCACCTAAGACATTCCCACGAAGATTTGTAATGTAGTGTAGTGTAGTGTAGTGTAGAGTGCGCTGCAGCCTGTGATTGGCTGCAGAGGCGGTCACGTGGGATGAAGCGTCATCCCTGGAGGCCGGCCTTCTGACGTCATCCTGACGTGCGTGACCGCCACTACAGCCGGTGATTGGCTGCAGCGGCGACATGGATGGAACGTCATCGCTGGAGGCCGGACAGGAGGAAAGTAAGTATGAACGTATTATTTTTTTTTTTATTACATTAAAATTTTATTTTCCGCGCGCCGAGCATGTACTGTCAAGGTTGCTGAAAGAGTTAGTGCAGCCCATTAACTCTATCAGCACCCTGGACAGTACTATGCTCGGCGCACGGAAATAACAGGTTCGGTCCGAACTAGTTCGGTCCGAATCGAACTTTTTAGTGAAATTTGGCGAACTAGCCGAACCAAACTTTTGATAAGTTCGCTCATCTCTAATCATAGGCCTCCCAGAGGGGGTAGAAGACCAACACCCAGATGTATTCATGAAAAATGGCTGCATGATAATTTTATGGATACCACATTCTCTGCAGCATTTGAAGTCAAGAGGACCAAAGAATTCCTGCCTGGTCCCTTAATCCGGGTCACTCCTAAAACCATTGCTGGCCCATTAGGTAAACTGTAAAGACAGGGAGCGACATCAAGAAATGCTTAAGTGATTTACAAATGTCTCATGTCCTCATCATCCAATGGTTGCCAGTGAACCTCATATAACTACAGTATGTATGAAACCCATTAATACCTGAGAAATCCACAGCATGTAGAAGGTTCAAGGTGTTTCTTTTATTAGTCATTAATTAAGTGAATAATTTGTCATAATAATGTTTATCGGGCATAAATGTTTCTATATTTCTCAAGTTAGTGGTGTTATATGTGATCCCAGAAATGCACCAATTATCTTTTTAAGCCAAGCTCCGTTTTTCTGATAGAGAGTTTATTCCCTGCTTCCCTTTACACAGCTTTATTGAAATAATAAAATTCTGGGTGCCTGCAGGTACAACTAGGGCAGCTTTCTGTATATGGATTTACTGCATGTTGCATTGCACTAAGTGGAAGTTATATAAATTTATATACAGCAAACAGTACACAGTGACAGCTGCAGAAAGCAGGAATTTTATTATTCAAAGGGGTTATCTGGGTTTTTAAAACTGATGGCCTGTACTTAGGATAGGCTGTCAATATTAGAGCGGGGTGGGTTCGACTCTTGTCACCCTCGCCGATCAGCTATTTGAAGGGTCTGCAACCCTTGTATGAGAGCTGCAGCCTCTTCATTGTTTTCATGGTTTACCTTCTCGTTCGTATTAGCACGTGCTGTTACATTTCTAGTGGCTATGCACGGTATTGCACCCCTGTCCCATTAAAATTAAGGGGTCTTGTTAGGAATTGGATTATAAAAGCGGTAAGGTTTGGAATCTTAATTTATATAGGAGTCCTGTTTAAATTCTGAATTTATATAGGGGTCTGGTCTGGGGTATGAATTAATTTTGGTGTTTGGTCTGGGGTCTGAGTTTATTCTTGTTACTTAAAATGCTGGGAATTGCTGCAGAAGCAATCGGCCAAAATAGTCTGGGCAGCAGACTCTGCATTTATTATGGCAAGTCGTCATAACAATCTTGGCTGGAAAGGGAAGAAACGGAAAGAGAACGTCTACAATCAGCGAAGACGTCACCTGTGAGTCACTGGATTTAATGAGGACATGTCAATCCTCCAAACATGTCAATTTTAGCAAATATTTGTATGCTTTTACCTATCCAAGCGATTGTAAGATTCTTCTCTCGTGACACATTTGACTTTGTTACTGGTAAAACTTGGTAGATACATTCAGTATTTATTTGTGAAAAACACCAAAATTTTGCGAAAAATTAGCATTTTTACAAATTTCTATGTATCTGTTTGTAATACATATGGTTATACCACACAAAATAGTTACTAAGTGCAGATTTTGCTGGATTGGTTTCTTGGTGCCATGTCGCATTTGCAAAGCCCCTTAAGGTTACAGTACAATGGAAACTTCCCAAAAGTGACTTCATTTGGGAAACTACACGCCTTGAGAAATTCATCTAGCATTTTTACCCCAAAGGTGCTTCATAGAATTTGTTAGAATTTGGACGTGAAAATAAAGATGTCATTTTTGCTGAAAAAAAACCAATTTAGACAAGGAATAAAGAAGAAAAAGCCCCCAAGATTTGTAAAACAACTTCTCCAGAGTATGGAAATACCCCATATGTGGTAATAAACTGCTGTTTGGGCAGACAGCAGGGCTCAGAAGGGAAGGTGTGCGATTTGGCTTTTGTAGCGCAGATTTTGCTGGATTGTTTTCTTGGGACCATGTTGCTTTTCCAAAGTCCCTGTGGGACCAAAACTTTGGAAACTTCCCAAAAGTGACTCCATTTTGGAAGCTATACCCCTTTACAAATTTATCTAGGGGTGTAGTGAGCATTTTGACCCCAAAGGACTTTTATAGATTTTATTAGAATTGGGCAGTGAAAATAAAAATTTCATTTTTTTCCAATAAGACTTAGATTTAGCGCAACATTTTTATTTTCTTAACAAAAAATGGAGAAAAAATACCTCAACCTTTGTAAAGCAAGTTCTCCCGAATATGGCAATACCTAATATGTGGTAATAAACTACTGTTTGGGTACATGGTAGGGCTCAGAAGTGAAGGAGCGCCATTTGGCTTTTGGAGTGCAGATTTTGCTGGATTGGTATCGGGGCGCAATGTCGCATTTGCAAAGCCTCTATGGTACCAAAACAGTGGAAACCCACCAGAAGTGACCTCATTTTGGAAATGACACCACTCAAGTTATTCACCTAGTTATGTAGTCAGCATGTTAGCCCTGCAGGTGTTTTCCAGAAATTAGTGTACACTCAATGTTGCAGAGTGAAAATGGCAATTTTTCCATAGCTATGCCAATTTGTGGTACCCAGCTTGTGCCACCATGAAAAGACAGCTCTCTAACTATTATGCTGTGATTCCCAGATTTAGAAATATCCTACATCTGGCCCTAATCTTTTCCTTGGACATTCGACAGAGCTCAGGACGGAAAGAGTACAATGCAAAATTGAGGCCTAATTTGGCGATTTACAAAGTAGTAAAGTAGTGAGCATTTTTACCCACAGGTCTTTTCTATAAATTAATGCGCTACAAATGGTGCAAAGTAAAATTGCAATTTTTCCCTAGATATGCCATTTCAGTGGCAAATATGTTGTGCCCAGCTTGTGCCACTGGAGACACACAACCCAAAAATTGTTAAATGGGTTCTCCCGGGTATATTTGTGTAAGTAAACTGCTTTTTGGGCACACTGTAGGGCTCAGAAGGGAGGGAGCGCCCATTTGAAATTTTCTTGGTAGTAGTTTTGTTTGGAGTATTACTGGTGTTTCAGTTTATAACGTGGGGGTACATGAAAGCTGTGCGGAGTACATCAGGGCATAATAATTGGGTAAAAAATAGAAAAACAATAATCCATAGATGTGTGTTACGCTGTCAAGTAATCTTTTATGCACAGGCCAGTGTCGCACTCATAAATGGTGTCATTTCTTATCCCCATTTTGGTACACACTCTGCACCTCTGCAGTTTGGGGAATTTTGCTGGGAAGTGTTCTGGTATAATGCAGGTGTCCTCGCTTCCAGAAGATATGTTTGGGCCCTCCCATTCCTGTTTCCCTAATTTTATTTTATTTTTATTATAGACGTAGTGGATGAGGGCTGTTTTGTTGCGGGACCAGCTGTCATTTTTACTGCTACCATTTTGAGGTACATGAGACTTTTTGATCACTTTTTATCCTATTTTTGGGAGGCAAGGTGACCAAAAAACAGCAATTCTGGCAGAGTTTTCTCCTTTTTTTTATGCAGCGTTCACCATGCATTATAAATTACATGTTACGTTTATTGTGCGGGTCAGTACGATTCCGGCGATACCAAATTTGTAGCACTTTGTTTCTGTTTTACAACTTTTTGCAAAATAAGTTAGTTTAGTAAAAATATTTTTTCTGTCACCATGTTCTGAGAGCCATAGCGTTTCAATTTTTCGTTGATGGAGCTATATGAGGGCTTGTTTTTTGCAAGCTGAGCTATAGTCTTTATAGTTTTTATATCATTTTTGCATACATGCGACTTTTTAAGCACTTTTTATTCCAATTTTTGGTAGGCAAAGTGACCAAAAAAAAGCAATTCTGGTATTGTTCTTTATATTAATTTTTTTACGGCATTCACCACATAGAATAAATAACATAATATTTTTACAGTTCAGGCCGTTACGGACGCGGCGATACAAAATATGTATGGTTTATATATTTTTTCAATAATAAAGGACTTAATAAGGGAAAATAGGCTATTGTGTTTTATTTTATTACTTGAAACTTTTATTTTATTTTTTACAACTTTTTTTGTACTTTTTTTACATTTATTTTTAGACCCACTATGGGTCTTGAAGGTCTAATTTCTGATTTATCTTCTAACACATAGCACTACCTATGTAGCGCAATGTATTAAAACAGTCAGTCGTTCACTGATAGCAAGCCGATTAGGCTAACACCCACGACTGATGACGCAGGCTCAGCTTCTGAGCCAGCTCTTTCTTCCCATCAGTACCGGAAGCCATTTAGGACCCGCCTCCAGGTGGGGCCTATGAGGCTTCCGTACTAGGCAGATCGGGAGGCCAGTGTTAGGCCTCCGGTTGGCATTGCAGCCATCTGCCCCCTGGCAATTTCGCCACCTGGGGAGGCAATTGGCTACAAACACCTTAAATGCAGCGGTCACTTTTGACTGCTGCATTTAAGGGGTTAACGGCGGACATCAGAGCTCATTTCGGTCCCCGCCATTATATCATGGTGTCAGCTGTAACATACAGCTGACAACCAGGGATGATAGCACTGACTCAACTTCTAAATCCGTGCCATCCATTTGTCATATGGATATGGCAATTTGCGGGAAGCACTGGCTTTCCATAACGTATCCATACGACAAATGTCGGGAAGGGGTTAAAGCTGTGATGATTTGGCAATATGGTAGGCATGTGAGAGATGTTGGTAGACTCTTGTCTTGATGTGGACACCTGAGATAATGCTGCACAGACTTTGTAAGTAGGCAGAGCTAATTCTATATAAGGAGGTGATTTAGTGTGTGCCATGCTTCATTGTTGTTGTTGGCTGCAGAGAGCACGTCAGTGGAGAGTGATGGTTCTTGATTGAGAGAGTACAGTGGAGCATTCTGTCAACTGTGAGGATGAAATACTGCATGGGACTGGCGGCGGAACCGAAACAGCAGAAAGGATTTTGGAAGGAGTTAGTTGTGCAAGCTTTTATTGCTGATAAAATCCTGCTGGGCGGTATGCACCAGTAACCTTGACCAAAACCGGCTGATCCGAGTGACTTTTGATTGGGAGATCTTGTGTCTGCTGCATGTGGTTACGGACCTCCTCCTAAGGGAAAGAGCTCCTGAACTAAGGCAGGCGGAGGCTGTGGATACTTGTCGAATAGAGAGTGGCCAGAAGCTCAGTCAAGGAGAGTGTCTCACGTGTCGTGAGTCTGTGTAACGAAAATGAAATGAGTTGCGCCATGCGTATTTACAGTTCAAAAACCGCCTGTACCACTTTGAAACTGTAACCGCCAAGGTCTGTTCCAGCTAAAATACTGCAACCGATAAACCTGGTCCCATTTGTGTGTTTAACTATAGTAACCCCATTTGGGAAACTACACCCACAAGAAATCTATCCAGGGATATAGTGAGCACCCCACATGTCTTTTGCAGAATTTATTGGAATTAGGTCGTGAAAATGTAACTCTACACTTTTTCCACTAAATTGTAGAATTTCTTCATTTTTACAAGGCATAAAGGAGAAAAACCTCCCACACATTTGTAAATCAATCTCTCCCTAGTACGTTAATACCCCATATGTGGTTTTAAAGTGCTGTTTGGACACACGGTAGAGTTCAGAAGGGCAGGAGCACTATTTTTCCTGCAGATTTTGCAGGATTGTTTTTTAGGCGACATGTCATATTTGCAGAACCATTGAGGTACAAGTACAGTAGAAAACACAGAGAAGTGACTCAATTTTTGAAACTGCACTCCTCAGGGCATTCATCTAGGGGTGTAGTTAGCATTTTGACCCCAGAGGTGTTTCCTAGGTTGATTAGAATTAGGCATTGAAAATTAAAATTTTTATTTTTTCCAAAAATATCTAGATTTAGCTCCTAATTTTTCCTTTTCACAAGGGGTAATAGGAGAAAAACACCCCAAGATATGTTACGCAATATCTCCCGAGTATGGCAGTAGGGCACATGGCAGGGCTCAGAAAGGAAGGAGCGCTATTTGGCATTTGGAGCTCACATTTTACTGGATAGCTTTCGAGCGCCATACAATATTTTCAAAGCCCCTGAGGTACCAGAGTACAGTGATAAAAGCCCCGAGAAGTGAGCCAATTTTGGAAACCACACCGCTGAAGGCATTTAGAATTTGCCTAGAAGTATGACAGGGCTCAGAATTGAAAGAGCACCATGCACATTGGAGTTCTTTATTGGTTATTTTCACAGCAATGTTCCACAATTTCAGGGATCCGAGGTCAAATAGTAAAACAAACCCCCAAGAAGTGACCCAGTTTCGGAAACTACTCCCCTCTTGGCATTTATCAAGTAGGAATTAATGCGTAGCAGATAGTGCAAAGTGAAAATGGCCACTAATTCCATTTAAGTGCACAATATGTTGTGCCCAGTTTGTCCCACTGAAGTCAAATACTTCATAAACTATTAATCGGGTTCTCCCAGGTATGGCGATTTAATATATGTGGACGTAAACTGATGTTTGGGCACACTGTAGGGTTCAGAAGGGAGGGAGCACCATTTGGCATTTAGAGTGCAGATTTTGCTTGGTAGTTGTTCTGTTTGGGGTTTTTCTGACATTTCATTTTATAATGTGGGGGCATATGTGAGCTGTGCGGAGTACATCAGTATTTAATAAGAGGGTATAATAATGCGGTAAATAAATAATTCATAGATGTTTGGCCAGTGTCGCACTGATAAATGGTGCACGATCTTATCCGCTTTTAGAATATACTTTGCACTTTTTGTGTCTTCATATTCTGAGAGCCAGAACTTGTTTATTTTTTCTCCACCGGGCTGTGTGAGGGCTAATTTATTGTGGGTCAATTTGTGGATTTCACTTGTACCATTTTGGGGTACATGCGATTTTTTTGATCAGTTTTTATTTAATTTTTTGCGAGCAAGGTAACCAAAAAATAGCAATTCTGGCAATGTTTTTTATTTGTTTTTATGGCGTTCACCATGCGCTATAAATGACATATTAAGTTTATTCTGCGGGTTGATAGGATTACGGCAATACCATGTATATCGGTTTTAATGTTTTACAGCGTTACCACATAAATCGTATCTTTTTTAGGCTGCCATATTCTAAGAGCCATAACTTTTTTATTTTTTCATCTACAAAGCTGTGCAAGGGCTTGTTACTTGCGGGACAAGCTGTAGTTTTTATTGGGCTACATGTAACTTTTTGGTCACTTTTTATAAAAAAAATTTGGGTTGCGACGTGAGGCTTTAACTGTGTTAGAGAAGAAGCAAAGTATAATTTTAAAAGCATCCGATAAGGGTGGGAATATCGTGATTATGATTAGGGAGGATTACAAAAAAGATGTGTGAGGACATACTACTCAACTCAAAAAGTAATGCACTGATAAATCCCAGTGAACTTAGTTTTCTCCTTCCACAATTTCCAACTATGGCATGTTTCTATAGTCTATCAAAAATCCACAAGGGTTATCCCCCGTTACGTGGTAGGCCTATTGTGTTAGGCATTAATAATCTAACCCAGGATGTCAGCACATATATTGATGTAGTCCTGCGTCCTTTTGTTTTTAGTCTGACATCTTATGTACGTGATACGATGGACGTACTTAAACAAATTGATGGTATTACTTTGGAAAGAGGAACTATGCTGGCAAGCTTGGATGTAGAGGCATTATATTCCTCGATACCACATGGGCTGGGCTGCCAAGCAGTGGGCTATTTTCTTATGTAAAGAGGCACTCAATATGTGGCTCACAATGACTTTGTCCTTCAACTACTGCACTTGGTGTTGGAAAGGAACATGTTTGTCTTCGAAGATCGCATTTTCCATCAGCAGCGGTGATGACACTCTGGTCTATGGAACATGGTTGGACCGGAAGGTTCTGGGCACATATAGATGTGGGGATTGCACAGCCTGTAACTTTATTCAGACTTGTAAGAAATTCCAAAGTGTCGCCACCTTAATTGAATACGACATTCAGGACTTTGTTAATTGTAGAACAGCGGGGGTTGTGTATTTGATCACGTGTCCATGCCCACTGAATTATGTAGGTAAGACCATTTGGCAATTTCATTGGCGTATTAGAGAACATGTAGGGCACGTGAAAAATACAAGTGACACCCCCGTATCCAAACATGTACATGAGAAAAATCAAGGAAACGCTGAATGTCTTCATTTTCAGGCAATAGAATTGGTGTGTCCACCTAAACGAGGTGGGGATTGGGACAACTTGATCCTGCGAAAAGAAGCCCAGTGGATCTATAGGTTAGCATGTATACAACCAGATGGGCTAAACGAGCAGATAAATTATACATGCTTTATCTAAACTCATATCTATATGAGTCCAGTCATTTATATATTTGCCTATCCTTCTGTATTGGTTTTGGGGCTTTATCTATGTCTATCTTCTAGGTTCCCCAATACTAGTGGTTAATCAACTTGTGATTAATCTACTGGTGGTCAATTTAATACCTTTCTTAATTCACTTCCTATAGTGCCGGATTACTTATGCACGGATTATAGTGGTGTGCCAGGACGCTGTCTGGAGCTGGGCAGCGTCCTTTGTTCCCATAGGAATAGGTTACTCCTCCTTCTAGATAGGAAAGGCTTGAGGCTGCAGCCAGATACGCCCCGCTCCCCTACTCTGCGCATGCGTGTATGGTGGATGTGTATGGTGGGCATGTCACATGACGCGCCCGGCATTAAATATCCGCAAGTCACTGCTTGCGCATGTGACGATGATTGGTCGATATGGGAGCTTGGCCTCAGCATAGGGGGCGGAGTATAAGTTATATATAGCCCAGAGAGAAGCGTGCCGCTAATATCAATGTGAGTACGCTTTGTGTTTGTGCATATGGAATGAAATGTTTGCACAATTTAATGTTGCTGGCTTAGTAGCTAGCTCTATAATGAATAAGACCCCTGATGAAATGTTGAGATAGAAACATGTAGGTTCAATATGAGAAGGGGAATTTAGCGTAGGTGGCAGTGTTATCGATATCTTTACCCTGACTCTGTGGTTCTCAGGAATCCTTTTCCTGGTTACTCCAGTACATGTCTGGGAGTGATTCACTGTTACACCAATGTTTAAACGTTCTAACACCATATATCATACGAAAATATTCATTTTGCAGGGTTTACAATAGAATCAGTGAATAAAATATAAAATCATTTTCAAATAAATTTTTGAGCACATTGGGCTTTTGTCACGGTGGTGATTGTACCCCTGATTTTAGCGAGATATTAATAAAGTATATACATTTTACTCTTTAGTCACAATTAGAGATGAGCGAACTTATGAAAAGTTCGGTTCGGCAGATTCGCCGAATTTCGTGAAAAAGTTCGATTTGGACCGAACTAGTTCTGACCGAACCTGTAATACAAGAAAGCCCCTAAAAATTGTGTATAACACTGTTTAACCCCTTAATGACCGGCCTATTTTGGACCTTAATGACCAAGCTATTTTTTACGTTTTTCAATCGTCGCATTCCAAGAGCTATAACCTTCTTATTTTTGCGTCGACATCGCTGTATAAGGTCTTGTTTTTTGCGGGACAAGTTGCACTTTTTAATAGCACCATTTTTAGGTACATATTATTTATTGATTAACTTTTATTAACTTTTTTTTTGGGGGGAATAGAAAAAATCGGACATTTTGCCACTCTTTTTTGCGTCCTACATCTATGCCGTTTACCGTGTGGTATAAATAACACAATAACTTTATTCAGCGGGTTGTTACGATTGCAACGATACCAAATTTGTATAGTTTTTGTATGTTTTACTACTTTTACACAGTAAAAACGCTTTTTTTTCAAAATTATTTGTTTTTGTGTCTCCATGTTTTTTTGCGGGACGACTTGTAGTTTTTATTGGTACCATTTTGGAGTAGATGCGACTTTTTGATCACTTTTTATTACATTTTTTTAAAGTCAGTATTCACAGAAAACAGCAATTTTTCCATAGTTTTTTATTATTTTTTTTACGGCGTTCACTGTGCGGGTTAAATAATGTAGTAGATTTATAGTCGGGGTCGTTACGGACGCGGCGATACCAAATATGTGTAACTTTTTTACTTTATTTTGTTTTTTTAATAGTAAAGCAGTTTGTAAGGGGAAAAGCTGGGTTTTCATTTTTTTTCACATTTTTTTTTTTATTAACTTTATTTAACTTTTTTTTCACTTTTTTACTAGTCCCATTAGGGGACTATAATATGCGATTCTGCGATCGCTATTATAATACACTGCAATACTTTTGTATTGCAGTGTATTACTGCCTGGCCGTTTAACACGGACAGGCATCTGCTAGGTCATGCCTGCGGCATTATCTAGCAGGCATTCACTCCAGGCAGCCTGGGGGCCTTTATTAGACCCCCGGCTGCCATTACAGACACAGACACTCGGCGATCGTATCGCTGGGTGTCGGTGAGGGAGAGAGGGAGCTCCCTCCCTCTCTCCAAAACCACTCCGATGCGGTGCTCGCTATTGAGCACCGCATCTGAGGGGTTAAACGTGTGAGATCGATACTAATATCGATCTCACACGGCAGAGCAGGGACGCTCCCAGCCCTCAGCTGCCTCTAGCAGCTGAGAGCAGGGAGATCTGACAGTTCCCTGCTCTGTTTACTTATTCCGATGCCGCGACGTAAAAAGTCTATGGCATCGGAATAAGGCCCGTTAGTGACCGACGTAGAAACACGATGGGTCGGTCACTAACCGGTTAAAAGCCCTAGAAGCCCTGTATAAAACTCTTAGGTCACCCATGACTGTATCCAAGTACTTTTGAGCTGTCTTTAACCCCTTCCCGACATTTGACGTACATGTACGTCATGGAAAGCATTGACTTCCCGCAAAATGCCGTACATGTACGTCAAACGTTTGGAACCGGCTCAGAAGCTGAGTCGGTGCCATCATCACCGGATCTCAGCTGTATCTTACAGCTGACATCCGGCTGTAACGGCGGGGACCGAAATTAGCTTCGATCCCCGCCATTAATCCCTTAAGTGCAGCGCTCAAACGCGATCGCTGCACTTAAGGTGTTTGCAGCTCATCGGAGCCCCAGCAATGAAATTGCCGGGGTTCCGGTGGCTGCAATGGCAACCGGAGGCCTAATACTGGCCTCCCGGTCTGCCTAGCACCGAAGCCGGTCAAGATCCGCCCGGCGGCGGAGCCTGATCGGCTTCCGTAGCTGCCGGCAAGATGGCGCCGGGTCAGGAGCTGATCCGGCGTCATCAGCGGTGGAGGTCAGCTGTACTGTACAGCTGACATCCACCTGTAACGGCAGGAGCCGGAGCTAGCTCCGATCCCTGCCATTAACCCCTTCGATGCAGCAATCGAAAGCGATTGCTGCATCGTAGCGGTTACTAGCAGATCGCCAGCCCTGACAGGCAATCGGGACTGGCGACTGCTGTTATGGCAACAGGAGACACAATGGTCTCCTGCTCTGCCATTACGGAAGCCGATCTAGGCCCCGCCGGGAGGCGAAGCCTAAACGGCTTGCTGTCAGTGAATGACTGACAGATCTAATACATTGCACTACATAGGTAGTGCAATGTATTAGAAAAAAAATAATCTGACCGTTGGACCTTCAAGTCCCCTAGTGGGACTTGAGAAAAAGTGTAAAAAAAGTATAAAAAAGTGTAAAAAAAAGTGCAAAAAATAAAAGTTTGAAAACAATAAAAGTTTCAAGTAATCAAATAAAACACAATCCCCCTTTTACTCTTATCAAGTCCTTTATTATTGAAAAATAATAATAAACCATATGTATTTGGTATCGCCACGACCGTAACGACCGGAGGTATCAAAATATTATATTATTTATTGCACGCGGTGAACAGTGTAAAAAAAACCCGTAAAAAACGTTACCAGAGTTTCTGTTTTTTGGTCACTTTGCCCTACAAATATTACAATAAAAAGTGATCAAAAAGTCGCACGTATCCAAAAATGGTACCTATAAAAACTATAGCTCGTCCCGCAAAAAACAAGCCCTCATACACGTCCGTCGACAAAAAAATTAAAAAGTTATGGTTCTCACAACTTGGCGACAGAAAAAATACATTCTTTTTACAAAAGTAATTTTATTGTGCAAAAAGTTGTAAAACATAAAAAAGTGCTATAAATTAGGTATCGCCGGACTCGTACTGACCCACAGAATAAAGTTAACATGTAGTTTATAATGCGTGGTGAACGCTGTATAAAAAAAACAAAAAAAGCTGTGCCAGAATTGCGTTTTTTTGTTTACCTGGCATCCCAAAAAATAGGATAAAAGGTGATCAAAAAGTCGCATGTACCCCAAAATGGTACCAATAATAACTACAGCTCGTCCCGCAACAAACCAGCCCTCATACCGCTACGTCTATGAAAAATAAAATTACAGAAAAAAATGTGAAAAAAAAATCCTCCAGCTCACCTTGTCACAAGAAGGGTATGGGAATCAGCACACGGATCCTCGTGTCGGCACACGCAAGAGATACTTCGTAAACAGGGGAGTTGGATCCAGCGCTGAGAGTGCAATATCTGTTAAAACGGGAGTCTGATCCCAAGTTTTATTTCGTCTTAATTAAAATCGTAGCAGAGAAGCTACGAGCAGCAGTTAGTGACAAGTGGGTATCGTCCAAAGTGCAGAGGGAATAAGAAAAGATAGGCGGTAGCCTACGCGTTTCAGACCTTCTCTAGGTCCTTAGTCATGGCTTATGACTAAGGACCTAGAGAAGGTCTGAAACGCGTAGGCTACCGCCTATCTTTTCTTATTCCCTCTGCACTTTGGACGATACCCACTTGTCACTAACTGCTGCTCGTAGCTTCTCTGCTACGATTTTAATTAAGACGAAATAAAACTTGGGATCAGACTCCCGTTTTAACAGATATTGCACTCTCAGCGCTGGATCCAACTCCCCTGTTTAAAAAATAAAATTAGTTATGGCTCCAATAAGTCAGGAAATAAAAAAATATGCAGTTGTGCCCGAGGGGAACATTTCTTCAGTTTCAAGAGGCGATTTATCAAGGACCTAAAATTAGGGAACCAGGAAGGGGAGGGCCCAAACATATCCGCTGGAAGCGACGGTGCCCGTATTATACCAGGATAATACTTTCCCAGCAAAATTCCCCAAACTACAAAGGTGCGGAGTGTGGACCAAAAGGGGGATAAGAAATGACACCATTTATCAGTGCGACACTGGCCTGTGCAGAAAGGATTGCTTCACAGCGTAACACACATCTATGGATTATTTTTATTTTTTTATACCACCTGACTATGCCCCTTATATACTCCGCCCCGCTTACATGTACCCCCACATTATAAAACACCAGCAATACTCAAACAAATATAGTACCAAGCAGAATCCGCTCTCCAAAAGCCAAATGGTGCTCCCTCGGCCCTGAACCCTGCAGCGTCCCCAAACAGCAGTTTCCTTCAACATATATGGCATCGTCATACCCGGGAGAACCCTTTTAACAATTTTTGGGGTGTGTGTCTCCAGCGTCATAAGCTGGGCATGACATATTTGCCCCTGAATGGCATATCTAGGGAAAAATATACATTTTTAATTTGCACCATCCACAGCGCATTCATTTATGGAAAAGACCTGTGGGTTGAAAATGCTCACTACACCCCTTAATAAATGCCTTGAGGGGTGCAGTTCCATAGTGGGGGTCACTTATCAGGGGTTTCTTTTTATTATTTCACATCTGAGCGTCTGCAGTTGTGAACCAATACTTAGTAAATCGCCAAATTAGGCCTCCACTCCGCATGGTACTCTTCACTTCTGAGCCCTGTCATATGTCCAGACAAAAGATTAGTGCCCCATGTAGGGTGTTTCTAAAACCGGGAAACACCGCATAATAATTAGAGAGCTGTCTTGTTATGGTGGCACAAGCCGGGCACCACATATTGGCATATCTATGGAAAAAAATCCCATTTTCACTCTGCAACATTGAGCGCACACTAATTTCTACAAAACACCTGCAGGGTTAAAATGCTTACTACACCCCTTGGTAAATGCATTGAGGGGTGTAGTTTCCAAAATGGGGTCACTTCTGGGGGGTTTCCACTGTTTTGGGCCCACAGGTGCCCAGAAACCAATCCAGCAACATCTGCACTCCAAATGGCGGTCCTTCCCATCTGAGCCCTGCGGTTTGCCCAAACAGCAGTTTATGACCACATATGGGGTATTGCCGTACTCGGGAGAAATTGCTTTACAAATGTTGGGTTCTTTTTTTCCTTTATTTGTTGAGAAAATGAAAAAATTTGCGCTAAAGCTACGTCTTATTGAAGAAAAAGGATTGTTTTTATTTTCACTGCCTAATTCTAATAAATTCTATGAAACATCTGTGGGGTCAAAATGCTCACTACACCCCTAGATGCATTCCTCAAGAGGTGTAGTTTCCTAAATGGAGTCCCTTTTTGGGCGTTTTCATTGTTTTGTCCCCTCAGGGGCTTTGTAAATGTGACATGGCCTCCGCAAACCATTCCTGCTAAATGTGATCTCAAAAAGCCAAATAGTGCTCTTTCCCTTCTAAGCCCTGCCGTGTGTCTAAACAGCCGTTTATTACCACATGTGGGGTATTGTTTTACTCGGGAGAAATTGCTTTACAGATTTTGTGGTGCTTTTTCTCCTTCAGTCCTTCTGGAAATGAGAAAAAATTAGCTAAACCTACATTTTCTTTGAAAAAATGTAGATTATTATTTTCAGGGCCTACTTCCAATAATTTCTGCAAAAAAACTGTGGTGTCAAATCGCTCACTATACCCCTAGATTATTTCCTCAATGGGTGTAGTTTCCAAAATGGGGTCACTTGTGGGGGGTTTCCACTGTTTTATCCCCTCAGGGGCTTTGTAAATGTGACATGGCCTCCGAAAACCATTCCTGCTTAATGTGAACTCCAAAAGCCAAATAGCGCTCTTTCCCTTCTCAGCCTCGCCGTGTCTCCAAACAGCCGTTTATTACCACATGTGGGGTATTGTTTTACTCGGGAGAAATTTCTTTACAAATTTTATGGTGCTTTTTCTCCTTTAGTCCTTGTGGAAATAAAAAAAAATTAGCTAAACCTACATTTTATTTGAAAAAATGTAGATTTTCATTTTCACAGCCTACTTGCAAAAATTTCTGCAAAAAACCTGTGGGGTCAAAATGCTCACTACACCCCTAGATAATTTCCTCAAGGGGTATAGTTTCCAAAATGGGGTCACTTGTTGGGGTTTTCCACTGTTTTGTCACCTCAGGGGCTTTGTAAATGTGACATGGCCTCCGCAAACCATTCCTGCTAAATGTGAACTCCAAAAGCCAAATAGCGCTCTTTCCCTTCTCAGCCACGCCGTGTCTCCAAACAACCGTTTATTACCACATGTGAGGTATTGTTTTACTCGGGAGAAATTGCTTTACAAATTTTGTGGTGCTTTTTCTCCTTTAGTCCTTGTGGAAATGAGAAAAAAAATCGCTAAACCTACATTTTCTTTGAAGAAATGTTGATTTTAATTTTCACGGCCTACTTCCAATAATTTCTGTAAAAAAACCTGTGCGGTCAAAATGCTCACTACACCCCTAGATAATTTCCTTGAGGTGTCTAGTTTCCCAGATGGGGTCACTTTTGGTTGATTTTGACTGTTTTGGCACCGCAAGAGCCCTTCAAACCTGACATGGTGCCTAAAATATATTCTAACAAAAATAAGGCCCCAAAATCCACTAGGTGCTCCTTTGCTTCTGAGGCCGGTGCTTCAGTCCAGTAGCACGCTACGGCCACATGTGGGATATTTCCTAAAACTGCAGAAACTGGGCAACAAATATTGAGTTGCATTTCTCTGGTAAAACCTTCTGTTTTATAAAAAATTTTTTATTCAAAATGTATTTCTGCAGAAAAATATGAAATTTGTAAATTTCACCTCTACTTTGCTTTAATTCCTGTGAAATGTGTAAAGGGTTAAGACATTTTCTAAATGCTGTTTTGAATACTTGGAGGGGTGAAGTTTTTAAAATGGGGTGACTTTTTTGGGGTTTCTAATATATAAGGCCCTCAAAACCACTTCACAACTGAACTGGCCCCTGTAAAAATAGCCTTTTGAAATTTTCTTGAAAATGTGAGAAATTGCTGCTAAAGTTCTAAGCCTTGTGAGGTCATAGAAAAATAAAAGGATGTTCAAAAAACGATGCCAATCTAAAGTAGACATATGGGTGATGTTAATTAGCAACAATTTTGTGTGGTATAACTGCCTGTCTTACAAGCAGATACATTTAAATTGAGAAAAATGCTAATTTTTGCAATTTTTCCCTAATTTTTGGTGTTTTTCACAATTAAATACTGAACATATCGAGCAAATTTTTCCAGTAACATAAAGTCCAATGTGTCACGAGAAAACAATCTCAGAATCGCTTGGATAGGTGAAAGCATTCCGGAGTTATTACCACATAAAGTGACACATGTCAGATTTGAAAAATGAGGCTCTGTCAGGAAGGTCAAAAGTGGCTAAAGAGGGAAGGGGTTAAGGCAAAGTTAGTGTCAAAGTTACGCCAACATGTATGGCTCTAGGAAAACGGATGGGACACGGTGATAACTAACAGAAACCACTGCACTTGTGCATGTTGTATGCTTAATGCATTGTTAAAAAAGGTACAAAAATTAACCATTTTAGGCGGCTGATGCTTGCCGGGGTTCTTCCATACATGGATGTAAAAGCAACAAGCAATGGCTTTTCACAAGTCCTCCAAAAATTGACCCTTTTTATTGGCAGATGCCTGCCGGGGTTCTTCCATACATGGATGTAAAAGCAACAAGCAATGGCTTTTGACAAGCCCTCCAAAAATTTACCCCTTTTATTGGCAGATGCCTGCCGGGGTTCTTCCATACATGAATGTAAAAGCAACAAGCAATGGCTTTTGACAAGCCCTCCAAAAATTGACCCTTTTTTTTGGCAGATGCCTGCCGGGGTTCTTCCATACATAGATGTAAAAGCAACAAGCAATGGCTTTTGATAAGCCCTCCAAAAATTGACCCTTTTTTTTGGCAGATGCCTGCCGGGGTTCTTCCATACATGGATGTAAAAGCAACAAGCAATGGCTTTTGACATGCCCTCCAAAAATTGACCCTTTTTATTGGCAGATGCCTGCCGGGGTTCTTCCATACATGGATGTAAAAGTAACAAGCAATGGCTTTTGACAAGCCCTCCAAAAATTGACCCTTTTTAGTGGCAGATGCCTGCCGGGGTTCTTCCATACATAGGTGTAAAAGTAACAAGCAATGGCTTTTCACAAGCCCTCCAAAAATTGACCCTTTTTATTGGCAGATGCCTGCCGGGGTTCTTCCATACATTAATGTAAAAGCAACAAGCAATGGCTTTTGACAAGCCCTCCAAAAATTGACCCTTTTTTTTGGCAGATGCCTGCCGGGGTTCTTCCATACATAGATGTAAAAGCAACAAGCAATGGCTTTTGACAAGCCCTCCAAAAATTGACCCTTTTTTTTGGCAGATGCCTGCCGGGGTTCTTCCATACATAGATGTAAAAGCAACAAGCAATGGCTTTTGACAAGCCCTCCAAAAATTTACCCTTTTTATTGGCAGATGCCTGCCGGGGTTCTTCCATACATAGATGTAAAAGTAACAAGCAATGGCTTTTGACAAGCCCTCCAAAAATTGACCCTTTTTATTGGCAGATGCCTGCCGGGGTTCTTCCATACATAGATGTAAAAGCAAAAAGCAATGGCTTTTGACAAGCCCTCCAAAAATGTACCCTTTTTATTGGTAGATGCCTGCCGGGGTTCTTCCATACATGAATGTAAAAGCAACAAGCAATGGCTTTTGACAAGCCCTCCAAAATTGTACCCTTTTTATTGGTAGATGCCTGCCGGGGTTCTTCCATACATGGATGTAAAAGCAACAAGCAATGGCTTTTCACAAGCCCTCCAAAAATTTACCCTTTTTAGTGGCAGATGCCTGCCGGGGTTCTTCCATACATGGATGTAAAAGCAACAAGCAATGGCTTTTGACAAGCCCTCCAAAAATGTACCCTTTTTTTTGGCAGATGCCTGCCGGGGTTCTTCCATACATAGATGTAAAAGCAAAAAGCAATGGCTTTTGACAAGCCCTCCAAAAATGTACCCTTTTTATTGGCAGATGCCTGCCGGGGTTCTTCCATACATGGATGTAAAAGTAACAAGCAATGGCTTTTCACAAGCCGTCCAAAAATTTACCCTTTGTATTGGCAGATGTCTGCCGGGGTTCTTCCATACATTAATGTAAAAGCAACAAGCAATGGCTTTTCACAAGCCCTCCAAAAATTTACCCTTTTTATTGGCAGATGCCTGCCGGGGTTCTTCCATACATAGATGTAAAAGCAACAAGCAATGGCTTTTGACAAGCCCTCCAAAAATTGACCCTTTTTTTTGGCAGATGCCTGCCGGGGTTCTTCCATACATAGATGTAAAAGCAACAAGCAATGGCTTTTGACAAGCCCTCCAAAAATTGACCCTTTTTATTGGCAGATGCCTGCCAGGGTTCTTCCATACATAGATGTAAAAGCAACAAGCAATGGCTTTTGATAAGCCCTCCAAAAATTGACCCTTTTTTTTGGCAGATGCCTGCCGGGGTTCTTCCATACATAGATGTAAAAGCAACAAGCAATGGCTTTTGATAAGCCCTCCAAAAATTGACCCTTTTTTTTGGCAGATGCCTGCCGGGGTTCTTCCATACATGGATGTAAAAGCAACAAGCAATGGCTTTTCACAAGCCCTCCAAAAATTTACCCTTTTTAGTGGCAGATGCCTGCCGGGGTTCTTCCATACATGGATGTAAAAGCAACAAGCAATGGCTTTTGACAAGCCCTCCAAAAATGTACCCTTTTTTTTGGCAGATGCCTGCCGGGGTTCTTCCATACATAGATGTAAAAGCAACAAGCAATGGCTTTTGACAAGCCCTCCAAAAATTTACCCTTTTTATTGGCAGATGCCTGCCGGGGTTCTTCCATACATGGATGTAAAAGCAACAAGCAATGGCTTTTCACAAGCCGTCCAAAAATTTACCCTTTGTATTGGCAGATGCCTGCCGGGGTTCTTCCATACATTAACGTAAAAGCAACAAGCAATGGCTATTGACAAGCCCTCCAAAAATTTACCCTTTTTATTGGCAGATGCCTGCCGGGGTTCTTCCATACATAGATGTAAAAGCAACAAGCAATGGCTTTTGACAAGCCCTCCAAAAATTGACCCTTTTTTTTGGCAGATGCCTGCCGGGGTTCTTCCATACATAGATGTAAAAGCAACAAGCAATGGCTTTTGACAAGCCCTCCAAAAATTGACCCTTTTTATTGGCAGATGCCTGCCGGGGTTCTTCCATACATGGATGTAAAAGCAACAAGCAATGGCTTTTCACAAGCCCTCCAAAAATTGACCCTTTTTATTGGCAGATGCCTGCCGGGGTTCTTCCATACATAGATGTAAAAGCAACAAGCAATGGCTTTTGACAAGCCCTCCAAAAATTGACCCTTTTTTTTGGCAGATGCCTGCCGGGGTTCTTCCATACATGGATGTAAAAGCAACAAGCAATGGCTTTTGACAAGCCCTCCAAAAATTGACCCTTTTTATTGGCAGATGCCTGCCGGGGTTCTTCCATACATGGATGTAAAAGCAACAAGCAATGGCTTTTGACAAGCCCTCCAAAAATTGACCCTTTTTTTTGGCAGATGCCTGCCGGGGTTCTTCCATACATAGATGTAAAAGTAACAAGCAATGGCTTTTCACAAGCCCTCCAAAAATTTACCCCTTTTATTGGCAGATGCCTGCCGGGGTTCTTCCATACATGAATGTAAAAGCAACAAGCAATGGCTTTTGACAAGCCCTCCAAAAATTGACCCTTTTTTTTGGCAGATGCCTGCCGGGGTTCTTCCATACATAGATGTAAAAGCAACAAGCAATGGCTTTTGATAAGCCCTCCAAAAATTGACCCTTTTTTTTGGCAGATGCCTGCCGGGGTTCTTCCATACATGGATGTAAAAGCAACAAGCAATGGCTTTTGACAAGCCCTCCAAAAATTTACCCCTTTTATTGGCAGATGCCTGCCGGGGTTCTTCCATACATGGATGTAAAAGCAACAAGCAATGGCTTTTGACAAGCCCTCCAAAAATTGACCCTTTTTATTGGCAGATGCCTGCCGGGGTTTTTCCATACATAGATGTAAAAGCAACAAGCAATGGCTTTTCACAAGCCCTCCAAAAATTGACCCTTTTTATTGGCAGATGCCTGCCGGGGTTCTTCCATACATAGATGTAAAAGCAACAAGCAATGGCTTTTCACAAGCCCTCCAAAAATTGACCCTTTTTAGTGGCAGATGCCTGCCGGGGTTCTTCCATACATGGATGTAAAAGCAACAAGCAATGGCTTTTGACAAGCCCTCCAAAATTGTACCCTTTTTTTTGGCAGATGCCTGCCGGGGTTCTTCCATACATAGATGTAAAAGTAACAAGCAATGGCTTTTCACAAGCCCTCCAAAAATTGACCCTTTTTATTGGCAGATGCCTGCCGGGGTTCTTCCATACATTAATGTAAAAGCAACAAGCAATGGCTTTTGACAAGCCCTCCAAAAATTGACCCTTTTTTTTGGCAGATGCCTGCCGGGGTTCTTCCATACATAGATGTAAAAGCAACAAGCAATGGCTTTTCACAAGCCCTCCAAAAATTGACCCTTTTTAGTGGCAGATGCCTGCCGGGGTTCTTCCATACATGGATGTAAAAGTAACAAGCAATGGCTTTTGACAAGCCCTCCAAAAATTGACCCTTTTTATTGGCAGATGCCTTCCGGGGTTCTTCCATACATTAATGTAAAAGCAACAAGCAATGGCTTTTGACAAGCCCTCCAAAAATTGACCCTTTTTTTTGGCAGATGCCTGCCGGGGTTCTTCCATACATAGATGTAAAAGCAACAAGCAATGGCTTTTGACAAGCCCTCCAAAAATTGACCCTTTTTTTTGGCAGATGCCTGCCGGGGTTCTTCCATACATAGATGTAAAAGTAACAAGCAATGGCTTTTGACAAGCCCTCCAAAAATTGACCCTTTTTATTGGCAGATGCCTGCCGGGGTTCTTCCATACATAGATGTAAAAGTAACAAGCATAGGCTTTTGACAAGCCCTCCAAAAATTGACCCTTTTTTTTGGCAGATGCCTGCCGGGGTTCTTCCATACATAGATGTAAAAGCAAAAAGCAATGGCTTTTGACAAGCCCTCCAAAAATGTACCCTTTTTATTGGTAGATGCCTGCCGGGGTTCTTCCATACATGGATGTAAAAGCAACAAGCAATGGCTTTTCACAAGCCCTCCAAAAATTTACCCTTTTTAGTGGCAGATGCCTGCCGGGGTTCTTCCATACATGGATGTAAAAGCAACAAGCAATGGCTTTTGACAAGCCCTCCAAAAATGTACCCTTTTTTTTGGCAGATGCCTGCCGGGGTTCTTCCATACATAGATGTAAAAGCAAAAAGCAATGGCTTTTGACAAGCCCTCCAAAAATTTACCCTTTTTATTGGCAGATGCCTGCCGGGGTTCTTCCATACATGGATGTAAAAGTAACAAGCAATGGCTTTTCACAAGCCGTCCAAAAATTTACCCTTTGTATTGGCAGATGCCTGCCGGGGTTCTTCCATACATTAATGTAAAAGCAACAAGCAATGGCTTTTCACAAGCCCTCCAAAAATTTACCCTTTTTATTGGCAGATGCCTGCCGGGGTTCTTCCATACATAGATGTAAAAGCAACAAGCAATGGCTTTTGACAAGCCCTCCAAAAATTGAGCCTTTTTTTTGGCAGATGCCTGCCGGGGTTCTTCCATACATAGATGTAAAAGCAACAAGTAATGGCTTTTGACAAGCCCTCCAAAAATTGACCCTTTTTATTGGCAGATGCCTGCCGGGGTTCTTCCATACATAGATGTAAAAGCAACAAGCAATGGCTTTTGACAAGCCCTCCAAAAATTGACCCTTTTTAATGGCAGATGCCTGCCGGGGTTCTTCCATACATAGATGTAAAAGCAACAAGCAATGACTTTTGACAAGCCCTCCAAAAATTGACCCTTTTTTTTGGCAGATGCCTGCCGGGGTTCTTCCATACATGGATGTAAAAGCAACAAGCAATGGCTTTTGACAAGCCCTCCAAAAATTGACCCTTTTTTTTGGCAGATGCCTGCCGGGGTTCTTCCATACATAGATGTAAAAGCAACAAGCAATGGCTATTGACAAGCCCTCCAAAAATTGACCCTTTTTATTGGCAGATGCCTGCCGGGGTTCTTCCATACATGGATGTAAAAGCAACAAGCAATGGCTTTTGACAAGCCCTCCAAAAATTTACCCTTTTTTTGGCAGATGCCTGCCGGGGTTCTTCCATACATGAATGTAAAAGCAACAAGCAATGGCTTTTGACAAGCCCTCCAAAAATTGACCCTTTTTTTTGGCAGATGCCTGCCGGGGTTCTTCCATACATAGATGTAAAAGCAACAAGCAATGGCTTTTGATAAGCCCTCCAAAAATTGACCCTTTTTTTTGGCAGATGCCTGCCGGGGTTCTTCCATACATGGATGTAAAAGCAACAAGCAATGGCTTTTGACAAGCCCTCCAAAAATTGACCCTTTTTATTGGCAGATGCCTGCCGGGGTTCTTCCATACATAGATGTAAAAGCAACAAGCAATGGCTTTTCACAAGCCCTCCAAAAGTTGACCCTTTTTATTGGCAGATGCCTGCCGGGGTTCTTCCATACATAGATGTAAAAGCAACAAGCAATGGCTTTTGACAAGCCCTCCAAAAATTGACCCTTTTTAGTGGCAGATGCCTGCCGGGGTTCTTCCATACATGGATGTAAAAGCAACAAGCAATGGCTTTTGACAAGCCCTCCAAAAATTGACCCTTTTTTTTGGCAGATGCCTGCCGGGGTTCTTCCATACATGAATGTAAAAGCAACAAGCAATGGCTTTTCACAAGCCCTCCAAAAATTGACCCTTTTTATTGGCAGATGCCTGCCGGGGTTCTTCCATACATAGATGTAAAAGCAACAAGCAATGGCTTTTGACAAGCCCTCCAAAATCTGTCCCTTTTTATTGGCAGATGCCTGCTGGGGTTCTTCCATACATGGATGTAAAAGCAACAAGCAATGGCTTTTGACAAGCCCTCCAAAAATTGACCCTTTTTTTTGGCAGATGCCTGCCGGGGTTCTTCCATACATAGATGTAAAAGCAACAAGCAATGGCTTTTGACAAGCCCTCCAAAAATTGACCCTTTTTAGTGGCAGATGCCTGCCGGGGTTCTTCGATACATAGATGTAAAAGCAAAAAGCAATGGCTTTTGACAAGCCCTCCAAAAATTTACCCTTTTTTTTGGCAGATGCCTGCCGGGGTTCTTCCATACATGGATGTAAAAGCAACAAGCAATGGCTTTTGACAAGCCCTCCAAAAATTGACCCTTTTTTTGGCAGATGCCTGCCGGGGTTCTTCCATACATAGATGTAAAAGCAACAAGCAATGGCTTTTGACAAGCCCTCCAAAAATTGACCCTTTTTATTGGCAGATGCCTGCCGGGGTTCTTCCATAAATTAATGTAAAAGCAACAAGCAATGGCTTTTCACAAGCGCTCCAAAAATTGACCCTTTTTATTGGCAGATGCCTGCCGGGGTTCTTCCATACATGGATGTAAAAGCAACAAGCAATGGCTTTTGACAAGCCCTCCAAAAATTTACCCTTTTTTTGGCAGATGCCTGCCGGGGTTCTTCCATACATAGATGTAAAAGCAACAAGCAATGGCTTTTGACAAGCCCTCCAAAAATTTACCCTTTTTTTGGCAGATGCCTGCCGGGGTTCTTCCATACATAGATGTAAAAGCAACAAGCAATGGCTTTTGACAAGCCCTCCAAAAATTGACCCTTTTTAGTGGCAGATGCCTGCCGGGGTTCTTCCATACATGGATGTAAAAGCAACAAGCAATGGCTTTTGACAAGCCCTCCAAAAATTGACCCTTTTTATTGGCAGATGCCTGCCGGGGTTCTTCCATACATGGATGTAAAAGCAACAAGCAATGGCTTTTGACAAGCCCTCCAAAAATGTACCCTTTTTAGTGGCAGATGCCTGCCGGGGTTCTTCCATACATGGATGTAAAAGCAACAAGCAATGGCTTTTGACAAGCCCTCCAAAAATTTACCCTTTTTATTGGCAGATACCTGCCGGGGTTCTTCCATACATGGATGTAAAAGCAACAAGCAATGGCTTTTGACAAGCCCTCCAAAAATTGACCCTTTTTATTGGCAGATGCCTGCCGGGGTTCTTCCATACATGAATGCAAAAGCAACAAGCAATGGCTTTTGACAAGCCCTCCAAAAATGTACCCTTTTTTTGGCAGATGCCTGCCGGGGTTCTACCATACATGAATGTAAAAGCAACAAGCAATGGCTTTTGACAAGCCCTCCAAAAATTGACCCTTTTTATTGGCAGATGCCTGCCGGGGTTCTTCCATACATAGATGTAAAAGCAACAAGCAATGGCTTTTGACAAGCCCTCCAAAAATTTACCCATTTTTTGGGCAGATGCCTGCCGGGGTTCTTCCATACATGAATGTAAAAGCAACAAGCAATGGCTTTTCACAAGCCCTCCAAAAATGTACCCTTTTTATTGGCAGATGCCTGCCGGGGTTCTTCCATACATAGATGTAAAAGCAACAAGCAATGGCTTTTGACAAGCCCTCCAAAAACTGTCCCTTTTTATTGGCAGATGCCTGCCGGGGTTCTTCCATACATAGATGTAAAAGCAACAAGCAATGGCTTTTGACAAGCCCTCCAAAAATTGACCCTTTTTATTGGCAGATGCCTGCCGGGGTTCTTCCATACATGGATGTAAAAGCAACAAGCAATGGCTTTTCACAAGCCCTCCAAAAATTGACCCTTTTTTTTGGCAGATGCCTGCCGGGGTTCTTCCATACATGGATGTAAAAGCAACAAGCAATGGCTTTTGACAAGCCCTCCAAAAATTGACCCTTTTTAGTGGCAGATGCCTGCCGGGGTTCTTCAATACATAGATGTAAAAGCAACAAGCAATGGCTTTTGACAAGCCCTCCAAAAATTGACCCTTTTTAGTGGCAGATGCCTGCCGGGGTTCTTCCATACATGGATGTAAAAGCAACAAGCAATGGCTTTTGACAAGCCCTCCAAAAATTGACCCTTTTTTTTGGCAGATGCCTGCCGGGGTTCTTCCATACATAGATGTAAAAGCAACAAGCAATGGCTTTTGACAAGCCGTCCAAAAATTGACCCTTTTTATTGGCAGATGCCTGCCGGGGTTCTTCCATAAAATAATGTAAAAGCATCAAGTAATGGCTTTTCACAAGCCCTCCAAAAATTTACCCTTTTTATTGGCAGATGCCTGCCGGGGTTCTTCCATACATGGATGTAAAAGCAACAAGCAATGGCTTTTGACAAGCCCTCCAAAAATGTACCCTTTTTTTTGGCAGATGCCTGCCGGGGTTCTTCCATACATGGATGTAAAAGCAACAAGCAATGGCTGTTGACAAGCCCTCCAAAAATTGACCCTTTTTATTGGCAGATGCCTGCCGGGGTTCTTCCATACATGAATGTAAAAGCAACAAGCAATGGCTTTTGACAAGCCCTCCAAAAATTGACCCTTTTTAGTGGCAGATGCCTGCCGGGGTTCTTCCATACATGGATGTAAAAGCAACAAGCAATGGCTTTTGACAAGCCCCCCAAAAATTGACCCTTTTTATTGGCAGATGCCTGCCGGGGTTCTTCCATAGATAGATGTAAAAGCAACAAGCAATGGCTTTTGACAAGCCCTCCAAAAATTTACCCTTTTTATTGGCAGATGCCTGCCGGGGTTCTTCCATACATGGATGTAAAAGGAACAAGCAATGGCTTTTGACAAGACCTCCAAAAATTTACCCTTTTTTTGGCAGATGCCTGCCGGGGTTCTTCCATACATGGATGTAAAAGCAACAAGCAATGGCTTTTGACAAGCCCTCCAAAAATTTACCCTTTTTTTTGGCAGATGCCTGCCGGGGTTCTTCCATACATGGATGTAAAAGCAACAAGCAATGGCTTTTGACAAGCCCTCCAAAAATTTACCCTTTTTATTGGCAGATGCCTGCCGGGGTTCTTCCATACATGGATGTAAAAGCAACAAGCAATGGCTTTTGACAAGCCCTCCAAAAATTTACCCTTTTTATTGGCAGATACCTGCCGGGGTTCTTCCATACATGGATGTAAAAGCAACAAGCAATGGCTTTTGACAAGCCCTCCAAAAATTGACCCTTTTTTTTGGCAGATGCCTGCCGGGGTTCTTCCATACATAGATGTAAAAGCAACAAGCAATGGCTTTTGACAAGCCCTCCAAAAACTGTCCCTTTTTATTGGCAGATGCCTGCCGGGGTTCTTCCATACATAGATGTAAAAGCAACAAGCAATGGCTTTTGATAAGCCCTCCAAAAATGTACCCTTTTTAGTGGCAGATGCCTGCCGGGGTTCTTCCATACATGGATGTAAAAGCAACAAGCAATGGCTTTTGACAAGCCCTCCAAAAATGTACCCTTTTTTTGGCAGATGCCTGCCGGGGTTCTTCCATACATAGATGTAAAAGCAACAAGCAATGGCTTTTGACAAGCCCTCCAAAAATTGACCCTTTTTAGTGGCAGATGCCTGCCGGGGTTCTTCCATACATGGATGTAAAAGCAACAAGCAATGGCTTTTGACAAGCCCTCCAAAAATTTACCCTTTTTAGTGGCAGATGCCTGCCGGGGTTCTTCCATAGATAGATGTAAAAGCAACAATCAATGGCTTTTGACAAGCCCTCCAAAAATGTACCCTTTTTATTGGCAGATGCCTGCCGGGGTTCTTCCATACATGGATGTAAAAGCAACAAGCAATGGCTTTTGACAAGCCCTCCAAAAATTTACCCCTTTTATTGGCAGATGCCTGCCGGGGTTCTTCCATACATGAATGTAAAAGCAACAAGCAATGGCTTTTCACAATCCCTCCAAAAATTGACCCTTTCTATTGGCAGATGCCTGCCGGGGTTCTTCCATACATGAATGTAAAAGCAACAAGCAATGGCTTTTGACAAGCCCTCCAAAAATTGACCCTTTTTTTGGCAGATGCCTGCCGGGGTTCTTCCATACATGGATGTAAAAGCAACAAGCAATGGCTTTTGACAAGCCCTCCAAAAATGTACCCTTTTTATTGGCAGATGCCTGCCGGGGTTCTTCCATACATGAATGTAAAAGCAACAAGCAATGGCTTTTGACAAGCCCTCCAAAAATTGACCCTTTTTAGTGGCAGATGCCTGCCGGGGTTCTTCCATACATGGATGTAAAAGCAACAAGCAATGGCTTTTGACAAGCCCTCCAAAAATTGACCCTTTTTTTTGGCAGATGCCTGCCGGGGTTCTTCCATACATAGATGTAAAAGCAACAAGCAATGGCTTTTGACAAGCCCTACATAAATTGACCCTTTTTAGTGGCAGATGCCTGCCGGGGTTCTTCCATACATAGATGTAAAAGCAAAAAGCAATGGCTTTTGACAAGCCCTACATAAATTTACCCTTTTTATTGGCAGATGCCTGCCGGGGTTCTTCCATAAAATAATGTAAAAGCATCAAGCAATGGCTTTTCACAAGCCCTCCAAAAATTTACCCTTTTTATTGGCAGATGCCTGCCGGGGTTCTTCCATACATGAATGTAAAAGCAACAAGCAATGGCTTTTGACAAGCCCTCCAAAAATGTACCCTTTTTTTGGCAGATGCCTGCCGGGGTTCTTCCATACATAGATGTAAAAGCAACAAGCAATGGCTTTTGACAAGCCCTCCAAAAATTGACCCTTTTTATTGGCAGATGCCTGCCGGGGTTCTTCCATACATGGATGTAAAAGCAACAAGCAATGGCTTTTGACAAGCCCTCCAAAAATGTACCCTTTTTTTGGCAGATGCCTGCCGGGGTTCTTCCATACATAGATGTAAAAGCAACAAGCAATGGCTTTTGACAAGCCCTCCAAAAATTGACCCTTTTTAGTGGCAGATGCCTGCCGGGGTTCTTCCATACATGGATGTAAAAGCAACAAGCAATGGCTTTTGACAAGCCCTCCAAAAATTTACCCTTTTTAGTGGCAGATGCCTGCCGGGGTTCTTCCATAGATAGATGTAAAAGCAACAATCAATGGCTTTTGACAAGCCCTCCAAAAATTGACCCTTTTTATTGGCAGATGCCTGCCGGGGTTCTTCCATACATGGATGTAAAAGCAACAAGCAATGGCTTTTGACAAGCCCTCCAAAAATTTACCCTTTTTATTGGCAGATGCCTGCCGGGGTTCTTCCATACATAGATGTAAAAGCAACAAGCAATGGCTTTTGACAAGCCCTCCAAAAATTTACCCCTTTTATTGGCAGATGCCTGCCGGGGTTCTTCCATACATGAATGTAAAAGCAACAAGCAATGGCTTTTCACAAGCCCTCCAAAAATTGACCCTTTCTATTGGCAGATGCCTGCCGGGGTTCTTCCATACATGGATGTAAAAGCAACAAGCAATGGCTTTTGACAAGCCCTCCAAAAATGTACCCTTTTTATTGGCAGATGCCTGCCGGGGTTCTTCCATACATGAATGTAAAAGCAACAAGCAATGGCTTTTGACAAGCCCTCCAAAAATTGACCCTTTTTTTTGGCAGATGCCTGCCGGGGTTCTTCCATACATAGATGTAAAAGCAACAAGCAATGGCTTTTGACAAGCCCTACATAAATTGACCCTTTTTAGTGGCAGATGCCTGCCGGGGTTCTTCCATACATAGATGTAAAAGCAAAAAGCAATGGCTTTTGACAAGCCCTCCAAAATTGTACCCTTTTTTTTGGCAGATGCCTGCCGGGGTTCTTCCATACATGGATGTAAAAGCAACAAGCAATGGCTTTTGACAAGCCCTCCAAAAATGTGACCCTTTTTTTTGGCAGATGCCTGCCGGGGTTCTTCCATACATAGATGTAAAAGCAACAAGCAATGGCTTTTGACAAGCCCTCCAAAAATTGACCCTTTTTATTGGCAGATGCCTGCCGGGGTTCTTCCATACATAGAATGTAAAAGCAACAAGCAATGGCTTTTGACAAGCCCTCCAAAAATGTGACCCTTTTTATTGGCAGATGCCTGCCGGGGTTCTTCCATACATAGATGTAAAAGCAACAAGCAATGGCTTTTGACAAGCCCTCCAAAAATTGTACCCTTTTTATTGG